>NC_136485.1:21161660-21224160 GCF_053919585.1 Euprymna scolopes
CGGTGCCAGTTGGCCGTTGATCCAGAAAAAGAGTTCATTCGCCCTAATAGATAGATGTGTACACATTGTGCACACACGCAACACATAATTATATATATATATATATATATATATATATATATATATATATATATATGTATATACTAGCATGTGTGCCCGTCGTTGCCGGGGTATTTGGAGTTGTATGTTGAAATGGAGTTGTTGCTCAAATCAAGTTATTACGTTAGGTCCATGTCCATGAAACCTATACCTAACATTTCAAGGGGATAGACCGAAAATTGTCGGAGGAGTTTGGTAGAGTTCTCAAAGGTCAAATCGTTAAACTGTGACCCCTTTATCTAGAAATTTCTGGCCAAAAACCAATCAAATCTCAGTACACTGTATATCAAATTTAAGTCTGTAGACTAAACATCGAGAGAGTTTTTTTGTAGGGAAATGTACACAGACATACACACACAGACACTTTAATTTTATATATATATATATGTATATATATATATATATAATTGAAAGTGGTTGTGTGTGTGTCTGTGTACATTTCCCTACAAAAAAAACTCTCTCAATTAATAATATATATAATAGGACACCAAGAAAATGAAAGGTGTATATATATATATATATATATATATATATATATATATATATATATATATATATATATATATATATATATATACCTTTAAGTAAAAGAGAAAAGAGAAAGATAAATTCCACACAATCTTTTTCATCCCTAACGACCCTTACGCTAGACGCCCCATCCTCACCATGCTAGCTAGCACATTCTCTACTCTTCTGATGAGAAGCGTTAGGCTTCAAAATGCCCTGGAATAAAGAGTCCCTTCTATCCGCCAAATTTTGCCTGTATTCCATTATTCAATAAATGATCCTTCTGTATCTACCTATATATAGTTTTGTGTCTTCATTTCATTCTCTCGTTGTTCTATAATATATATATATATATATATATATATATATATATATAGAGAGAGAGAGAGAGAGTGAGAGAGAGAGATATGCATACATGCATATATATATATATATATATTTACGCATATATACATGTTGTTTCGGCAAAATGTTTTTAAAAGTAAAATTTCTCAGCATAAAATTATTATACATAAAAATGTTGAAATTTACAATCCAAAGTTCTCATGGTTTACGCGAAAAGACAAAAACAGCGATTAAATAACCACCCTAACATTAAATCTATGCCGTGAAATAGACGGACAGACACACACACATCCACACACACACACACGCACACGCACACCCATATATCTATCTATCTATCTATCTATCTATCTATCTATCTATATATATATATATATATATATATATATATATATATATATATATATATATATATATAAAAGTGAAAATGTCTGTGTGTATCTGTGTATCTGTGTGTCTGTGTACATTTCCCTACGGAATAACTCTCTCAATTTTAAGTCTACAGACTGGAAATTTTACATACAGGGTACTAAGATTTGGGAAAATCGAGGTGATCGGTTTTTGGCCAGAAATTTGTCGGTTAATGGGTCAAAGTTCAAAGAATTTTCCTTATAGAACTCTACCAAACTCCTCCGACAATTATGGGTTTACGCACTTGAAATTTTAGGTATAGGTCCCTTGGACATTGATGTAACTTAATAACTTTATTTGAGCCCAAAACAATAAATTGTAAAGGGTCATAATAGTTGTCAAAGTTTAAAAAAAAATGACCTCTGCGGTCTCTTCCAAATTACTCAGATAATTTCTGGTCTAAATATTTGAAATTTTACATAAAGTTAATTAAGAAATAGGGCAAACTTTTTCATCAGTTTTGATCGACAATTTTTAGTTACTAATATATAAATGTATTATGTATGTCTATTTGCATGTCTGCCTTAAACTTTCAATAGAGGCGACGGATTTTACCAACATCAGTATCGTTTTTAATTTCGACCTTTCATACGAAAAATATCGAAAAGTTGACTAAAAACAATCCAATCTTCCGCTTCAACTAGGCACTTTTCTAGAGGGGGGGTAACTTTTTTCGCCGATATTTTTTAAACTCATCCTCTTCTTTACATGGTCTAGCCTTAATTTAAAAAAAATGTCGCTTTGTGTTTGGCGGTGCTCGTAACAGCATAAACGTTAGGTTTTACCCCGTTTATTTCCTCCTTTGAGCCTGCATTTCTACTACCACTTTTTTTTTGCTCAACATACACATTCAAACACCCGGGCAACGCCGGGCTTAAATGCTAGTGCGTGTATATATATATATATATATATATATACATACATATATATATATATATATATATATATATATATATAAATTGATATACCTGTGTGTTCGTTTGTTTATTCACAATTTTATTAATATATACAAAACGCCCGCTATTTTCTCATTCATATTTTTCTATATATAGAATGATTATTGCAAAATATGCAATTAGGAGGCAACATATTGCATTAACGAAAATCGATTTTACTAAATAGCGGAAATTAGTTAATGTTTCTAGTGAGAAGTTTGATTTAAATATTATATTTAAAATACTTATTTAAAAAACATTAAATAACAATTTTATTGCTAATATATTATCTTTCATTTATTTGGAATTATTTCCGATATCGACTTTTAAAAACTGTAGAGTTATCTCCCCAGAGAATCTTTGAAACATAAGAAAACACTCTTCACCATATAAAGTAATTTGGTTATCTCAATAAGTTTCTGTCTTGAAAAATAAATCCGTGTAGATAGAAAATGTGTTTTTTTTTGTTTGCTTGTTTTTTTAAACATAAAAAAAAATAAGGATTAAACTGCAAAACTTTCATTTGTTTGTTTTTAATATTTTTAAACAGCTACAAAGGAAACTTACTGCGATGAATTCAAACTTCAGCCACCCTTCTAGAAACAAAAAAATAACCCTCTCTAAATAATCAATTCGACCCCCTCCTATTAAAACACTAATCAAAAATGACCTTTATTAACAAAAATGCCAGTGAATAAAGTGCTTTTATTAAAATTAAAAAAAAACGCACATTACGCACGCATTTAGCTATTTTCCGTCGATCGGGTACTCGCTGCAATTTTTATTGAAACAAAACTTATTTTGATTTATTTTCATTTATTTACTTAATTTTTTGTGGGGTAGTTTTCTTTTTAACGCACGGACAACAAAATTGCTCAATATCTGGAGAATAGTTTTTGCTCTTTTCATCCTTTCTGCCGAAATAGATTATCACAGACTACTTTTTCAGTCGATTGAATTTACATGTTCTTAACATTTCTTTTATTTTTGAAATTGTCGCCCATGAGGAAAATGATTAATATCCTTAACTATGGTCAAATGGAACTGAATGTCAACCCTAGCAATGTCAAGTCCCCAGGTTAGTAATTAATATAACCATTTAAGATGAAGCCCTGCCAAAGGTCAAATCCAAAGTCACTCATAATTTATGGTAATTTTCTGGGAAAGTTCTTAGTTCGTTTGATATATCTTAAAAAAAGTAAGTTCATAATGTTTTGCATTGATGCTCATTATTTTCAGTTTCCTACAAAATTGCTGGATAGTACTTTGGAACTAAGAAAAACGAAACGTATATTACTTTAACTGGAATTCATATTGAGATGAGTATTATTTATATTACTTTATTTATGCGGACTATTATTCTCATCTTTATTAGTTGTTGGTTCACGACGTTCGGCCAACTATTCCTCTGGCCTTCGTCAGGTGGTAACCGCGACGGATAGGAACTTCAAATCTTCTAAAAGAATAGTTGGCCGAAACATCGTGAAACAACAACTAATAAAGATGAGAATCATAGTCCGCAATAAATAAATTAATATAAAAATGAAACACTTCCCAGTTTCGTTGAATACAATCTACTAATAGGCCAGTTGTGTAGAAATCTCAAGAGCAATAAAAGTGTTCTATCATGTCTCAAATTTGCAACGAGCGAGATCGGAGATGAAGAGCTGTACAATTATGCCCCCATACCATTTCAAACTATGAAAATAGAGCCATTACCTGCGCCCTTGAAATGCAAATGTGGGCGGTTCAACATTTGACTGCACAGCTCATCAGAGCTTTTAGCCACGGTTATTGTATTAGGGTTGTTTCAAGTAAAGGCCACATCATACCACCTAACACATTTGAAGTCGGCTTGAATGAACACAAACATATATATATATATATATATATATATATATATATATATATATATATAGGTTTTGTAAGTGTTAGGAATGTGGCTAAAATAAATGTAGAATAGTTTTAAAAGTGTGATTTACAAAATAGTATAAACTTTACTGTTTCCTTTTAGTTGTTTATAATATTGCCTTACACTTAATATATTCATATACATGTAAGTATACATGTGTATACATATATATCGGATGGTTACGTAACAAGGCATTTTAACATATTATTAAAATGTTATTTTTGGTTGTTTACTTTTTATACATTGTGCTTCTAGTATTTTAATATATGCGCGTTTACATCGATAGGGAGGATTTTTGTATTTTCCATTAGGTCCCTTCTAAACTGAGAATGTGGGCAGTCATGTTGTGTTAGGTGTTTGCGAAATTTAGCTTGTGTCGGCAATGTGTATGGTATATTTTCTGGACAATGTATTAATTTTGTGTCAAATGGATCTATTGGTTTTGGAGATGCATTCTTCCAGGGGCATTTGAATTGATAGACTTCATTGGTTTCATCGATTGAGTTTGTTATCCGGGAAGTGTTTTCTTTTTCATTATAAGGTTATCAGTTGTTAATTTCTTATAATAAATGATTAATCGGATCTTATTATAATTTACTGGGGATATATATCGATGTATTATATTCCTTAGTACCATTTCATATAATTAAAAGTTGTAGTGTCATTGGTTGTGATAGCATATATTGATTTAGTTGGGATTTCTTACATGGTTATTATTAATTTGGTCTAGTTTTCTAATTGTTTTATTTATTTATTTATTGTCTAAGAAATTAGGGAATTGGTTACTAATCAAGGCCTTTCGATTTTCTTTAATTCGCGGTAGAATATTTTTAATAGAGGAAATAAATTTGGCTCGATTAATAAGATGTTTTTATAATTGCGTCCTTGTATCGGTAGGGAAATCACTTTTGATGTTAAAAATACCGGAATTATTATTGTTATACGGAAAGTGATTAATTCATCTTTTCTGGAGTCTATTAGAACGTCTAGAAACGGAATGTTATTATTTGAGATTAATTCATATGTGAATGTTAGTATAGAGTTTATTTGAAAATGATCCCTTAGTTTCATTTTTTTTTTATTATTGTCAGCAAGAATATATCATCTCGACGTAACTAACGCAAATATACGATTTTTTTTTTATAGTTTCACATATCATTCTTCAGGTTGAACGAACAAAATTTGATAAACATGGGTTCCCATACACCTCCCATTGCTACTCCATCGATTTGGCTATAATTGTTGCCTTTATGATCATAAAAGCGTATTTCGGTTGTACATATTCGTAGTATGTTTTTATGATTGTAGGGTTGATTTTAAGTAAAGATAGATGGATTATAGCATCTATTCTCCATTAGCATATAAATAGTTGGATTTTAATGCGGTGTTCTTGAAGAACTTCTCTGCGTTCGATGTACAGTAATGTTGGGGCGTAAACCATTTAAATGATGACTATTCTTTCGGTAATGTTGAAGGAAATTTATATGAGTGTTTATTTACCATTACTGCTTGTTTTTTATATATAGCATTCATTCTTTTATACTGCTAACCCAAGTAAATATTCCATAGACTTATCAGAGAACAACTCCTGTAAATAGAACGTATAATCGTACTCTAATAAAAGCTGAATTTTTTAAAATTTCTTCTCTTATGCTGAATCTTTTTGCTATTTTTCTATTGCTCCATAAGATTATATATTATATCTTGCACGCCTTTTTTAATAGTTACCTTTCTATTTACAACATTAATACACTGTCAGATTAGTTAACAAAGATGCTATGTGTTCAAGCAAATATAAGGTTTATCAGAGAATATTATTTTCTTCATATACATAAATTATCCTTGAGAATAGATATGTTTTAAAACGAATCAAGGCTTGATGATGAAATATACACAAACGACACAATTAGACGATTTCACGAAACAGACGAATGAGATTGATATTTAGGATAACGATGACAATGCATTGATTTCCAAACGCTATTTGTGTGGACTTAAAAAGCTGGAGAAAATGAGTATTTTTTAAATGTTAGAATATTTATAACATGTAATAGATTCTCATTTTAATAAATGTATAGATGAACACTTCTACTTTGTCCTGGTTGGCAGAATGAGGACAATCTTCCATCAGCCGAAATACTGTGCAAATAACAAAATGAAAATAGTAGTCATAAAAATACAAAGCTATGATTCATAAAACAAGGTGACATTGGGTGTGATAGTGGGTACTTTTGAAATAGTAACGTTTTTGGGTTGCAAACCTAGCAAACATTTGAAGAGGCACTACATATGATCATTTCGATTAAATAAATAATAAAAATTCTCGGAACTTTGGATGAAACTCACAAAGAGAATTGGTTAATGAATTCTTATTTACATGTATGGTCATCGTTAATGAAGTTACCCCGTGTAAAAGGAAATCCAAATGAAATCTTAAATTATCTCGATATTTGAGGTCTTCATAAAGCCCCTAGATGATCATAAATGATATCAAGCAGATGAATATAATGTAGAAAAATGAGAAGATATACAAAAGAAGAGCACAGAAAGGGGGTAATTGATAAATTTTGTTATTAACACCTGGATTCTCATAACTTTGCTTTGTGTGTTAATTTGTTGGTGTGGTTTTTGCTTTTTCAGAGATTTGCTCTATTGATGTTTAAAAATGTAGGTTATTTTTTCAAATTGATTAATTTGCAAACCACATCAAATGGCGATACCATAAGCAATCGTTAATCTATTTATTACTCCCCCTGGCTGAAAAGTTGCAATGGCTTGTTTATTGGTCGTATTTTTATTTGCTGCTTTTCCCTGGCAGTATTTTTGTTAACAATCGTTCCCTCACCAGTAACAGTGACGGTACATATTGATATCTAGACTGTCTCAGGATGCTCCAAACATTGAAATATTAATGAAATAATTTACCACAACTTTTTGCAAGAAAAAATAAATTTTAACTGTTTTTTTTTTTGGGTCCCCCTGACAAAAGAGAGTTTGGACTTAGTAATTCACTCCCGTTGTTTGTTCGCACCTTTCGTGGATTATTTTGAAATTTTGCACAAATATTAGTCACAGTGAAAGTAAATGTTTCACTCGGCGAGAGGGACCCACATATCCGATTTGCTTTCCAAAAAATTGTGAAGTATATTAAGTTTAATAAAAAGCGGCATTCTTCTCATACATGAAGAAATTTAATTTTTAATTTTTTCAATAACAAAATCAGATTTGCTTAGTATAATCATGGGCGAGGTAGAGCTACCAAATCAGGCTTACTGAAGATATTGGCTTTCTGACCTAAAATGCGCCAAACATTGTTTTTGGTTTTTCTTTCGCTAAAAAAACACTCGCCTAGCTGAAAACACTATCAATAATTTCCCCCACTCTTTATCTGTGCCTAAACCTAAACGTAGATTCCATGAACAAAGCTTCTTTCTTAGAACTGCAGGCCTGTGGAACTCTGTTCCGTTATCCTGCTTTCCAACTGACTACAATATGGTTGTCTTCACGTCCAAGGTGAACAAATTCTTGATGAGCACATAGGATTAGTGAATCTCTTGACAAAGGTTTCCTTTTCAGGGCAATTGCTCTTGACATATCGTAGACCTTCGATAAGGTATGGCATAAGGGCCTACTTCACAAGATTTCCAGATACGGTATTACTGGAAATGTTTTCTCAATCATTAAATAATTTCTCTCTGATAGGTTCATAAGAGTAGTGGTTGATGGGCAGAAATCAGAGGCCCACAGTATTAATGCTGGAGTCCCACAGGGGTCCATCCTGCGCCCAACTCTTTTCCTGATCTACATCCACGATCTCTCAAAACATACTTAAATCATCGTTGACATCTATGCTGATGACACGACCATCTATAGCAACATATCATAGGCCGTGAATGACAAAGATCTCTCTAATTCTCTCTCCCCTGATCTTGAGCGCGTGGTACAATGGGGGGGATAGGTGGCTGCTCACTTTTAATTCATCCAAAACCAAGCTTCTATCTTTACATCATCATCATCTGGCATCACTTGTAATGGATGGCTCTCGTATTGGGGAGGCTCAATGTTTTGACAAGCTTCTGGGTTTGACCATTACTCCTGATCTTAAATGGAACACATACATCAATCCTGTTGCCAGGGACGCTGGGAAAATAGTGGGATCCTTCTACCGCTTCAGAAGATATCTCACTTCCGATACAATTCTCTATCTATATAAAAGCCAAGTAATTCCAAGGATGGAGTACTGCTGAAACATCTTGGCAGGAGCTGCTAAAATAAACGTATCCTGCCTTGAGAGGCTACAAAATAGACTTCATGGTTTGGGGGATGCCCTTTTCTCTTCCCTGACGCCTCTCTCCCACAGAAGAGACGTTGCGAGCCTGTCTTTGTTTTATCGTTATTTCCATGGCAAGTTCTTATCTGAGCTCCAATCTCTCCCCCCCCCCTCAGCAATTTTTCACGAGAAACACCCGTCTGGCTGAAACTACTGTCAATAATTTTCCCCACTCTTTATCTGTGCCTTAATCCAAACGTAGATTCCATGAGCAAAGCTTCTTTCCCAGAAGTGCACGATTGTGGAACTCTCTTCCGTTCGCCTGTTTCCCACCTGCCGACAACTTGGACGTCTTCAAATCCAACATAAACAAATTTCTGACAAACCGCCCCCTTAAGTAAAACACTCTATCAAATCTCCAATACTAATGATTACTACAATACCTTCTCATTGATTACTGTACACGCAATAACCCTTATCCCTTAGTGGCCTCCGGGCCTTGATAAGTGATGAGCCCCATGTAAAAAAAGGATGAATCATTCCCTTAATAATCCAAATTGCCAAATTTTCCCTACTAACCATGACTAACATGTTTCCCTTGATAACTGTACATTCATGAACTGTTATCCTCGAGTGGTTTCCGGACCTTGAAAAGCCATGACTCTTTTGTTAAAAAAACAACATACCAAATAAAGTATAAATATTAGAAAATAAAAATGTTCCCCACATAGTAAAATCAAACCGTAGAGATAACATTCCACAGAAGAATTTAGATTGACAACAACAACCCTTACAGAAACGTATCCCACATAAAGGACATAATCCCCAAATTATGCTATTGAGTTTCCCATTTGCATCTATATAATATTTAACATATACAAGAAGTGAATAGCACTTTACGTCTGCGCTTATAAGATTATGAATAAGAAATTAGCGCAACACTTTGTCTTTTCTAATACATTGTTCTGTATAGTCGGAAGAGATTGCTTTCAGAAGCGTGTCTGTCTTCGACAAAACAAATGACGGACTGAAGGTTTCCTTTCTCTTTTTTTATGTTTCTATGGTTATGAAAAAACGATGAATTCATAAACGACCAGTCTGGGCGCCCCTGCTCAAGCGTCATCAAGGAGAGTAATGAATAATATGAAATAGTTCAGTGTACAGCGTCACAGATAAAACCTTTGCCATTTTTGCAAAGTACTGATAACACTTTGTACTTTTCTCCTTCAGAAATCATCAATTATTTAAAAGGATTTTCACCAATGAAACCTTCCGTTATTGATTATTATAGTTTTTGCTTCTTTTCTTTTTTAAGACTATTACTGAAAGGAAAATGGCTTTGGCGATCGGTTACAAATAAAGCGAAAATGTGCTGATGTTCATTGGAGCGATCGCTGTGTTATCTGTCACGAGTGGGCATAGTCTACAGTTAGTTGAAAGGTATAAATAATTCTCTGTTGCTTTAATTTTTGAATAAATAACGAGAACCCGCAATTCTATTTTGGTATTAAGCAAAACAATGGCGGAACAGTAGTCAGAAGGATTGCACGTTTAGCAAAATACAGTTTTTGAAAGAGCGTTTTACTCTGCTATTCATTAAGTAAACGACAATTACAGAGTTATATATATATATATATATATATATATATATATATATATATATATATATATATATATGTGTGTATATATGTATATATATGCATATATATATATATATATATATATATATATATATATATATATATATAACTCAATACTTTTTAATTACATATGCATAGAAAACTTCTTTGTACCTGACTTTACAGATGGTCTATTTTGGTCCCGCTTAAGATTGCAGTTTAATGAAAAAAATATAATATTAAGTATCCTAGAATAATAGAAAGATGACTAATAAACCCCACAATTTTATTATACCATCCCTATTTAAGTTCCAAGGTATTCTTATGTACATCTATATCAACACCCTTGTAAACGTTCTTTTTTAACATATTTTTATTCCCATACTTTGTGGACCAGGCGCGTACACGGACCCCACAATTATAATGAATTATCATTATGCCCGATGAAACATACCGATTCCTGTGTCTCGATACATCTTCTATCATTATGTGATCAGTTTTCTATAATAGTCAATGATATAGGAGCCTATTCGTGATCAGACACACGCACAGACGTTCAGCTTTATATATATATATATATATATATATATATATATATATATATATATATATATACATATATATATATATAGTTTTTCTTGGAAAAGGACATCCAGCTGGGTACTTAATTACAAGTAAACTCCAAAAATAGGAGTGTATTTATATATATATATTTTTGTTTACAGAAATTTTTTATATAAAACACGTGTCATTGGTACCATCGGTTTCAAGCCTGATAACTAGGACCGTTTTAGATACCCATATCAATCCCTCCTCAGCAATCACTCATCTATTTTATAACAGGGAGTGGGAATATATGTATATATGCATCACGAGTTCACGTTTAACTCTCACTTTGCGACCCCCCCACCTTTTTATTTATCGGATGGTGACATTTTTATTCACTTTAAAATGAAATTATATTACATTCAAAATATAATTTCAATTAAAAAAAGTATGTTAAGTGACTTTAATATTGTGTAATCTATATATGCTATGAACCCATTTGGCTTGAAGATAATTAGTACCATGTTGGTTGAAATAATCTCACTTGATAAACCTCGCTCGTGTTCTTTTATAATGTAGGTCGTGAAATGTTTAATTCTTTTATTGTTATATATTTCCTTCCACAAGCGTAAGTTTTGATGAATTTATAAAAATATTTTAAAATACTATCAAGTGTTCAGTCAGAACTCCGTAAATTATATATGTGTGTAAAGATTTGTATAATTTTTAATATTTTCCCACCTAAAACCAGGAACAGTGCCACCTAGTTCAAGATGATACTATTTTGGACAATAATTATATATACACTATATAGGTTATTTATCGGCATTATATTTGTGCACGTTATACTTGAATACTTGCATACTATAAATGATGCAGGGATCCGGAAGGGAATTCAAAAGTTTAGAAAGACGAGAAAAAACAAATTTGAGATTTTCCTTCATCTAGAACTCGTCGGCACACTTTCCATTAAATTACATCTAACTAGGCACACGGATGCAACATTGTGCCAAATGCAGAGAGATTAGAGTTTTATCGCCTGGGCGGGACCAATTAGGTTGATGAGTCTTTTATATACCGAGTTTTTGTGTGATATACTAGTAGCACTTTCACATAAATGTAGCACCGATACTCAATTTATAGAGTTATTATGGCCTTATAAATGTACAAACTATTCATATGTAATATATATATATATATATATATATATATATATAAGCTGAACTGGTATTCTAATTCGCCAAATGTATAAGTGGTTTGGAATGGCTCCGATAACAATTAAAGCTTAGTCCAACCAATATTGAATCTTCCCATATAACTATTCTCCATTCCGCTACAGACTGGATGCCTCCCTCTAAAGATTCAGCCACTTCTTTTTAACGTACTACTATCGATGACAACCTGTTCTCATCTAAGATATATTTAATTATTTTTAGTATCCGTCTAGTAAAACCATATGATTTAATTTTAATGAGACGACCATTGTGGTTATACCCTGTCACAGTACTTATATATATGCAGAAACCGCGGTAACTAAGTAATTATATACGCGAAGGAATCATATGGTCAGTCTGCCAAGCTCAAACTAGCTAAGCCACTGTCTGGTTTGCACAAGTATCGGTGAATAACAAACAAGCCCCTGATCAGAGGTGTGTATTCTATACCATCCATCATCAATGGACCTCGTCAATATTTGACAAAACATAACACTTGTGCTAATAACTTTGCAGCAAATTCGACCCTATTCTATCAGGTCCGCCTACCCGTTTAAGGGCGTGGTCTCATCAGCAAATAGTGAATAAAATTAGTTTTATAGGAGTAAGTAATAAATGCATAAATACCATTGCTGAAATGTTAATTATTTAACGGGAAAAGAGTATATATATATATATATATATATATATATATATATATATATATATATATATATATATATATCTGTGTGTGTATCTACTGTAATACAAACATTTAGATAGGTTTAATTATAAGCGGTTTAACCATAACCTTTTCCAAATTAAGATGATTTCATTTTTATGTTAGCCAATACTTCTAATATATAGCAAATTAAAACAGTTTGTAGGTAATTCTGTAAATTTATATTACATCGCGAAATGCAAGAATTTCATGTATTTTAATCTAAAACAAAAAGCTTGATAAGTTACAACGACGAGGGTTCTGTGCTCCAGAATGTAATCTTGTAGTCAGAACTATTTTAAATTCACTTTTGACAACCTCTATTATCTCTGTTATGAACAACGTGAGGGCAGGTTGTCACTCATATCTCTGTATTTACTCTGATATCTACGGAGCGATCTCTTAACTATGCTTATATCAAATGCATCGACTTTGTAAAAGTTCATTCGGAGCTGTAGAATGTGAGTCAGTACATTCTTCTGCATGGACGATATCAATAACACATTTTTGCTTCTGACGGATATCTATGGCAGGGGTACTGTTTATAGCCTCACACCCTCAAAATCTGCAGCAGAAAGATAACGCTTTCTAACATAGAAGGACATATGTTCACTCAGACTAACAATGTAATTTGAAATTCTCTCTGATAAACTTACGTTGAATAAAAAATAGAGTGCATGTATTGCTTAATTGCCATTTATTTGTGTTGTATACTGTAAAGCAAATTGCAATGCCATCGTTGTACAAACTCATAAAAACTCACCGGAAATTTTGTGAATCTTTGTGCATTCATGTATTGATATTGTGACCCTGCCCAGACGTTCATACAGTCGATCTATAATATGCTATTTATCATTATATTTATTACGAATCTATATAAGTTTTTTTTCCGATGTACTTATAATGTACATGGCTCACTGCTGAAGTTTTGGAAACTTTCTCATTTTTTAATCAATTTTTACTACTACTACTACTACTACTACTACTACTACTACTACTAATAATAATAATAATAATAATTATAATAATAATAATAATGATAATGATAATAATAATGATAATAATAATGATAATAATAATTATAATAATAATGATAATAATAATAATAACAGCAGCAATAACAATAACAATGATAATAATAATAATAATAATAATAAATAATAACAAAAATAAGAAGAAGAACAACACCAATAATGATAATAATAATAACCCCAATGACAATAGCAATAACAGCAACAATAATAATAATAACAATAATAATAATAATAATAATAATAATAACAACAATAACAATAACAACGACAATAATAATCACAGCATCAACAGCAATAATAATAATAATAATGATAACAACAACAACAATAATAATAATAATGATAACAACAACAACAATAATAATAATAATAATAATAATAATAATAAAAATAATAATAATAATAACAATAACAACAACAACACACGGGACTCTACTCTATGCTCTCTTAATTATAGGAATGAATAAATTAAAACAGCCGATGGAATAGTACTTTCTGACCAAAGGAGGATGTTGTTCCCTATACGCACATTGCAACTACACGTATTTTGTTCTGGAAGCTGGCATTATATGCGCTACAGTAATTAAAAGAAAAATATGTACGAATAAAAAATTACAAATAAATTAAATTATATAGTAGAAACCTAATCAAAGGGAGAAGCACATGGACAGTTACCCAGTAATCTGATCCAATCGCCCATAGCTTGGGCTTATAGAGCGACCTTGCAACCTGAACAAGAAAACCAGGAAATAATAATTCAATAACATTCTAGCTTTACTCGGATTGAGATCTTTCAATCATCAACTGGGGTACTTGGAAATTAAATAAGTCGACCCTTTTGAAGGCTTATAAGACAGTAAATCGTATAACTAACGAGGATATTAACCAAGACAACCTTAATAGTAATACTAAATAGAGTTACCAATAAACTGAAAGCCCACACACTAAACACTTTGAATAACCTATTCAGAAGAGATGGGATGGAAAGCTCCCAATTTTGGAATTGTTCAATCAGTACCTTTTGTCTCAAAATAAAAAGTACAGTGCCAAATGCGGTAAACCTCAGAGGTAAACTTACACAACGTTTTAGCCACTTATTTTCCTGCTTCTGGCGGGCTTTGGAAATGCTTTAAATTAACAGCTAAACTTATTGTGTAAAACCATGCAAAACCTGTAATCAAAAAAAAACAACCGGATATCCATTTCGCAGAGTTCGAGCAGATCAAAACATAATTAAATAGACTTGGACAAGTAAGTATTTAATCAGAAACAGATTTTAGCTAATGGGCAGCGCATACGGTAAAGTTAAAAAAAAAGAAGTCAAACCAAATACAAATATGCTGAGATTTTTCGACAAGGTAAGACGATGCCTTGTAAAATAACTGCAAGACTCAAACTCTGGATAATTGTCAACAAGCTAAATGGTGGAAAGATGTGCTCCAAAATTAGCGTCTAAGAAACATATCTCCAGATTGAGATGGATAAAGAAAGTTCCAAATTACTGTGCATAAACGCAATAGATGATTGTACAAATAGAACCGTCTGAACTTTGAAGTAATATATTGCGTCTGGAATTTTTACAACAGGTCACGAATATCATGCTGGGCAATTTTGATTATGCAACAACCCATTTGGATGATATACTGCGGAGATAAATAAATTACGACTGAGCACCAGATTCATATAATACACGAATTCAAGACGCGTTTAAGAATAATGATGGGAAGTGTGATTGTTTTTTCCAAGAATCAAAAAACTTAGGTCACACAATAAAAGGAGACGCCCGTCTGCCAGATTCAGAAAGAAACAACAAGATATGAAATATACTGGCCGTATATACGGTTCAAATCTTACGAAGATACTTCGCCATAGCCAACTTATACCAAGGTTTCATAAAAACAGGCTCACCTGAAGGAGTCACTCATTGGATCTCTGAAAAAAGAAAAAAAAAACATGGCCATAGACTCCTGAATGCGAAGACGCATTCGAAAAGAGTTGAAAATTCCTAAGTCTCCCTAGCCCGTTACGACCCCTGTCACGAGATCATAGTCGCAAGGTATGCTAACACATACAGCATCGATGCTTGTATTCGCCATAAATTGCCAGATGCTTCGCGAAAAGCTGTAGTCTGTGCTTCTAGATCCTCACTAACAGGTGGAAAAATGATCTAAAATCTAGAATTAGATTCTCAGAATAATATTTGCTGTCATAAATTCCACAGATATCTACATGGAAGACGGTCCGTACTGCAACCACATAAAAATAATCTCTGATGACATCTCTAGATCCCAAAAAGTTTGCCAGCCTATACTGCAAACAGATTGCTTCGTTTAGAGAACGATTCCATAAAATATTACATGCAGACCGATTTCCTTACATCTGGCAATATTTGCGATGCGAACGGCTTATCTGGACTCATTCCTCAAATTAGAACATTTTTCGAAGACTGTATCATTGCTACACTATAAAGAAATTGCGAAATCAAAAACTTAATCGCGAATACAGTAAAAAATATCCTAGTGGGTTAAGCCGACATAAAAAGGAATATGGAAAGGATAAATTCATACAGTCCATCAAAAACAAAATTCACAATAAAATCCAAAAGTGCGGGGAGATTACTCCGTCTGTGATGATGGCCTACTTTATAATGATCGTATCGTGATTTCAAACCATCTACAAATAAAAATGCTCAACGATTTTCACAGTGGACATCCTGAAGTAACCGAACGAAAAGGCTAATACGCTGCTATTTATATTGGGCAAATACAACAGAAATAATATATTCTTGCAATTAATGTGCGCTCGCCGAAAATATACAACTACGACGTGAAAACTACAACAAAACACAGGGCACGCATGGAAAACAATTAACGTAGATTTTGCAGGCCCCTTTTATAATTTGGCCTTCCTCATTATCGTGCAAAGTAACTAATAATAGCATGAGATTCTACAATGTAAAAAAATAATTACCAACTTCATGAACAGATGTTTACACGAACTATTCACATGTTGTTGGCGGAGTAGTTTCTGTAGTGACAGATACCGTCATTTAATTCACAGTAGGAGATTTTGAAGACCTTGGCAAGTCATCTTTAATTGGCCACATTTCAAACCCACATTGTGACCTCCGTTCGAATGGATAAGCTGTGAGTTTGGTGGACACTCTAAAGAGGTGTTAAAAACGGCACTAGTTACACCACTGGAAATAGAAATACATTGTTTCCATGTGTATAAAATCCGCCATAATATGAGACGCTATAGGATGCTCGACTGCAGAAACAATGGTCGCAAAAATGTTAAGTCGGTTTTCGATAAACTCAACCAATGGCAAACGAAGTTCAAGAAAACCGCCTTGCCCCATACTAAGTATTAATGCCTCGGCGATAAATTTATTTTAAAGGCCTACAAAACAACATTACATTGTACAAAATAGGCAAAAGAAAGAATTGCAGAAACCGAAAAATGCCAACACAGGAAGCTATTATTATTTTTTAATTGTAATTTATTGAGGTGAGTATTATTTATTGAGTGTATTCATTGCGGATAATGATCCTCATCTTTTATTAGTTGTTTCAGGACGTTTCAGTTTACTATTCTTCGGGCCTTCGTCAATTGGTAACTGCGACAGATAGGAATACTGAATCTCCTGACTGTATTCACTACAATTACTGCCTTCCATAGTTGTTGTCATCTCACCACGTTTTCACCAAGTAAACCTCTGGCAGGCTTTGGGTAGGATTGAAACCGATATTTCAGACAATTCTCACCTGGAAACGTACATATTTAACGTCTCTATCAACTGCGCCACGGGCCCTGAAGGACGATGAAGGTTGACTTTTTTGGTCTTATAAATTCATGTTTATTATTTGATCTTCCATTGTCGAGTGTGTACCGTAACGGTAATTACTTTGAGCATCAGCTAAAAAAAAACAAAACATTTGCAACCTATTTTTACCGTTTTATGTTTAATTATCTGACACATTATATTTATCCAGTTTTTAAAAATCGATATTTAGCAAAACAACTGCTCTATCATCATAATTAGCAGAAGTCGTAGTAGTAGTAGTAGCAAAAGTAATATTAATAGTAAATGTAATTTAAGTAGTATTTCGTTTCAATGCAAATCAGACGTAAGTGAATTTAATTATTATGTAAATCTCGTTCAAAATGTCTAAAGTTTACAATACAACTAAATTATCTTTCATTTTTCTATATTTTTAAAATTACTTTATTAGATATGTTTTATTTTTTTAAATGTGATTAATGTTTTTTCTAAAGAGATCCTATTTCAATATCAGATTAAGTTATTTTTTTTGATACAACAGTTTGTGAAAAAGAACGTGTTTTTGACAGACGCTTAGTATCACGCTAAAGTCATATAAATGATTAAAGTAATTAAAACTCTGTATTAAATATAACACATCAATTTCTTTACTAATATAAAAAAGTTAAAATAGTTTAACGCAGTTGTGATTCAGGGATTTATGTCAAAGAGAAACTATTTCAGGTTGCTTTTTAGAATTCTCGAAAGCTATATGATTGGGGAATATATTTTTGACGTTCCTGAATATTTCTCTTACATTAAACGAATGCCTTAAATAATCTTAACGAATATTACTTTTATATAAGGAAATGTCTAAACGAATCTTGCTTTCCTGGCTGCTGGAAGACTGCTTCTATGGTACCAGTTTAAAAAAGATGCGTGCGAAAGAACTGGCAAATTTAATTATCGCCCAATTATCCTCCTTCCTCTTTTTCGCCAAAATATTTGAGTCCCTAATTAACCAAGTTCTAGGACAACACCTTATGCCTGCTAAACTTCTGTCAGACCACCAATATGGATTTAGGCAATCCCGTTCTACTGCGGGTATTTTAACTCTAATTTTTGAACGCATATACCAATCACTGGATGAGGCAAGGAAGGGGAGGTCATTGGCCCACGATATATTTAAGGCTTTTGACAGGGAATGGCACGATTGTCTTCTGATGAAAATAAACTCCCATGGTATTACTTGACGAATGCTTTGAATAATTATATCATTCTTAAATGAGAGTAGAATCCAGGTTGTCCTCGATATGCGTAGGTCCAAAAGAAAAATTTGATATAAATGCGGGTGTACCTTAGGGATCGATTATTGGACCTTTGTTATTTCTGATATTCATAAATGACTTACCTGATAAAATGGTCTCTGTGATGGGTATATTGGCCGATGACACCACAATCTATAGCAGATATGGGGGGGGAACTAATCAGCACATATCTAAGGTAATGGCCGAAACCCTAGAGGAAAACATTCAGTCTGTAGTGGAATGGGGTCAACAATGGATGCTAACGTTCAATGCTGCCAGAACAAAGCTCGTTTCTTTTAATGATTACATAAAACCTTACGAACCGCCAAAATTATAGCTAAATATACTTTACCTGCCAGCACTTCGTTCAAATTTTACGTTCACATGAAACATGAGTTGGAATAGATACCTCGAGAGTATTGCTCTGCAAAGAAAGTGGGCTCTCTCTATCGTGCTAGAAAGTTACTTACACCTGCAAGTATCCTGCACATTTACAAAGCCATCATTCGACTATGTATGGAGTACTGCTATCACGTTTGGGCTGATGAATCTGCTACTAGTCTGTCGCTCATGGACAGGGTCCAAAAGAGAGTCGCCAACCTCATAGGTCCCGAACTGTCACCTAAATTCAGCCCCTGTCCCACCGACGAAATGTTGCATCCCTCTGCCTGCCTTACAAGTATTTAATGGTGGATGCTCTAACGAACTACAAGGCCTTGTACCCCTTCGATGAAAATACCTCCGACAAACCCGACAAGCAGCGAACTCCCACCCCAATACAGTTCAGATCCCTAGATGTAATAAAGCCTTTTACTCAAACATCTTCTGCCCCAGAACTGCAGGATTTGTTTTTATCTTCCGCTTTCCTGCTTCCCCAACTGTAATTACATGCAGAGGTTCAAGTGTAATCAGATATCTTGCTGCTAAGTAAGTGCATAGCACCACTGGAGCTTAAGTCCCAGACAGTATTCCCCCTACATCAAAGTTACAACCTGCTTTGCTTGAGGATGAAAATGTAATTAAAAAGTATTAAACTTAAATTTCACAAAGTGATTAATAATAAACTGAGAGCTATGCATCATGTAATACTTAGATTATGTTAGCACTTTTATGTGTAATGGTTTTTTTAAATATTGTATATTATATCGATTTCTATTAATCAAGCGCCTTCGATAACGTCATATATTTGAACCGTATTGAAATTGTTCCAGACATGCTAAATAATTTACTATGGACTTGACAGAAATTAATATGAATATACTAATTAATACATTACAAGAATATGTGTTCCAAAACGATTTCTCTAATTATAAATGATAATTTCAAATTTTGCCATGAACGAAATGTCATTATTTGTTACTAAGAAAACGCACTTGAGAATACAGCTACTAATCTGAGACATGACTAATAAATACACAAGAAAATTCACTATGAGAAACAATGTAAATCCTGATGTGAAATAAAATAAAAATAGAATATTATGAGAAAAGATATAATGTAAAACAATTCTGCAAAACAATTTTAATCGTGCAATGCAAAAAATCCTGCATAAAGTACAAGGATTTATTAACAATTTTACACAAGTAATATAAATCGATTTATTATACCCATTCTGAGAGTAGAGTAAAATAACGCAATAAAATAAATGTATATTTTCGAGAAAAAATACGGTATTTTCATAGATCCCGATATATATATATATATATATATATATATATATATATATATATATATATATATATACAGATAACGAGAGAGAGAGAAAGAAAGAAAGAAAAATAAGGAAAGATAGCAATGATTGCGAAAGTAGGGGAATTTATGGGCCACAGGTATAGTCATGGTTATTTCTTATTATAGGCTCTTGAACCTTGAGAACTTTCTAGGAAATACATGCCGGCTGTTGAACTGTTGAGATTTAACGATTTCCAGTTGCTTGAAAACTTATAATTTTGTGGATTTAGAATTTCTAGTTATTAATTTTCCTTAATTTTTGTGGTGGTTTATAGTGGCATTACAGTAACGCACGACGAAAAGGATTCAAATTGAATATTTAGTTGCTCGAATCTAAGGAGCAGTATCTGTTAATTGTTGAGACATTATGTTGAGGAAAGATGGCAGTGAAGAAGCAGTGCAGTCCCGATACTGAGTGTAGAGTAATTTCCAGTAACAAAGATGGCGGCATAAAAATAAAATTTGTTTCGTGACGTAGCCAACGGCGAACTGATTGAATCCAAAATTCGACAATTTTTATAGTAAGTTTCGAAGGTTTTCATTGGTTGTTTACTATAACATGTGATTATATAAACGATCGTCGAACTCATTGGTGCCATACCCCCATTACTCGTCTTTTGGTTGTATACGATATTCATTGCGCTGATACTGTTATTATTATTGTTATTATTATTGTTATATATTGTTAAATTTGTTATTCCTCTTTCTTCTCTTCCCCCGTTGTTACCTTTTTAAGTCCCGGATCTTCGCGTTTTTTTTTCTCTCATTTCCCGTCGGCCATGGCATCTACCAGCTGTGAGCCGTCGGAACCTGTCAAGGAAAGGCAAGAAGAGGAGAATGCAGTCTGGAAGAAGCCGCCAGCAGTAAAAATAGACGTAGAATCGTTTCTTGAAGAAGCCAAGAAATGCATAGAGCATGTCACCACGAATGGCATCAAGGTGGAACAACTACGGATGGATGAATTTGCCAAAAAGACAATTTCAATTTTTGTCATCGACAGAAAAACCAAGAAGCTGATTAGATCAACCAAAGACACCGTGACAAAGTTAATTGCGACTGTGGGAATGAGAGCGGAAAGGATAACCAAGACAAAGGGCTACAACACCTGGGCAGCCCTATTTAAATCTCCAGAAGATTGCATTAAGCTCTCGAAAAACGAAATCATCACTCCAGAATACATTCTGAGGATGGAATACCTGGGACGGAGACGGACAACCATTTCCATATTCGAAGTCCCAGGTGTAATACCAGGGGAATATTTGGCGGCGTATTTATTGCAATACGGAGACATCTCTGGAGTAAACGTCGACCAGTACAATGGTGTCTGGTCGTTTGATATTTTGCTGAATAAGGAGGCATACTATAAGATACCATACTACATCGAGGCACAGGAGGAGAAACTACCTATAGTAGTGGCAGGAAGGCGTCCGGCTTGCTGGATATGCGGAGAAGTGGGGCACTTAGCGTATACGTGCCCCAAGAAGCAAACAACGTCGAGAAACCCAAAAAATCGGGTATTACCACATTTAGAGCCGGGCGCACAACCTGGATTTAAAATACCAGAACCGACAGATAAAACTAATCCTCCCAGTCTATCAACTGACGAGATCGAAGCAGTTTATAACACCGAAGCTGCATCACCAGAGAAAGGTGAATGGAAAACCGTACCAATCAGAAAAGCAGCATCACCAACCTATGCAAAATCCTTAACAAAGGAACAAAAAGTTGAAATACGTTCGAGCAAAGACCCCGGAGGGAATAAATATAAAGAACTGCTAAAATTAAAAGAATCTCTCGATGAAAAACGAAAAGAAAAAATACACGTTCCCTTCCCAGAGTCCCTGTTCCCGGAGAAACCTAACCCAAAAGAAAAACGTTCCCCCCCAAAAATTCCAGCCCCAATAGTTTCTACACCCCCGACTAGAGGGAAAAATATGACCTCTCTAGGCGCTCCTCCCAAAAAGAGAAGCCCGAGACCTTCCCCCTTCTGCACTCCTGCTAACACGCCTCAAAGCACTCCTCCCCCTTCTCCCATGAAAACAGATATGCCCCCTCCCACTCCGACAGATAAAAAAAGGCAAAGGAGCCCCTCTTCCGAGAGAGAATCCCGAAAAAAAAAATCTACCCTTTTTTTTACAGGCAAAGCAGTTTGTCATATCTCAACCGAAAGAGAAACTGTGATGAAAGCACACAAGAATAAGGATTATAAAAATTTGCTAGCCTTAAAAAATATAAAGAAAAAGGATACCACTAACCCCGAAAACTTCCCCAAAGCCCCAAGATTATTGACTGTAGTAAGGCCCAGAGCAGAGGCCGGTGGAGTGTGGACAATGATGGAGGAAGCAAATAGCGCTTTTAATTTGTTTCCTCCAGCCGTTTTTTTTCAATGATAACGACATACAAAAAATGAAAGAATCATGTATCGGACGGGTCCCTATCAAAATGCATCCATCATTGTATAGGGCCATTAAACTAACCTTTCCTCTTGACATCGGCGGTTTGTCCCCTGACGGGTCAATCACCACTGAGATGACCACTGGATCCATGGGGACAGCTGTCGGTGTCTTGACACCGTCTATGTTTGATCAGGATTCCCAACCCTAAGTAGCTCAGGATGGCTTCTTTAAGATTAGCTACTTTAAATGTCCGAGGGTTGAGGGACGCCTCTCGTAAACTTCGAGTTGCACGCGACCTTCAACGCCTTGGTGTGGATGTATGTTGTCTACAGGAGACTCACTTTATTCCAAGTGACTATCAGGATGTGCTCCTTAGGGACTTTCAGCTCTACTCAGCACATTATGATACCCACGCAAGGGGGTTACCTGGCTAGTTAAGCGCACTCTTGATGCATCGTGTGACCCTATTTATGCAGATCCAGAGGGAAGATTGCTCGTTCTGGATGTTACCGTAAAGGATGTGGCATTTCGTTTTATTGGGGTTTATGCGCCCAATAACCGTACTGAGCTAGTTTCCTTTTTTCGGCGAATCGAGCCTTTCATGAATTCGTCTCGACGGTTAGTTTTAGCGGGAGACTGGAACGCGGTCCTGGATCCCGAGTTAGATCGTGGGGTTAATACCACAAGGGATACTAACCAGAACCGGGATGCTAAAGCGTTTCGAGACTTTGTCGACAAGTTTGATCTTGTCGATAAATTTCGGAACGAAAAACCCGGGGATTTAGCATGGACTTGGACAGGTAGACGCGGCTCCGATCCGGGGCAGCTTTCGAGTTACATCGATCGGTTCTTAGTTAGGAGAGTCGACCTAGGGCTTTTAGACTGTCCAAGTTTTCATAGTATAGTTTATTCGGACCATAGGCTTGTCCGGGTTCGAGTAAACTTAGATAGTGTTAAACCTAGGATGGCTAGTTACTGGAAGTTCAACACGTCGTTGTTCGATGTGAAGGACTTCCGGGAACAGCTTCTACTAACAATACAGAGGGAATTGACGGGGGCTATTATCGGGAATAAGTGGTGGGGCAACCTTAAAAAAGTCATTAGGTCCTTCGCTGCTGATTTTAGTCGCCGGCTCAACCGTAGTTCTAGAGCAGCGAAAGCGGCGCTAGAAGATAGATTAGAAAGGGCGGTGGAGGAGGGGGATAGTGCTAGCTATACTATAGTTAAGGCTGAACTGGACTCCTTGGATAACAGGGAGGACCAGGGATTATTAGTTAGGGCTAGATTAAAAAGAGCGCCAAACGAGGCAACAAACATGGCCGCGTCACTGCGTGCGGAGGAGTTTCGACGTTCTGCAGATCGACACATCGCCAGTGTCACATTGCCGGACGGACGAACCGTAACTTCAAACGACGGAATCTTGGAGGGTTTTCGGACTCATTTTCAGGAGCTTTTTACCAAGGAGCCTGGTCTGACTATTGAACAGTTTGACACCTATTTAGCCGACTTTTCTCGCCTGGAGGCGACCGAAGCAGCTAGGTGTGAAGGTAGCATAAAAGAGGAAGAAGTCATTGAGGCCTTGAAACAGGTCGGGCTAGACAGGACCCCTGGGATAGATGGTCTGCCCTACGAGGTGTATTTGAGGCTGTCGCCCATTTTTATTCCTTTGCTGACTGTACTTTTTAACTCCTGGTATAGGAACGGGTGCATACCTCAGTACTTTACCAGGGGGATCATTAAATTGTTACGCAAAGATAAAAATGGAGGGGATGGGATAGGTAATTTCCGGCCCTTAACGATGTTAAACACAGAGTTAAAGATTTTGGCCAAGATCTTAGCAAATCGTCTGCAGATTGTCTTACACCGTCTAATAAGTCCCGAACAGACTTGTTCTGTTAAGGGCCGGACGATTCAAGATAGTTTGCACACGATACGCTTGATCGTAGAAAAAGTCGACACAGAAGCCGCGCTGATTAATTTAGATCAGTCCAAAGCATTCGACAGAGTAGACCATCATTACCTAGAGGCTGTTCTTCGCTCGGCTGGGTTTGGTCCCCAGTTTCGCTCTTGGATTTGCCTCTTGTATGCCAACCCCGGTGCTATGGTTGAAGTGAATGGGGTGAGGTCGAAACCCTTCATGTTAACAAGATCGATCCGTCAAGGTTGTCCGTTATCCCCAATGTTATATGTGCTGGCGCTTGAGCCATATTTGCGCCAGCTTCGGGTGAATCCGGTCCTTCGCGGGATTACTTTGCCAGGTGGCTCTACCCCGGTAAAGTATACCGCCTATGCTGACGACGTGACTGTGCTTGTAACGAGCAGTGCCGAGATTAGAGTCGTTGACATAGAAACAAGTCGGTATGCCAAGGTCACAGGGGCCATAATTAACTACGTTAAGTCTATTGGCTTACGTATCGGTGCCTGGAGGGGTATGCCCCTTCAGGGACCCTTTGGTTGGGCTGATGGGCCATGCAAGCTACTCGGCGTCTGGTTTGGTCCCGGTCTCCAGCTGGAGAAAAATTGGTCGGAGGTATTGGAAGCGGTCAAGGTCGCATCTCATTTGTGGGCCTTGAGAAATCTGTCTTTGAAGGGTCGGGCGGAGGTATGCAATTCTCATATCTACCCCCTGATCCTTTACCGTCTATCAGTACTTCCACTCCCGGAGACCACACTAGTTGATCTGGTGCGTGCTCTTTTCGCGTTCTTATGGCGCGGAAAGCAAGCCATGGTTACCCGGGAGGTCTGTTACCTGCATCCGTCTGAAGGCGGTCTGGGTATGCCTAGTGTAGAAATACGTAGACACACTCTTAGGCTGATATACCTGGATCGAATGTGTACACCAAGTGAGGGAAACGGTGTCTTCTGGATAGAAGACACTAAGAAAGCCTTTCAGGCTTTGGAGAGTGTGCATTCGGCTGAGGGGGAGGCACACAGGTTGCCCCGAAACGAGTGCCCTTTCTATCGCGAGTGTCGGCAGGCCTTGAGATTTCTTCTACGGGTCAAAGAAAGCCTCTCTGACACCCAGCTGTTGTCTCGCAAAGCGCTATATCGGGCGTTAGTGAGGGGATCCGTTCGAGACGAAAAGATTGAGGAGTTCGGTTTTACGAAGGAGGAGCGCCGCTTAATATGGCCTTGGGCGCCTGGGTCGAGCTGCTTCGATAATTACGAGGCATCACTCACCTGGCTGGTAATACGAAATGCTCTCTGGGTCGGCAAAAGACTTTACGCAGCGGGTTTTACGGAGACACCCAATTGTGTCCGATGCGGAGAATGGGAGGAAGACCTTGATCATGCTTTCTTCCACTGCGCCATCGTTCGACCGTTGTGTGAGTTAGTTGAAGGCTTCACGGTTCGCATGCTGAGCGAGCGTTTTTTTGTGCTGGAGTCGGTTTCCCCGTGCTGCAACTGGGCACCGACCATGAAGAAAGAAGAACGCTATGTTTTTCTGTGTTTACTAGCAGTTATGAGAGGCGTGATTTGGACGACGCGACAGAAGGAGGTTTACGGAGATGAGACCTTCACTGCTCCCCAGCTTGTCCTCATTTTCAAATATCGATTGAAAATGCGAATTAAGCTGGAGAAGGTGAAACTCGCTCCTGTGAATTTCAACGACAGGTGGGTGAAAGTTTCGCGACTGTGTAAAGTGAATGGAGCTAGTCTTGAATTTCTTTTTTGAGTGGCTTAGGTTTTTGTTAAGGATTTTGGGTAACCTGATCAAACATAGACATGCATCGGACCTCCTAGAGTAGGCTAGTTAGGCATTTTTGTTCGATTTTTAACTTAGCTAGAGTATGCATGCTGTCATCGCCCCAATCTCCCTTTTTGGTTTTCCCTGTCCCAGCGTCCCTCGTTTTTTTTTTTTTTTTTTTTTTTCCCACTTTTGGTTCGATAACCCCCAATCCCGGCCCCTTAGGTGACGGATAAACTGTTTTGCCAGAGATGTAGGCCATTTTTGTTGTGTTTGAATAAAGTTAGCTTTCGTGGGACCTACATCTTTTCGACTGACAAAACTTTTTATCCGCCACAATTAGTAGTGAGGGGGTTCTTTTTACTAACCACTTTTTATCATTGTATATTTTTTCATACGATTTTGTAAATAAGATTTTTATCCCCAACCCCCCCACATCATGTATATATATTTGTAACTTTCGGGTTTAAAGTAGGATGTCCACAGAGTGATTTTGGTATTTTGGTGAAAGAGTCTAGTTAAGTTAACGTTATGTTAGTTAGGTCAACATTAACCCCCACCCCCTTTTTCGGCCTTGTGCCACATTTTTATTTGTAATTTTGTCAAATAAAATAAATATTTACCCCCCATTATGAGTCAAAAACATTCACTTGCTACACTAAGGGTTGAAAAAGCATGAAACACTAGTGCCTGTAGGCATAAACAATATTGTTCTAGCTGTGAGCTCGTTTAAAAATGGGATTTGGATAGTTAAGCATTAGCTGAGTAATAAATGTAGTCAGCCTTGTGTGAGTTAGAAAATTTCCTGGCGTGTTAAAGGCAAATGTACATCAAATGATAAAGAATAATACTGCTGGACTAAACTTGTAAATAGTTTCGATTTTTAATGTGATGCTTGGTTATCTAAATCACTGTAATAAATGATTTTATTTGCAGGAATCAGGATTTACGAGCATATATGAATTATAAGTGTTGTATGTATTTCTGTAACGATTTATCTGTTTATCGCTCCGGTATTTATAATCATGTTGGTTGCCCTTTTAGCAATATGCGTGTTGCTCTATAAATATATACACCCGAGCCTCTTCCAACCGTTTGTCAATTACAGACAGAGAAGGTTTTCTTACATATCTATGTTTATTTAATACTATTTTACCTGCAGTTGTTGTTGAACATATCGAGTAAGTGTAAAAGGTGAGATTGGTTTTGTCAGCAAAGGCGTAACGATCATGTGTTTCCATTAATTTCCTTTGTGTTTTGTTTGTCGGTCGTTTTACTTTTATTGAAATATTTTTCTATTGGTTTATCAGAGGGTAATATATGTGAACAAGTCCAATATAATATATTTAGGTGTCATTACTTGCGTCACAATCCGACATGGTATTTTCTAACCCGGAATTTGTGTATGCGAGCGATATCCGAGTTAATTTATTCAACACACTGACTGATTTTTAGTCAATATAATTTTTCTTTTTTATTTTCTTGATTTCGAATGCGCGAGTATTTTTATTTATTTGTGTTGCCATTTTTGATTAAAAAAACAACAAATATTTTAGCAACGTTTACGTCTAATTGAAGCAAAAAGAAATTGATTTTAGATGAAATCAGCACCAGCGTATAATACATTCGGGAGCCACGTATTATGCATATAACCATTAAATGTTATTATTCTATGTATTAACGGTTATACAAAATAAGTTTCAGTCTTCGAATTCTTATATCAGTTTAAACTACTATCTATTTACCTATATTTTACATGAATATGCGAATGATATGTACTTTGATAATTCTTTTATATACACATACTCAATACATATATAATATAATATATATACATATATATATATATATATATATTCCAAAGTGTGAAGTTTTACCTAACTTTTTATTGAAAATTTTTTAAATATCTTTAAACATTCATCGAAAAATTAAGGATTAACATGGACTTCGTATATGAAGAGGTAGTCAGTAAGGACTATCCAGGCCTTGAACTTCCTTCACAGCGAGCGCAGGTAAACCCATTTCACTTTGAGGGGTGACTCAAAGCGTTCTTCTTTCCCCCGCCATCTATTTCTTCTCTTCAAGTATGGCATACCACTGACATGGAAGTTAGCTGTGTCTTGTGCGATTGTCTACCTAAAGGTTTTCCTGTCTGTGACCTGAATATTATCATGCGTAATTATTGATGCAACACGTATTCTTCCAAATTGCCTCTTAACGATCCTTATATAGTTTCTCTTGGCCTCCTGAGATGCGCTTCTTTATTTTAGCTGCCTACAGAAGAGCTGCTTTTCAACCGGGAATCTGACATCTATAAAACTTGGCCCGACACCTTACCAGGTTACTAACGATTTCTATATAAATTTTGATGTTAGTCACTAGCAAAAGCTCATAACGTTGCGGTGACACCGTTAGCGTCGTGAGGTATTTTACAGTAAACCGTTCAGGTCCTCGAAGCATGTAAAAGCGTCAGAAATACGACATATTTGTATAGAGAAAGGTTGGTGTCTGTCCAGATATCGCTGCCTTGAAACATACGAGTTTGAAGATGGCCATAGGAAGTTACGACGCATTTTACGCGTTATTGGACTTCGTCGGAGTACAAATGGCTTTTAAATATAGGAAGTGGTATGTATTTCTAAGAGGCTTGTCGCTGATGGTGAAAGAAAGTAAGCTCTGACCATGGGCCTTAGTTAGTACGTGCTCTGAGCCTTTGCTAGATTAATAGCAAGACACGGCTGGGTATAGCCGCGGATGACAGTATTTAACATCTGCTGCAGGGGTTCCTCATAGATGCAAACAACTGAGTTGTCATCGGCGTACTGGAATTTCATTACGGATGTAACTGAGGGGTTGTTTTCCGACATCAGACGAAAGGGATTTAATGCTTTTCCGTTTGCCCAATGTCGTGTCTTGGAGAAAGGTCACACGGGATATGTGTGTGGTGGCTGTGAGAAACATGATAAAGAGTCTCGAGGCAATTGAAAAAAACAATGTTTTACGCTTGTTTTTACTTTGAATTATAGGTCTGGGCTGTTGAGAGAAATACTGTTGTATTTCTATGTACGCGATAAAGTTTGATCTTCTCAATGCATTATTGTGGCATATAAAAGTGCGATTTTCCAAACCTGAGCTCTTAAAACTGTATTGAAGGCTTTGGTCAGGCTGATAAATTTCATAGACAGAGGTTGATGTTGTCCTCTGTATTTTTTTCCGGAGCGGACGCAATGGGAATATTATGGTTGTGCAGTTCTGAAACTTTGAGATCAGATATGGATGTTTGCATTTGATTGTTTGGACAATTAGTTCACCCTAACTGTTATTGTCACTACGTTTTGGTCGCTGAACCCTCCGACCTTTTTCACGTGTAAACCTCATTTTTTTCAACTACGAAAGAGAAGGGGTTAGCGCTATCTTACACGAAATCGGAACTTGCTTTTGAGGGTACGTCCGTAAATTATAAAAAAGACTTATGTTAAGAAGTAACAAGGCCACTTTTATTTACTTTCGTATAATTCACTTTTAACTGAATAGTTTTGCCAATTGTCACTGTTAATGCACATATGATTACGAGACTGGGGATAATCATCTTTTATGTGTTTTCGTTTTATCTAAAAACACAGTGAAAGGGAAGCGACCCTCAGCAAAAAGGTTGTTTGAGAATTATTATGCATGTGTGTTTGCGTATTTGTCGGAGGGGATATGCGAGTAAGGACATTTCCAGACCTAGCCAGGCGAGATATTCCCCGGTATTTCCTGCAATCTAAGCAGTGGTCATTCCCCGTATAGATTCTTCCGAGCGTGGCGTTATTGAAGTTCGCTGGAACTGCTTGATCCTCTTAGATTTAGGTGATTTTTGGATCAGCAAGAGGTTTCAACCAGTTATTACATTCAGCTGAAATATGATCAAGTCTGAGAGCCTGTTATTCTTCAAGCATGTTTCGACAAATTCTTGAGTAATGGCTTTCTCGGTATCATTGTTGTATAGATTGTCTAGCTTCGGTAACCCTTCATAGTGTTTTATCCATATGGATTTGAGGAAGGCAGCATTTAGAACAGCGCTGACTTATCTGATCAATGAAGCACCTCTCCATACAACCCAAATGGTAAGCCTAGATGTGGTTAGCCTGTTCACTAAAGTCACAACTAGTGAAGCACTCGCAGTAATTCAAGACAATCTAGCTGAGGATCTCTCCATAGAAGAGCGCATATGTGTACCATTGCTAAACTAATGGAAATGCTGACATTTTGCATAGAAACAACCTACTTCAGAATCGGTACTGACCTATATGGAGAAAAGGAGGGGCTAGCTATGGGCACGCCATTATCACCAGTGATGGACAACATATGCATGGAATACTTCGAAGACATCGCGTTAGGTTCAGCTCCCTTAAAGCCAACTATGTGGCTAAGATACGTTGATTACACCTTTATACTCTGGCCCTATAAGGAAGACATCCAGGCTCTCCTAGACCATGTGAACTCAATAAAATCATAGATACAGTTCACAATGAAGAAAGAAAAAGATAACCAACTGACCTTCCTTGATATTCTCATATCACGCACAGAGCATGGGTTTAAGACCTCCGTATATCGCAAGCCTTCCTTCATCGGAGAATACCTTAATTTCAACTCCCATCACCCATACAGTATCAAACATGGAATCGCACGCTGCTTACAGCATCGAGCAGAGACAATAAGTAGAGACACCATTAAATACCACCAAGAAATGATCAGGTTGAAGAATACCCTCCGTCGTAACATCTACCCCGATAGCATACTATCTACCAGACGGGTTAATAGTATAAGAGAGGAGAATGAAACCCAAAAAAAACCAACGGTCTGCCTACCATACATACGGGGCATCGCCGAAAATATTAAGAGAATATGTGCCCCCTACAATATCAGTACGGTATTCAATAGCGAGTCAACACTCAGATCACACCTGGTACGGTTTAAGCATCGCATGGAGGAGAACATGACCAAGAACTGCTTATACTGTCCCATGCAGTTGCAGAAAGGTTTACAAAGGTGAAACACGCGGACTCCTTAAAGTAAAGGTGGAAGAACACCGAAAAGCGGTAACTAAAAGGGAGACGGAAAAATCGGGTATAGTCAACCATGTCTGGATGGAGAGGGGGGCCATCGCCCCCTATGGGATGAAGTAAAAATAATAAACAGAGATACCCACTGGAAAAGAAACAGCTCACATGCTCGGATATAACAACCTACTGAGCAAACCAAGCATAGAGCTGAATGCAATTTGGACACCTCTGATAGAGAGAGAAAACCTTGAATAACAACATATGTTAAACATTAACAAAAATCAACTAAGAATTGTCCTAGTGACATATGGCCGAGTGGTCCTAGACGTTGTATCAAAGTTTATAGTTACCCAAAGCTGCTGAGTTCAATCGGCAACGAAGGCAGTGAAAAATCAGATTCGAAACAGAGAATCAGCAAATATGTCCCAGAGCCTAGCTGGAGTCCGAACATGGTACCCCCGTAATAATAATAATAAAGGGTTAGGTTCGAGACTCCTAACAAACGGTTCCACAGTTCGTTACAAAACATCTGATGAAGGCCGGGGGGAAAAACGGCCGAAACGTTGTGACAATAACAACCAAGATGAGGAAGTCAGTCCGACAATCTCAATCAATGAAAACACCTCATCTAAAAAATACAGACAATGACTAGCGCTGACTTAGCCATACTGCATTAATACTATAGAAGAAATTTGTAGCATTGAAGAAACAGCGAATGTTGTGTTCGCCTGCTAGTTGTTGGATCTCCCTTGCATTTTCTCTTTCACTAACTCTTTTTCTCGATTCTTGGACGACGATGTTACATTCTCGGCAAAGTTGTTTCTTTGCAGTTGGCCGCGGTTCATTCAGATGAGCATGGAAGTTTTTTTCTAGTTGGCAAGTCGTATAAGCACATCATCATTGATGCTAAACCAGTCCTTGTGTTCGTTTGTTTCGAAGTTTAGAATATTCCCGCATTATATGCGGGAGTAGTCTTAAGAGTGTTCCAGTAGTCACCAACGTCATGCGGGAAGCTCGGTAAAGTATCACTTGCAGTTTTTAGGGAAATGTTTAAAAGTGTTTGGAAACTTGAAGATGCATAACGTTAAACAGTATGATCTTCACTTTATCTCAACGTTAAAGAAGCTAGATCTGTAATTTCATGGTAGAACAATTTCTACCGCTTACACTCTCGTAGTCATTTATGTGCCACAGGTAATTTCCTCCGGTTCTCTTGTCGGAGAAGCATATTGTTGTATATCCGATCTCATTTGTGCATTTGATTGGAAGCAAGACTCCTTTCTCATCGAGAATCTGGTTCCGAAAAACCCTGACATTTAAGTTGCTCGGAAGAATAAATTTCTCTTACTAAGGGATGGACTACGTTGGCAAGTTGAATATAGAAACACTATTTGTCCACTCATCAGCCGCAAGTGTTGGAGCGCATGGAAACTATTTATGGCAGTTTGTTGGTTTTGAATGAAATCAATTCTTAATGTCATGAGCCCCTCGTTGATTCTGACTGGTTGTCCTTTCAGTTTGGGAAGCACGCAGTATGGACTCATTATTATCTGACAGAAGAATGTAAATCGTTTCCTTAGTAGCCCTTCTCTTGCACGTCGGCTTTTCTATTTGAATTTCTGAAAGTTCTCTTTCGACGAGCGCTTTTTTATAGGGTTCAAACTGTCCATCGGGGTTCGCACGTACCATGCACAAAATTTTGTAATATTTTGACAATAGAAAGTGAATGGATGCGATTTTCCAGACTAAAAAGCTTATGCAAAATATGTTTATGCGATCTTTACCAGCAACATCCCCATTTTGTGTGAGCAGAATGGATTCTATAGAGGGCTGCTCATTCTTGGATGTAGCTACCGAAAGACATACCTGCTACTATGCCGAAGTTAGACTATTAAAACACGCATTCACGTCTTTCGTGCCGGTCTATTACTAATAGATTCAAACCACCACCTAGCATGCTGTCATCGTCATTCGTAAATCGCTGAAAAGCTTGTAGGGTAGTTTCAATGTTGTTGTTCACTAGTGGCAGCATTTACGATTGTACCGCGGATTTTGAAAAAGTGTACGAAATGGGTCACCGCTGAGACATGCCTACCTTCACAACTCTATGTGTTGTTTTCTATGGTATTGGGATAAAAAGCGCCTAGAGCATATGGATAACTTTCAGTCCTAGTCCGACGTCCGTAGATTAAAAATATGAAGCATCTTTAATCAACAACTATGTAATAATATATAGTGATAGCCTTGTCATGCTCAAGGCATTTCAACATAATAACCAACGATAGTTTTATATTTGGCAGCACAGCCTAGCACTAATAGATATTCTTACGTCTACTGCAATAGCATGAATCAAGATAATGTGTATAAAGTTAACTAATATGATTGGTTTGCGTTAGCAGCTAAAAATATCGCATAAATCCAAATATCGGCCTACAACGAATAACCTGTGTTGAGAATACATCTACCTATTCTGTTTTTTTTGTGTGGGTGCTAAATATCAATAGAACAGTCATTGTGAAATTGCTGGGAAGGAATGCATTTTCTTTATTAGATTTGGAGATATTATTTTTGACTGTGTGATACTGTCTATGTTTTAGATTCGTTGTATTTTTAAGTTAGTTTTTACTCATTATACTCTAATCCGAATTAAACTAAACTACACCATTTCTCACACATTTTATTTAACTCTGCTTATTAAATCACTAATGCATTGCTAATCGCGTGCATACAAGCGAATCATTTATTCATCTGTGTTCATGAACTACTTCGTAAATAATGTTTATGAATCTCAAAAAATGGATAATGGTTTGTTATGTGTGTATTATTGTAATTAAGAATCGAAAGAAGGAATGTATATATCGATCGCAAGTGTTGCAATAGCGATGAAATTAAAGACTTCAGTTTCTGTTTGCTGCCAACCCATCATTAATTGCGTCTAACATATAAGCAATGCTATTCTTTCTAAAGCGTTTCTTAAGAGAAAAAAAGAGAATGCGTAAAGTGTTTTTCCTGCCAAGTTACAGTTAATAACTAATTAGCTATCTAAAAATATGCAAGTAAATCGGTATTTTATTAAATAGAAAATTAGACATTATTTGCATGTTTTGGTTTCTGTTGTTTGCAAGAAATCAATGAAAAGTTTTATAAAACCATTGACTTTTTCCTTAATATTTATTATAAACATATTAGTTGCACTTATTCATTTATCTGCCTTGTTGAACTGCTGTTTAATCGAGGTATTCGGAACGAAAATATTCATGTGCCTAATATTTTACATCAGTAATGATACAGGCTTACCTCAATTATATTTCTTAAGCTGCTGATAAACATTTGTTACTATTTGTTTATATATCCTAATGTTACAAAATGCTAACTGATTTATTCCATTGCTTTTTTTATTGTGTTATGTTTTAAAATATAACTTTTTACTTTTTATATGTACATTTTATGAGTAGAGCACCTTACAAATTTCATTTGGCGCTGCCAGTCTGTATCAAGTTATGCTCACTTTTTCTTTACATCGACCCCCTCTAATAGTTTGGATATATTTCTTAGTATGTACAGAAAAAGTGACTTTTCATCGGATTTGCTTTATAATGACCGTACGCTGGAAACCTATTAAATTAAGTTCGCAACGAAATCGTTCAGCTTTTGTGCATACCATTCATAATATCGAAGTAAAAACTATTTAATATTTACAATAAACCATTTAATATTTACAACTTACCACGTAACATAGTTCAAAAGTTATGTGTGTTCCAGCAAATACAAAAAAATATTACTTTATGACGCATAAAAAAAAAACAATACGATATCGCACACGATTTGCTAGGTCATAGATTTTATCACATAATAGTTATAAGGCTGGGAGTAATGTAGCAGTTTCTTGCTGCATATTTGATATCCCTGATGCGAGACAGTGAGATATTTTATTTAGGCGCAAATTGGCTTTCACCGAATCTTTCCAGTATTAGAACACGTACTCTATTAATAGCAAATTCCCTAGGCTGATTTGTGTTCAATAATTCCGAAATGTTATTTCCTGCTCCTTATGTACCTATAAAAGTGACTTTTTTAAACAAACAAATTTTGTTTATTTTTACCTATCTTATTTCATCTTTTTTTAATAATAAAATTAATGTAAAGTTAAAATAGTTGCTAGAAAAACATTAGTATGTCAACGTTGTAGCATTTGCTAAGAAACCTTCATGCTGGTAATTCTTTCTAATAATTTACGCTTTTATTTTGATTTTAAAACTTTGCATTGAAGGATTCAAAATCACGTGGATGTTTATCAACTTTGAATAAGCTGATATCTTCAGAATAAACTTGCAGTTCGTTGTTAACTATAAAGTGATCTTCGAATAATGTCAGTTTCAGTTTGCGCGATGCTAACATGAGTAGACTTAACAATTGGAAATATAAACAAAGCATTTAAAAATAAGAATAGACATCAAAAAATTTGCACACAATGGGTGCGATTAAATATAATGAAATGCCAAGATTCTAGTAAAACCGGGAACACTAAGTAAACTAGATATGCTGCGACTGATTACCCTGGTAGCATTGCTTGATAAACCATATTAAGTTAAGAAGTTTATAATCAATTCCTACCATGAAAAGTCAAATTAAAATATCAAGGTCGTGTATATGGTATAATGAAGTTTCTTCCCCAGGACAGCTAGATTTTGGAATTCCCTTCCGGGCTCCTGCTTCCCCAACTATACTGACATGCAGAAGTTCAAGTGTAACGTGAACCGACATCTTGCTGCCCAACTACCTACAAAGTACCCGTGATGTCTATACCCTTGATAGTAGCCCCCCCCAACTAAGTGGCAATGTGTCTTGTTTGGGGTGAAAATGTAATTTAAAAAAATGAATCGCATACAATAAAAACGCAAATGTTCGCAATTGAATGTAGAATACATATAACTATTATCATATATGCCATTCGACGTAATAATAGTATAACGCGTACTAACATAACACTAAAATGCTTTTGAAAAAAATGGCGAGATGCGTGACTAGATAAATTTCAATTCTAAAAATAGAATATTTCAAACGGCTTTAGTGTGTTGTAGCAAAATGACAAATGTGAGTACATTTTTAATAAATAGTATGAATGATTAATTTTGAACGGACGGAATCGAGGGTACTGAAAATGTCAATATATGCAGCTTACAAATAAGCTGTATATATTTGCATACAAATAAACTGTATATATTTCCATAATCATAACATTTTTTTTATTTGAAGATATACACCGAAAAAATGTTACCCACAAAGTTTCTTATTTTTCTGAGGATCTGTGTACTTTTTAATAAAAAACAGGACATACACTAGTAAATAATAGACATTCTATTTGAAACTAAGTTACGTCGAATACACTTTTAGCTCATGAATTAGATTCTAACTAAAGCCAATATGGCAGAGAATAAACATATCTAATATGAAATCGAATATGATACATACTTATGTGTGTTAACAACAAATGTATGTTACATAGCAAAATACAGTACAACGAAGAAAACGGGTGAATCATGTGCTAATATATATTTCGCATAGGGAAAAGAAGAATACTGTTATATATTATCGTAATATATGTTCACGTAAAGAATGTTATATAGTTTGTAGACGCCCACACATGAATAAGGAACAACATAATAATGAATAAAAGTTTTACATTATGGCGTTACACTCCAGCAAAGCTGAGACGAGAAACAAACAAACCTATATTCATCACATTTTTTGACAAAAATATACATATAGAGAAATGTAAGATAGAGCTAGAACACTTCATAGTATTTTTAACTGCTCTTTACTAAAGTGCCGAAGGATCCATATTTTGACGCGAGCGACATCATTTATTGCGGTGACAAAGAATCGTAAAATATCTAACAGATCTACGATGTAAATATTTGGCAACTATCCATTTGTATGGAACTTATTACCCTTATAAGAACCTAAACGAAATATCAAATAAAACATTGAATAAAGGAATATGATGTTCTGGTAAAAATGGGTAACTGTATGCGATTGAATTGAATACGGGACCAGTTAGAATTGAACATCTTATATTGTTCCATGACAATTATAAGACGTGGATTATCCAGGGACGTTGGGAAAATGGCGGGATCCTTCTACCGCTCCAGAAGATATCTCACTACTGATGCAATTCTCTATCTGCATTAAAGCCAAGTACGTCTAAGAATGGAGTACTGCTGCCACATCTGGGCAGGAGCTACTAAAACAGCCTACCCTGCCTTGACAGAGAACAAAATAGACTTCGTGGTTTAGTGGGGGATGCCCTTCTCTCTTCCCTGCAAGCTTTCTCCCACAGAAGAGACGTTGCAAACCTGTCTTTGTTTTATCGTTATTTCCATGGCAGGTGCTCGTCTCAAGTCTGAGCTCAAGTCCCTCGTCCCCCTTCGCCAATCTTTCACGATAAACACCCGTATGGCTGAAACTACTGTCAATAATTTTCCCACTCTTTATCTGTGCCTAAATCCAAACGTAGATCCATGAACAGAGCTTCTTTCTTAGAAGTGCACGGCTGTGGAACTCTCTTCCATTCGCCTGTTTCCCACCTGACTACAACTTGGACGTCTTCAAGTCCAACATAAAAAAAAACTCCTGATAAACCGCCCCCTTAAGTAAGACACTTTATCAACACCCCCAATATAAATGATTACTACAATACTATCTCATTGATTACTGTACTTTCAATAACCCTTATCCCTGAGTGGCCTTCGTACTTGGTAAGTGGTGTCCCCCCAGCTAAAAAAAAATGCATTGCCTGGGTGGAAGATGAAGATAGCAATCCCGAGATTTTCCGTTGTAAACGTACAATTGCGGGTTTTGTTGGTTAAAATACTTCTATTCATTTATTGTGTACTCATTAGGATCCAAGGAAACGTGGGTAATGATTGAAGCTGTTGAAGATTCACATTTTGCTTTTTTTAGAATCGGATATGTTTCTTCCAATGTTTGTATAGCGTTTTGGTTTCTGTTTAGTAGTGATTAAGCCAGCATTTATCGATACTCATCACTTCATGGGTTTTATCCAGTTCAATATTTTCATAGACAGGCTGAGACTGATGGGATTCTATGAAAGTCTTAAAGGAAAAACAAAAGGAACCAAGTCTTCAGTAAACTTCGAAACTTCCAGTTTTGCTAACTATTTTGATGCTTGCTCAATGAATATCCGATGAGTTTTGCTAAGTTAACACATAGGAGTCGACGATTATGTATAACAAATAAAATGTTGACGAGGAATTTCTTGCGGTATTTTACTTTTAAATTCAGATGAATATGTTTTAGCTCCAAGAAAAACGTGTTGACCGAAATAAAGACAATCAGAATTAACACAAAGTCGCCAACGTAAAAAAGTGAATTCATGCCACTAACGTAAAATTCGTGCGTTCTAGTGGAGATGAAGTTGCTAAAGTGTTTTTGATATCGCTTAGATTTCTGAAGCATTTTCACGTCGAAAATTTCGAGATGTGTGGAAACGCCATGGTGTGTAAGTGAGAAGTCTGGAAAGTCTGGAAAGTCTGAAAAGTCCTAATGCATTTCATCCATTTGGAGACAGTGCAGCTCCACCATACTGGTTACTCCTGCATTCAAATACTAATTGAATAAACTGATCTAAGATGACTTAAAAGTTGGAACTGCCTTTTTTTTGTGAAACTCTGGCTTCCAGAAGTGTCGTAGATCTTCATCAGCGTCCGACCACTTTGCTGAGCGTCGCCGGTACGTTCAAATAATCCATTTTTTTTTTTTTTGCAAGTCACAAACACAATCAGGCTGTTCTTATTGCATAAAAGAAGTGAGGATGACACTTAAAAATGAGGTTTCACTTTGTTGTCGTCCTATTCATGTGGCGCCGATTTCTCAATTTTTTTGTTCCCAATCTCAAGTGGTTGAATATAGTCACAGAAATTACATCTAATTAAGAAGGAAGTTCTCAAACAGTTGTGTGTGGATAGGTTTCGACTAATGCTCTTAATTGATCGTTGCCAACATCAGATCGTCGACCACAACGGTCATCAACTTGAGAACTCTCGTCGCCTCCACGAAATTTCATAAACCCCCATTTTACTTTGCGGTCAGTAGTGGTTATTGTGTCAAACGCTTCCTTAGTACCCAGAGTAGTTTCCGTAAGTATTCTTCCATTGAAATGAGAAAATTGTACGAATTTGCTTTTTTTTCATTTTGTACTAAACGATCTGATAAAAAAACATAATAGCTTTAAAAAGATTGTAATATAAACGATTCGAAAGAGCGAAAACTCTCTTAAAATGATATATAAGTAACGGTATTATAAATAAGACTTATTTGAAAATACATAACCTGTTATAAAACACAAAAAAATCCGCAAGAACTTCCTTCAGAATCTAATACAAGCTAATCATTTGTCGATGCCGTTTGTTCATATTTCACCCGGTTATTTCAACGGCTGATTTTACATGTGACTGTAGTATATGAATAATACTGTCTGCTAATGTGTTACTTCTGAATTCGAAATCTTTAAGGCAGTCATAATGCATGTTTAAATACATTTTAGAATATTTTTCCACTTACCAATAATGAAAGCTGTGTACTTTCAACATACTAAAATGCATTTACATTTGTTTTAAAGGCGGTTTATGCTGTACCTGTTTAATTCTATTTTATCCTCATAGTTGTTTAGTTTGATAAGTTCAGAATAGAACAGTTCTATCTGTTTTTTTACGAATATATATATAGGATATATATTACAATCACTCATCATCAAGTTTGGGTTTGATATATATATATATATATATATATATATATATATATACACATTCACATATATACCAATCATTAAGTTTGGGTTTATGCGCACAACCAACATTAAGATCTCTTTGAAAATATAAATTGAAAATATTCTTAATTACTTGAAAGTAGTAACTCTCTTCTTCAAAATATAAATCTACCTTTAAAAAATTTCAACCCAAATCTTTTACTAACCTTCCTCCGATCTCAACTCGATATACTGGAAAATAAAGAATACCTATCTTACTAAGACAACCCCCAATAGAAAGAAAAAAAACTTTTTTAGTCTTTAATGACAATGCAGCTGTTGATATGCCAATAAACCGAACAACCAACCAACCAACATTCATACATATATATCCATATATATATATATATATATATATATATATATATATATATATATATATATATACATTTGTGTATACATATATATATACATAAATATATAGATATGTATATATATACGTATATATACATATATATAGAGAGAGAAAGATAGAAAGAGAGAGAAAGTAAGAGAGAGATAAAAAGGGCTAGCGTGTGTGAGAGATAGAATATCGTAGTATAGAGAACCTACAGAAATAAAACCTCGCGTTATAGCAGTATGTAACATTGAAAGCAACCATTTATGCTCGTATATGTAATACTAGTAGTAAGCCAATAAAATATACTAAGATACCCTATCAAATATCAACCATTTTTTACGTCATTCTCTAAGGATTTATAACAACAAATTCAATAGAATATTCTCATACATAAATCAAAAGCACTTTTACTCCGATTATACACAATAAATGGTGTTTCTTTATTTTTATTAATGTAGTGAAATATAAAACTTAATGTCTACATCTTTCAATTAATATAGTGAATTCAGAATTCTTTTAAACTTATTGTAAGTTTACATGTTTGTATAAAACAAGACGGATTCATAATTACTTCTAATTATTTAATTATAACACATATTATTCGCATTGCACGTACTTATTTATATTTCTTCGTTTATATTTTCGTATGTCTAGCTCTTAAATCCTGCTTAAATCGGTGGAATCAAACACAATTAAACCTCTTTTTTCGAACATACGTACCAATCGCGACATCATGGGGAATTAATTATTTCATATATTTAGTGTCTAGGCTCAGATCCTCTAATTTGTTTTGTTCAGAGCGACGATTAGGGGGGAAATGACTTACAAATTAACATCATAAAAATATTAAAACCATCGACTGATCACTTAATAAAAATATTTGGATATATCCTTTGATCACCAATAAATACACTCTGTGATGAGCTCATGCTAAAATGCTGGTCAGACGAAACGAAGTGACCTTTGTATTCGTATGAGTTAATGAGAGTGAACTTAATAGCAAAAGTCAAGTAATCTTGAATAATTTTGAGTACTAAATATATAATCAACAAAGAGCAGTCTATATTAAGTGCATTGCACTTAACATCAAAGTAGATAGATCATTAAATACTTTATAAAAAATGAAACATATAAAAACGAAATACTCTTCAAAGGCTCGATCACATATATGAAACAAAGCTTATATATATATATATATATATATATATATATATATATATATATATATATAGTAGTAATTTATAAAATATATATAGCGATTAAGCTACACTGAATATTCTGCGTTTCATCCAACTATAGGATTCGTCAGGCTCATGCGCGAATTCTGTCGTTGCTTCTTGTTTTTATACATGTTGAGGATTACTAGTTGACCAATCAGCTTTCTAGTATCCACCGCGCCCCTTCCTACCAGCCAATGGGCATGCATTTTATCAAACAAAGGATCTGTTTTAGCGCTAGGTTAGTGGTTTTAGGTGGCCGTTCTGCTCCTTTTTTTATATACATATAAATATACCTATGTGTACACAATATATATATGGCTAAATACAGACCAATCAACATAATGATTTTAAAAAGTAAAATATAAAAATAAAGGTTACCTAACCAGGTTTCGTTCATCGGTCAACAGCGTGAAATCGATGAAAATACGATTACAAACATTAAAAAAAACACCTAAAAGGTCATGATTATGGCGGGGGAAGGAAAAACGAAATATAAACGTGGGAAAAATTACATAGTGACTAAATTAATTCTTTAAGGATTTATTTTTACTTGCAATAAGAATGTCTCAAGGACTTAATAAAAATAGTCTCTAGAATTTTCAAATATAAGGGCGTGTGCGACTTACTCAAAATCGTAAATATGCCAGCACTTAAATTTCTCGCACACGCATGGTTATTTATATGGTGGTCGTAAATTATATGCGAACGAAATCTGATTAGCTAACCTTTATTTTTATGGTGTTTTTAATCATTATGTTGATTGGCCTGTAATAAGCCATTTTTAAATTCTATACTCCCGACAGATTTTTAAATATGTACATATATAAATATATGCATATATATATATATATATATATATATATATATATATATATATATATATATATATATATATATATATATAAGGATATTAGATCTATTACGCACACGGTTTTCCAAAAAGGTTGAAATATAACTTCTCAATTTTAAAGTTATTTAGAGTGCTCGCAACTTTTATGGTATATTTTTAGAAGAGCCATTTTTTTGTTTTTTCTATAGCTTTGAATGTTCAAGGCGGCCTGACGACGTCACGTTAGTTGACACAGATGTCTGTTTGTAGCGACCAAATGTAACGCTTTACCAGGAACGATTCCGATAAACTTCGAAAAAAGAATGTCAGAAATTGGAATCAAAGAAATAACTGCAAAAGTACAACGACTACCGATAATGAAAACGACTGAAATATTAAGGAACCCCCTTGAATGCGGAGAATAATACAAGACAATAAAACAAATAAGCGTTACAGGGAATGAAGACCACCGAAACTGCATATTTACAAGTTCTACATCCCCCCTCATGCACCCCCATTGTTTCATCACCGACCCCCCCCCAAAAAAAAAAAATGATACCAAAGAGCCGAGAAGGGTCAATAAGGACTGAAAGATCGAGGAGCGAGCGCCAACCAGACTTCGGCTGGACAAGCGCAAAGAGAACCGGGACCTTAGGGGAGGCTGAGTGGCACTCAAATTCCAGTATAAACCAATGGCAACTACCAGCGAGAAATCAATGGTAAGCGGCTGTTGAGATGATGCCAATTCTTTTGCAAATGCTATCGAAGGACGTAGAGGGAGCTAGATGTCTGGGGAAACTTGTTGTCACTCAGCTTCCAGAGAACACCACAGGTTTCCCATCAGATCGTGTCTTGACTTGTGTGAAAGCTCCATGTGAGCCAATAATATTATTACTAAAAATATTAATAATAATATTAATAATAATATTAATAAACTTAATAATTATATATATATGCTAGTTTATTTATGAGTAAATTCGGTTTATACTTATCCCCACATTGAAATAATATATATATATATATATATATATATATATATATATATATATATATATATATATATAGTAGAACTGGTAATTAATAAAAACTGAAGAAAGTGCTCAATACTGTTGTAGAGCAAACATGCGTTTCATTTTTTTATTACTGTATCTTTCTGTTAAGTTACATTATTGTTACAGCAAGCCGGCCGTTTTTTTTGGGGGGGGACGTCCTGTAAAAGTCTGAAGAAGCTACGGACTGCTCGAAAAACAGCCGGGTGGCTGAAACAATAATTTAACTTAACAGAAAGATATGGTAATCTCTTCTTCTATCCCTATTCTATTCTATCTATCTTCTTTCTTATATATATATATATATAAACAAAATGAACTCATTTTTCCCGTCTGATTTTGACATTAATAGGATTAAAAATCAAATCAAGATGTTACATGCAAATATAATATGCACAAACGGCAGAACAATATCTGAGGTGTGTTATAGGCTTATTATTTCTCAAATTCCTTTATAATCTTAGATTTCTATACTTTTTCTGCTGAGAAGTCACGGCCACAATCGGTTAAGATCAATGGAAGTGGTAAAATATTTTCTCTCTAATAAATTCCTCCTCCCCCTGCCACAACTTAACACCGTTTGGGGATCGTTCACAAGGAACAGTTGAGAAGAGAACACCGGTTTGGCTTCGTAGTTCTTTCATGTGAAGTTATTTAAAATCACTAAACTAAGCTGCAGTGCTCTGTGGCGTAGTGGTTAGTGTGCTGGACAATTCACATTATATTTTCACGTTCACGCCGACCTACCGTAGTCGTTTTTTTTTTCCTAAACAACTGGAATGGACTTTTCTTGGTGGCCGAACTGTTAACGTTGCAGATGTTTTTTTTTGTTTTTTTTCACACTTTATTTTCCTACTTTTACTCATATCTCCGGGTTTGATCCTTCCTATTTACCTACCATAACATTTTTAAAACTCCCCCCCCGTCCCGGAAACAAACACTCGGGCAACGCCGGGTACCCCCGCGTGTCTATAATAAAGAAGGGCTACCTTTTTTTTTTCAATTTTCGATACATATCGCATGGATGTCTGTACAAATACTAATCTAAGAACACTGAGCGACATATTAATATGATTTGCGTTAAATGTGGAAGGGGAATTTCGAAACCTCTGAAGAAAGAACTCTCACATACTCACACATACAAAGTTACTTTTATATAATAGTATATATATATATATATATATATATATATATATATATATATATATATATAGAGAGAGAGAGAGAGAGAGAGAGAGAGAGAGATAGAGATATATGTGTAGATATAGATATATAACTTGTGTATATATTCATATGGTAACTTTTATATAATATGAAAAATAATATCTTTAGAAGTTTATGCGTAAACAAAAATGTATATTTTAATAACCAAGGAATGGGACTGCTTAGTGGTATAATTTACCATACCAATACAGCAGAGTAATAGACAATATACTCCTTGTAAAAGACAATGATAAATCACATAGGTAAAAAAAAAGGTATTTTCTTTTGATAAAATGAAAAAGTAAATCATAAATCTTGGTCAAAAAGAAAAGAAAACTAAATTTTGTTCCGGAATAATTGTAATTCGTTTGTTTAAAATAGGTTTTGGTTGATCAACACGTGTGGGGAGTCATGTTTTAATAAAATGTTTCGTTCTTACATGCCAGAAACAGTGTTTCATATTAAGCAACTTAATATCGCTAGAAAACTAAGTAAATCCGAGAAAGTGATTGCAAACAAATTACGGAAAAAATAATTTAAAAAAAAATCCAAATATTAACACCATTTTTATTACTTGTACATAATTTTAAAGATCAGAAAATCCTAATACTTGCACGTTATTTTTTTTTAAGCAAACCTTGTAGAATCTCAACCCACAAACGCTCCTGGTTTGGTATTGTAAAATAGCTTTGACAATTAGAAATTTCAAGACGACTGAAAACAATGGCGTCATAAGCTCAGACACGCAAAGTGTTGGTTAATCTGAAATGCTCACATATTTAGTACGGCCGAGGTGCATCGTTTCGTAACTGCGGTGATCTGGCGAGGACCGTTGGGTCAATGTGATTATGTCGTATATATATATATATATATATATATATATATATATATATATATATATATATATATATATGTATATATGTATATATATATGTGTGTGTATATATATATATAAATATATATATATATACATGTTTAAGGAGTAAATTCAAGCATTTTTAATGCTTATATATATTAGTATATTTTTAATGCTTATATATATGTATATATATATTGTAATGCTTATATATAAATATCTTTATATATATGTGTATATATATATGTGTGTATATATATATAAATATATTTATATATAAGCATTACAAAATGCTAATATACTAATATATATATATAATCATTAAAAATACTAATATATATATATATATATAAATATAAACATTAAAAAAATGCTTGAATTTACTCCTTAAACACTTTAAAAAAATCTCACATTAGCTTACCTTTACCCCCAAACACTCTTATAAAGATCATTAGACTTATAATAAACATGACTTATTTTCATTTCAATAACAATTTCTATAAACAAAATTTTGGTCCTCCATGGGAAACCCTCTTAGTGGAGTATTAGCTTGCGTTTTGTAAGAATTCCTAGAATCTGGTCATTTCAAATTCAAATTACTTCCAAACACAGAGTATTTTAGATACATTGACGACATTTTAATTTTTCTTCCCGAAAACACACGCATAAATATAATTAGAGACAAATTAGACTCAGTCGAACCTTACATAAATCTTACCTATGAAACAGAAAACATAACTCATTACCTTTTCTAGACATACTTATTATAAAATCCAATAATAAATTATCCTTCAAATTTCATCGCAAAACTAAACACAAAAATGATTACATACATTTCTATTCACACCATAATAATAATAAAAACAGGGATGATAATTCGTTTCTTCTTACGCGCTTTCAGAATTTGCAGTCCTGAATATCTGGACGAAGAATTCAAATGCCTCACAAACATTTTGAAAACCTTGCAATATCCGACATATTTCATATCGAATGCTAAGAGAAAAGCCACACAAATATTTTCCAGGAAAAATAATACAAAAATCATATACACCAGACTCTTCCCTCATAAATAGACATCTTCTTTTACCTACACACACCAATAATAAAATAATCTTTAACACATTAAACAAGCTAGAAATACCTATCGTACAAACCACATCACTAAACATGAGACAAATATTAAGAACTACGAAACATCTCCAAAATAAACCAGTTTCCAATGGGTGTATATACAGTATTCCTTGCCAAAATTGCCATCATAAATACGTCGCTGAAACCCAGCGTAAATTGGAAAAAAGGCTCAGTGAACATAAAAGAGATATTAAAAATAGCAATTCTCTAAGTGCATTATTCTCTCATTTATTGCAGCATAATCACACCTTTGACTTTAAATAAACAAAAGTAGTTAAATTTATTTCAAATAAACCGCGCCGGAGACTTTTTGAATCAGCGTGCAGGTTTCTATAACATAGCGCCATTAATAAGTAATATTTTATTAAAATAACATTATTTAACTGTTAACACAGGTTAACCCTTTCACGCCATTCAAACACCCTCCCTATAATAATTAATAAATGTAATCTCCATCAATAAATTACATAACACTTATTTCATTTCTGTTACAAACCTATATTTGAATTTTAACAGATATTTTTCACTACAGTAAGAATATTAAATGTGTTCATATCTGTTAAAATTACATTAAGGACTATATGACGTCACTAAAATTTCCCTATCTTTAACAGCGCAAGCCCTCCTCCTTCCTTTTTTTAATTTCCAACGTCTTTTCCGTTTTTTCTGAAATAGAACAGCGTCACACTTTGCACGTGAAACATTTTCAAATATTTTGTACTGGACTTTTTTGTTTCTTAATCCCATTCATCCAGAGGAAGTCTCGAAATAAAGAATAAACGTTGATGAACACATACTACGGTTTGTTCCTTTTTGTTTCTCTCTCTCTCTCTCTCTCTCTCTCTATATATATATATATATATATATATATATATATATATATATATATAAGTACATTGGGTTTTATGAAATAAACTGCAGGAAACACATTAGTAAATTTTAAAAACATATTTCTTATTGAGAAAGGAAACACAAATTAGAGGTGAACGTCCTTTATCCACGAAGTTACGTAGAAATACTTTCATTCTAGTAAGAGGAATAGTTAAATTTTGTTTGTAAAGTAGTTAAAGAAAGTAAGCGTAAAAATAATCATATTACCGTGAAAATGAAATATAATACAATGGCACAGAATGAGTAGTGTAAAAAGGGATAAATGGTTTCACGTAATAATATTTCCCATTGTGTTGAGTTCAAAATAATATAATTCCAAGAGTATATATATATATATATATATATATATATATATAAAGAACGCCTAACTTTAATTGTATATATATGTATTTATATATGTATATGTATGTGTATATATATACACACATACATATATACATATATAAATACATGCATATATATGCATATATATACATAAATATATATATACATATATATATACACATATATACACACATGCATATATATATATATATATACATGCATATATACACATAGTGATTGTCACTTGACAGAAGACCATGTTTCCCTTGCTTTATTGTTTGATTATTCAATATTTTCATGTATTTTTGAAATATTTTATTCTTATTTTTTTATTTATATTATATACAGACACACACACACACACATATATATATATATATATATATATATATATATATATATATATATATATATATATATATATATATATATATACAGTTATACACACATATACACCTGTGGAGACGTGGTCAAGATGCACCAATTCCTATTTTCTGTGGGAACGAAAGTTGCTCTTCAGATCAGACCTCCTCTTACACAGTCTGTTGCAAACTGAGATTAAGGGTTGCCAATTTGTGCTGCTCTACTGTGCGTGCTCATATAGCGCTTCAGGTTTCCGCTCGATTTACAGACCACAGAGCAAACAGAACATCTGTGCCCTGCTTGGTTTCACCATCAAAGAGATATTGATCTCCATGTGAGCGCTTGCGGATTGCTTAGCCAGCTCCGGATAAAATCATTTTACCGCATAAATCCTAGGTGTGGTTCTGCATGAAATACTCCGACCCACCTAATATATCTGACAGATTTTTCTTCCGGATATCACGCTTCATTTTTTGGTGCTCATACTTTTTCTTCTCAAAACTATCACAGTAATGATAGACCAAGGAACGCCACTTTTTACGATAATTGGAAGCACTTTCCCAACTGAACATGTCAATACAAAGAGCTTTAAGGTTATCTATGATGGTATCCTTAAAGTTTTTCCCTGGTTTATGTTGTGGACGCTTTCCTTGTGAAATTTCACCATAGAACAGGCGCTTTGGCAATCTATCGTCGTCCATCCTTGTCAGATGTCTAGCCCACCTCAGCTGGTTGTGCATAATCATATTCTCGATGCAAGGTACGTCAGCTCGCATGAGAACATCAATATCAGGTATAAAAGTGCTCCACCTGATGCCCAGAACGTCTCTCAGGAATTTCTGGTGCACGCTCTCCATGACTTTTATGTGTCTACCATAAGTTGTCAAGGGCTCAGAAGCGTAAAGCAGGAGTGGTAAAATACAAGATTGTAGACACTGAACTGTGTATGAATAGTTATACCCCTGTCAGATCATACTCGCTTCTCTAAGCCATCAAAAGCCTTAGTGGCACACTGTATCCTATAGTTGACCTCAGCATCCAGGGGTTCAGCTCTGACGAGAGTACTACCCAAATACACTAATGTGCCCACCAGGGAAAATCTCTGATCTTTGAGAAAAATATTTGTTTCCACATACAAACTACCGGGTGGCGGTGTGAACATAATCTTAGTCTTCGTAAGACTAATAGAAATCCCAAAAGACACACAGGCCCCCGAAAACAGATCCATGATACCCTGCATATCCCTCTAACCATGGGCCACGTTATCCGCATAAAACAATTCATGAACCAGGTGCTGAAATTTCCTTGTAGAAGCATGAACACGACGAATATCAAATATTCTGCCTGTGGTTCTGAACGCCTAGAGAACATTCCCTAAAGCAATACGATAACATAGTTGCCAAATAAATTGAAAAAAGTGTGGGTCTAGGATACCACACTGCTTCACACCATTGTCAACCGATATGGGTTCCGACAGTCATCCGTTGAAGTTCAGGCGAACCTTCATATTAGTGTGAAGCTCCCTAAGTAATCCTGGAAATTGAGGTGGGCATCCCAACGTCCCCAGAGTTATCAATAGGGCACTTCTATTCACTGTAGCAAAAGCCTTAGTCCAATCAACAAAAACCTGATAAAGCGGAACACAATGTTCAGTACATTTTCCTGAAACTGCCGAGCAGAGAAGATCATGTCCGTGGTTCCTCTGCCCGGACGAAAGCCACTTTGGCTTTCTGGAATGACGGATGGACAAACATACTATTGAGTAGAACTCTGGAAAATACTTTGTCAACTGCTTCCAACAAACTTATCCCACGACGACTTCCACAGTCGGTCCTAGGCCCCTTTCCCTTGTACAGTGATATGCAAATTGCATCAACTCAATCCTGATGGACGGGAACACCCCTCCAGATATCAGTGATAAGATGGAGAATTTCATGAACAAGTTTATCACCCCCATGTAAGAGGACTTCCACAGGAATACCATCAAGCCCTGGATCCCTCCCAACAGTCACTTCTTTGCTTGCATCTCTAATTTCATTCTCAGATGGGAACAAAGACATTTCATGGATAAGCTTCTGTTGTGACAAAAATTAATTAATGAGGTCCTCATCAACATTAGAGGGATTTACAAAGAGAACAGAATAATGCTCGATCCAACGAAAATGACTCTTGTTAGGATCATTTATAAGGGCAATTTCATCACTTGAGAGTAGGCGAGGTGTAGATAGTGTTTGAGGACCAAAAGCTTTTTTAAGCAAATGGTGCATGCGTTTAACGTCTTTAATATCAAAAACCATTTTGATTTGGTTGGCGATTTTAGCCCACCACTGATTCTTCATTTGGCGGAGTCGCTTTTGGAGAATACCCTTGTTTGCTTTAATGACTGGCGAAGGAACTCTCGGCCTCCATGATAAACAGCCACCATTTTATGGCGCAACTCATTTTTAGCACTTAAGAGTTGAGTAATTTCAGAATCATTATCAAACCAATCCTGATGTTTAGGTTTCCGGAAGCCAAGAACACCTACACTTATTTCATATATTGTATTTTTTAAAATACGCCCACGACCCATCAAAATCAGCAGAATTAACTATGGATCGAAACTTTTCACGTACACTTGGATCAACCAGCCTGGACGCATCAACCCGCCTGGGAATCCGAACACCACCCAACCTACACTTCCTCCTTATACAAACTTTCAACTTCCTGCGTACCAAAAAGTGATCTGTGCCGCATTCAGCTCCATAACACGCACACTACAGACATCCCGCAAATCTGCTTTCCCTGAAATAATGTAATCGGTCAAGTGACCTTGTTTTGAACGAGGATGGGTCCAGGTAAACCTATGGACCTCTTTGTGGCAGAAAAAAAGTGTTACAGATAGCAAGGTCAAACTGAGTGCATGGATGGAGAAGATACAGACCATTACTGTTTACGCTACCTACACGAAACCGGCCGAGGTAGTCCCAGGTGTGATGATCCTTGGCAACCCTTGCATTTAGGTCACACATTAGTAAAACCTTCTCATATAAAGGATTAGAGGAAATGGTACGACTGAGATCTCGCTAAAACGCCGTGATGGTGTCTTCATCATGACCAATTGTAGGGGAATACACAGATAAAATCGTAATATACCTACTGTGTGCAAGAAGTAGGCGCATCATCAAAATTCTGTCACACAGGTTGGCTGTTCAATCCTCTTCACCAAATCAGAACGCACTGCAAAGTCAATTTGAACTTCTCATCTCAGTCCCGATGGCTTTCCTTTCCAAAGGTGTATCCCGAGCCCACTTCCACCAATTGATCCTCACCACTCAATCGTGTTTACGACAATGCCGCAATGTCTCTGCTGTACCTAGCGAGCTCTCTTGCAACAATAGCTATCCAGGACATCTAGAAAAGTTCTCTAATTCTACGTAGCAACAGTTAGGTTATTCCTCTCCTAATCAAATTTTGATTTTCCTTGTTTATTATTTTTCTTCAACTTTACCTTGTTTCTCCTGCAAATGTAGAGCAGCCGCCGACCGCAGGAAGCCAGACAGCAAATAAAAGGGTAGACAATTTTTAGGTCACCTTTTCTAGACCGTTCCCAAATTCATAGGTGAGCAGTGTATCCCTATAAAAGGCTGCTCAACCGACAGATCATCCACCGAAGTTGCTTCCACCCTGTAACCGATTTAGTCGACGATGTTAAATAAATCACTGGCCCCCTATGCACTTCCAGCCCGCAAAGCCTGTGCACGTCGCCACTCACCTATCGTCATAGGACTTTTACTTTTTTTTCTTCGAAATATATTTGCACATAACGATCGCGACACGACATGTTTGTGCTACACATATTGCACACTCTCGACCCCTACAACTGGTTGCACAGTGAAAAACTGAAATAGTGAGATGACTGAGCAGTGGCATAGTGTGCATGTTTTATTATCACGGAGGTTTAACCTCTCCGGCAGCTGGACATATACACACAGATACACATAAGCAAGCAAACATACATATGTATATATATATATATATATATATATATATATATATATATATATATATATATATATATATATATATATACAGTGATGATCATATTTATTGGCACGGTAAAATAAAAGTTACATTTTGTCTAATAAATTCTAAAAAAGGGATTAAATTAAAGAAAATAACAAAGTATATTATGTATTTTTAACTGGCCTTTCCGATACAGGAATCGGATTTTAGAAAACATAAATAAAAAAGAAACAACAAACATAATTGCAAAAAACCCTTGTTCAAAATTATTGGCACGATTTATTTAATAATCAATTGTATAGCCTTTGGCCTTGATTACCTTCCTCAGTCGCTTTTCATAGTTTACAACCAAGTTGTTGCACTCTTCAGTAGTAATTTTAGCCCACTCTTCCTGACAATAATCCTCCAATTGAATAAGATTCTTAGGCTTCCTTTGCATTACCCTCAATTTTAATGTTCTCCATAGATTTTCAATTGGATTAAGGTCTGGGCTTTGTGATGGCCACTCCAAAACATTAATATGATTGTCCTCAAGCCATTTCTTAGTCAGTTTAGCCGAATGCTTTGGGTCATTATCTTGCATGAACCACCAACGACGACCAAGTGAGAGCTCTTTAGCAGAGTCTTTCAGGTTTTCATCCAATATTTTAACATAATCTTCCTTTTTTTATGCTACCTGTGACCTTAACAAGTCGCCCTGGTCCAGAGGCAGCAAAGGATCCCCAAAACATCAAACTGCCTCCACCGTGCTTCACTGTGGGTATGGTGTTCTTAGGCAGGAAAGCTTCGCCAGATTTTCTGTAAATATAAGACACTTTATTATGGCCAAATAAGTCGTTTCGTTTCGTTTTCGTTTCGTCAGTCCATAGAACACGTTTCCAGAATGCAACATCTTTATCAATATGACGTTTTGCAAAGGCTAGCCTTGCTTTCAGGTGCATAGGCTTCAATAAGGGAGTCTTTCTCGGACGACATGCTTTTAAACCAGCTCTCTTCAAAACTCTACCAACTGTATGTCGAGATACATTCACTCCAGAGGTGCTCTGTTCATCAACAATCTCCCCAACAGAGATCCTTGTGTTTTGTTTTACTTGTCGAACAATTTTCCGTTCATCTCTTGGGGAAAGAATCCTTTTTCTCCCTCTACCCTCTAAACTCGTAACGTGGCCTTGCGATTTGAACTTGTTTATTATGGCTCTAACAGTGGATTTGGGAAGGTTTAGCTTCTATGAAATCTTATCATAGCCCTCCCCATTGGTATGGCATGCTACAACAAGCTTTCTGACGTCTTCGCTGTGTTCCTTAGTTTAGACCATGGCGATTGAAAATTATAATTTAGTCACTTATAATAGTTTAAATAAATCTCTATATAAAAATTATCTGAAAAAAATTATTCACTGAATTAGCGTTAAACAAGCATAATATGGCTATAAAAAAGTTCAGAAAGCACGTAAACCGGAAATTGATTGATATTATACTGATACTAAAAGAAAAACAAAGCCGTGCCAATAATTTTGAACAAGGCCAGTTAAAAATACATAATATACTTTGTTATTTTCTTTAATTTAATCCCTTTTTTAGAATTTATTAGACAAAATTTAACTTTTATTTTACCGTGCCAATAAATATGATCATCACTGTATATATATATATATATATATATATATATATATATATATATATATATATATATATATATATATAAATATATATATCCCTAGTTCTCACAATATAGTGACCCTCCAGAACATGAGAGGGAAGCTAGCAGGTACTCCACCTTGTCCAAGGGTGACCTAAAACTATGCAAGGCAGAGGCGTTCATCTCCCTGAGGTAGTAGGTATACCCACACAAATATATATATATATATATATATTTTTTTTTTACACAGTGATCACCACTTATCAAGGCCCGGAAGCGACTCAGGGATAAGGGTTATTGCAAGTACATTACGTTAGTGAGGATATTTGCTGAAATGTTTACTTAAGGGGGCGGTTCATTAGGAATTTGTTAACATTGGACTTGAAGACATCCAAGTTGTAGTCCGGAGGGAAGCAGGCAGACGGAACAGAGTTACACAGGCGTGCAGTTCTAAGAAAGAAGCTTTGTTCATGGGATCTGCGTTTTGATTTAGGCACAGATATAGAGTGGGGGAAATTTTTCACAGTGGATTCAGCTAGACGGGTGTTTTTCGTGAAAGATTGGCGAGGGGGGACCAGAGATTGGAGTTCAGACGAGCATCTGCCATGGAAATAACGATAAAACAAGGACAGGCTCGCAACGTCTCTTCTGTGGGAGAGAGGTTGCAGGGTAGAGAAAAGGGCATCCCCCACTAAGCCACGAAGTCTATTTTGTACTCTGTCAAGGCAGGATAGGCTGTCTTTAGCAGCTCCTGCTCAGATATGGCAACAGTATTCCATCCTTGGACGTACTTGGCTTTTATATAGATAGAGAATATATATATATATATATATATATATATATATATATATATATATATATATATATATACATTAAATAATGTGATTGATAATTTAATTATAATTTGATTTTTTAAATTTTAAATTATCAATCACATTACTTAATATTGAATTAGCTCTAGGATATTTTCCTATCGAGCTTATTATATATCTAAATTACAACGAGCACTTTCACTTTCCTGTATTTCAATTACACTAGTAATTTAACTGTTACATTGAAATACACTCAGCTCTTTAGACTATTGCTCTAATCCCCTTTAAATTATATATATATGTATATATATATACATATATATATGTACATATATATACATATAAACATATATATATACATATATATATATATATACATATATATATATATATATATATATATATAGGGTGACCGACAAAACATATATATATATATGTACATATATATACATATATACATATATATACATATATATATATACATATATATGTGTATATATATATATATATATATATATATATATATATATATATATAGGGTGACCCACAAAAAAACAAAAGCTAAATGGAGGCCATCTAGAACATATGCTGTAGAACAGAGAAAAAAAACCCAAAGACCGTAATGTTTTGATGTTTTGAATATAATAAACTAGTTATGACCAAAGTTTCACTTCATTCGGACAAAACACTAACAAAAGGGACCTAATCAGCGTCGGGGCCCGTTTTTTTGGGGGGTCATCCTGTATCTCTCTTTCTCTCTCGCTTTCTTTCTCTCTCTCTCTTTTTATATATATATATATATACACACACACACACAGACACCCATATATATATATATATATATATATATATATATATATATATATATAGTCATCCACATACAGTACTGTTTCGCTGTTTCACAGCTCATCAGTGCGGCTAGACAGGCAACTACCTCAAGCCAGGATTGAAACCCGCCCGTTTATACGGCAGTCAAGGCTTCTAACCATTACGCTATTGGCGGCTGCTTGAACGAGTAGTGAGTGTAACGATGTTTTGATATCGTCCGAAATACCTCCGCTCGATTTGTTTACACAAAGAGCGTCGCTAATATGCTAATGGTAATTCGTTTTTCACTTCTCAATATGCTCAACTCAAGGTGAGGAGCACTATAGTCATCCACATACAGTACTGTTTCGCTGTTTCACAGCTCATCAGTGCGGCTAGACAGGCAACTACCTCAAGCCAGGATTGAAACCCGCCCGTTTATACGGCAGTCAAGGCTTCTAACCATTACGCTATTGGCGGCTGCTTGAACGAGTAGTGAGTTTAACGATGTTTTGATATCGTCCGAAATACCTCCGCTCGATTTGTTTACACAAAGAGCGTCGCTTATATGCTAATGGTAATTCGTTTTTCACTTCTCAATATGCTCAACTCAAGGTGAGGAGCACTATATATATATATATATATATATATATATATATATATATATATATATATATATATATACTAGCAGTCCACCCTGGATTTGCTCGAGCCCCGTGTACTGTTCATAATTTCATGGGTATATATATATATGTATATATATATATATATATATATATATATATATATATATATATATATATATATATATATATATATATATATATATATATATATATATATATTCTAAAATGTTAGACTCAGGCCCAGGTACCTACATCTTAAATTTCAAGTGTTAAGAACAAAAGGTGGCGCTAGGATTTAATTTAATTTGATTTCTTGGCACCAAACAATCACCCAAAAAATGTATTAAAGTATTTACTGCATGTCTGAATACCTATTATATAAAATTTGAAATGTGTAGACCTAACATTGGTTAAACTTTGTTTTAATCCGCAAAGGTTTAATCATTGAACTTTGAATTCTTGTCAGCGAAATTTTTCGGCCAACAACCGATTTAAAAGTTTGCCCTCTGACTGAATACACTTTATGTAAAAGTTCAAATGTTTAAACCACAGAGGTCCAATTTTTGTTTTTAGCATTGACCCAAATTTTGACCCCTATTACGTGTATTGTTTTAGGGTCCAATCAAACTAAAAAATGTCCAAGTAACGTATATCTAAAATTTCGATTGCTTATACCCACAACTGTCGGAGAAGTTTCACAGATTTTTCCCAAGTTTAAGCGTTTAACATTGCCTCCATAACAGCTGAAAACCGATTACAAAGGTATTTGCATAGTCCAGTTTCCCTTTTTTCAAACATCGAGTCTGTAGACTTAAAATTGACAGAATAGCTCTGTAGGGAAATATATACACACATATCAGACAGACAGACACTCTCACTTTATATATATAATCGATGAAATATGTACTTTCTTTTATTAATAATGGCTCCGTGTTTCGCTGTTTTACTCTTTTAGCCAAATCTGAACTTGCTGTCGCCTATATTCGAATACACTTGATCTCGACATTGCAAGCGTATTGTAGATCAATCATTGAATTATTGGTAGCATTCAAAATATACACAAGTTTAAATAAGATCGCAAGTACAATTATATTTTATCGTTATTATATCATGCGTTTTATCAATGCTGGAAAAATAAGAATTTAATTAAGAAAACCTATATTCATCCGCAATCAATTTCTCCGATTACCAATAAGAAGACAAATATCTTGCCTCAATGAAAATCATTACGAAAAATCATTAAGCGTTTTATTTTTTTTATATTTTTTAATTAAATAATTTGGTAAACATATTTTTAATGTTACGCTGTGTTATTTTCAATTACTAATTAAAATATTTAATATATAAAACATGTTTAGTACGTCGTAAACCATTGGATTTTTACTGAATATATTATACGTTTCTATTAAAAAATGCTGTGTAATCGTTCAACATTGTTTTCATTTTCTGCTTTTTATATAAATATATATTTTTGCTCAAACATACAATTATACACTTGTTATATTTACCTTTTAAAATATTCTATACTTTTCCTTAGAAATAATAATCGTAACTATTCGTAAACGGCGTTGAACGATTACGCCTTATTTTAAAGGTTGCAACATATGAAATTCTACTACGCTTTTAATAAAATTTTAATTCAAACGAAAATAAATGACTTCATATCATAAGCGATCATTTTCCCGTAACATAATAATGACGACGCGATTAAGACAATATATACACAGATGAAAAACATCTATATATAACCTATTCTTTTGGCTCCGTTAATAAGACGCATTTTTCGAGAGCACTCTATGTCACCCTTACGCTGCTTGAGTATACAGGAGATTAACTATAGGAAAAATATGTATATAAACTGAAGGCATTAAATAGTTCTATTCACCATGAACACACGGGTCAGACAATATAACAATTAGGCCATTAAGTGATACCAAGCAAACCTACTCTTTAAAGGGAATGAAGAAGCCGTAGCCAGAATCCCGTTATTTGTGTTTTACTACTACGGCTACGAAAAAGTCACATTGCATGCTGACTTTCCAAGAATCAGGATCCACCAAAGGGAAAACTTAGTTAAGTAGAAGTAGTTATAAAATAGCTTGAATTTACATTAGATTTTAGTTAATTATTTAATAGATTTGATATTCGAGGATAGTAAATTCGTTTTTAAAATGTCTGTTTCCGTGGAGAATAAAATAGAAGGCATATTAACTTCTGTCGAAAGAGACGTTCTTGACGCTAATGTTTTATGGCAGAAGGGCAACAGTATTGTAATTCCGCCAAATAATTAGCTACCATACACGGAAAGACAAAACGAAAAAATTAGCAAGTACTCATGTGTGAAATATGTTGAACACCCGAAAAGAGATAATATCGCACTAGATAGTGAAGTCGATATTAAACTCTGTTCCAATCTTTCAAAATTTCGAGTAGTAGTCTATCTTATGGCGTAAAAGATTATTACGTAAGAGGATGATTACATAAGATATCAGGTACCTTTTCGAATAGTTGTATTATTTTACAATATTAGCAGCAACGTTAGCAACATATTGTACGCGTGTTATCGATATCAGATCTTGAGTACAAGATTGTTGTATTAGCTGATCAAAGATTTGGATTCTTCGATGAGAGAGCCTATTCCTTTCTAAAGGATAAATGAAAATACGTAATGAATCATATTTAAACACGGCGTTGATATTTAATTACCCTAGTAATTCATTTGTATTTATATCAACGGATTTTCTAAGCGTAATAAGTTTGAGTCTTAGCATATGAAGGTTTGGTTTCTTAAAATCAAATCAAATGAAACCTATTTTTGATAAGTTTTTTTAAAGATTCACGTCCATATAAAAGCGGGTATGATGCGAGTGCAATTTCTTGAATGAATTTCGAATACTTGTAAGATATAAATGTTATTTTTTTAAATAATTTGCCGCCTGTTAATTATACGTTAAATATGTTTTATATTTACTAACATAGATGTAGAATTTGAAATATAAAATCGATATAATATTTTCGAAATTGCTGTATTTTTACAGTGTGATCTTTGAAATTAGATTTATTCTATTAAAACCTTACAGACTTAATTTCAAATGTTTAACAAATGAAATTAATAACATAATTTAATGAGATTAAACAGCTACTTGGTGGATGGCATGCGATTCGAGCGAAATTAATGATATTCTGCTTTATTTTTATATTTGAGTTTTTACTGCAAATTTTAAATACATATTAAAAAATAGCATAACAAATCCCTAAATACCATGAGAATTGCGTGCATCAAAGTACTTAAAAAGCTAAAGCACCAGTTAATGTATGTGAAAGCAATGCTAATATTTTGTGTTTAAAAATATTCGAACATATTTTCAGATCTAGATTAAAATATTAAGCTAGACTATTACATATTTTCAAAACTTCATTGAAATCGAATTATATTACCTTTAACGTTGTGTCGAATGTAATCTTTTCAAAGGTGCTCTCCTCATTTTATTTCGATTGTTCACAAATTGTTCTATAAAAACCATCTATTACTAAATATAAATAAAATAATAGCATTTCTAATATAATACATTTAATAAGTATAAATTATAACTATTTCTACTATGTATGGAATCCGTAGTATGTGCTATAGTATGACGTACAAAATAGAGTTTTGCAAACACATATATACAAAGCAAATACATGCCGATGGTTATGATATTTTTATCACATGTAGACTGGTTGATTTTTCACTGATTTTTCCTTTTTAGACAAAATAAAAAAAATAAGAGTCGCAAAACAAAAAAATCATGCACTATGAAATCACAAATAACCATTATCCGATCGTCTAAAGCTGTATCCGTGTACATAATGTTATCATTGTAAAGTGATCTAACGAACCCGGTGCACGTGTGCCCACCTCGCCAATACTTAAGACTAACACAACATGCAGCTAAATTACACCCATACACAGTTTTAGATCCTAGAGACCTTCTACTTTAATAGATGTTTTCTCTCAAAGGACTAAACTTTAGAATTCATTATCAACTAACTGCTTTTTTGACTCTACTGACATGAAAATGTTCAAGTACAATGTTAATAAGCATATTGTATAATGAACGTCATACAATATGTATTTGTAGATTAGGTCCCAAATAGTCGACCCTTATTTAAAGTGGAATTCTGTCTAGTTTGGGGTAAGAAAATGTAAGACCTATAACAGAAAATATTAAGCATTTCAGTATTGTCCAATTCTCCATGACGATTTAACTGAATGAATCACGTTTTACATGAGTAAAAAAAAATTCTCTTCTACGGATAGAGTAGATACTAATATTTAACACGGTGTTTTTTCGAGGATGATATTAGCTATCCTCTAGACTCTTAATTGAGCACATCAACAAGCGTGTTCAAATATTCAATATATAAGGTATAGGTGGGGGCATTCAGTACAATGCATTGCTCTGCTATGGAAAAATAATTTTTCAAAGAAAGAGCAAAAAGAAAGAAACAGCAGAAAGAGCAATAAAATGCTGACTTTAAATTTCGGTTGTGATTCTATTGAGCTTTCATTTTCATATTATGACAATGTTTTTTTCTGCTAATATAATTAATTATTATATACTTTAATTTATCTACGATTAACTGTTCGCATTGCTTTATTTGTATCTTAAAACTTTTATCTATAACGTATCATATGCGTTTCTAGACTTCAATAATTACTGTCTTTGGTTTTAACTTCAAGCTCCGCCAATTAAAATTTATATGATTCGATGCAATGCCTACATTTCATGATGTTTAACTATTCATTTAGTTCCGCTGACATCCAGCTGATAACGCTTCTAAATAGAATCTCCTGCAACATAAAGTAAATAACAAATAGGCTTTAATTATAAAAAAACACTTTATCTATAATATTAATGAATACAAAGCGAAAAATCAGCAATTCTCATTAAACGAATAATTATTTCTATTACTATATGTATCTCTATATTTGATATCTTATGTGTTACACGCGCAACCGCCCATGCAATCTATCCTCTTGTGATAACTTTCTAAAATAAATTAAGGAAATAACGGTTCCAGATAAGAGCAATGGGATTGTTGTCTAAAATCAAATCTGCAATTCTTGCAGGCTATATCAATGACTGATTAATGGCGTATGCTAATTCCGTAAAGATTCCACAGAATACACTGTGTGATTTATTAAGAGAACAACCAACATTGATGTTTCAAAGATACTGAATCATCAAAACACCCGTGCGTGATTATCTCATCGCGTAAAGAGATAAGAGCGGTAATCCTATTCTTTAGATTGTATATATATATATATATATATATATATATATATATATATATATATATATATATATATATATGTATATATATGTTATATATATATTTTATATATATAAATGTATATACCCGCGCACAAACACACACCCATGCACACATATATATATATATATATATATATATATATATATATATATATATATATATATCTGTGTGTGTGTGTTTGTGTGTGTGTGTGTGTAAAATGATTGTATAGATTGGTTTCCTAGATGTAAATCCAATGTAATCTTAGGCCAATAAAAAACCACTTAGTAAAAATGAAACCGATACCTCCCCATTACAACAATTTGACCACACATTATCGTAATTCCCCCTATTCCCAACTATGCAACCACTTTTCTGGATGTAAAACACATCCAAATACATTAAAAAAAACGAATATAATCTTGGTTAATGTTGAAATATCGTCCCTTTTTTTTTTAGGTGTTCTCTTTAAATGGAGGTTTCTCTGAAACATAAACATACATGTAATACATAATGTTTTTATAATAAACAGACTATTACGAAATAGTCATCACTTATCAAGAGCTGGAGTTCACTCGAGAATAAGGATTAATGAGTGTACGTTATTCAATGTGATAATATCTTAGTAATCGTTAGAGGTGGATATTTGCTACATTTTATTATTTAACGTGACGGCTCGTCAAGAAGTTGTTTACATTGGAGTTGAAGACGAGCATATTTAGTCAGGTGTTAGCACGAAATGGAAGAAAATAATATGG
>NC_136485.1:21229160-21316660 GCF_053919585.1 Euprymna scolopes
ACGACCCATATATAACGCATTTTTTTATTTTTAAATAAATAGAGAAAGGGTTTTGATATGAATATCAATACACACGCGCAAAAAGATATGAGGTGTGTTGTTTTTAAGCGATATTATCAGTTGTGAAACGTCGTTTTTTTTTTTTTATTTATTTTGTCTACATGAGCAAGGGATAAGTTAAATGGCCTTTGTATTACATACACATGTACATCGCCTCTTTTATTGCCGGAAGATGTTTTAATTTTTTTATAAATATTAAAATACCTTAATACATTTACGTGTACAAAATTATTCATATTCATATAATTGGTAATGAAACTGGTTGGATCGTTAGGTCCTTCTTTTTTTAAGTGTTATTTTTACTAGGATTCGACCTTCAAAAAATATGACATGTGCAATTATTTTTCCCAGTACTTTAACCACTGCGCCACGTGGGTAAACATCAATTGTAAAAGTGATAATCTCCTGAAAGTAGAAGGTTCAATCCTCAGTATGGGCGATCGAAAAATAAATTTGCGAATTACTTTGGACCTCTATCCAGTTATGGCTGACGGAAAAACAGCATGCGACCCTCCTGAAGCAAATAAAGGGTACTGCTTGAAATTCCATTCAAATTCCTGAGTTCAACAGATACACCTAAAGTATGTCGTAAGTTGTATTGATCGAAACATTGTGAAAATCCCACTCAAGATAAGAACATCCGACCCCGGTATATATTCCATCCGATGTAACAACTGTCAACAAGCGTACATAAGTGAAACACAGCAAAAATTGAAACTAAGACTTTACGAACACAGAAGGGATATAAGGAATGGTAACGCCCTAAATGCACTCTTTTGCCATTGTACGGAACATGGTCACTCCTTTAATTTAGATCATGCAAAAATTATAAAATACTTGATAGATAGAGCTTAAAGAATACTTTTAGAATCATCACTAATATTGAACACGAATACTATTACGCAAAGAAAAGGCTTCTACCATTTCCCCCCTAGCATAGGGAAAATAATAATCAAAGAACAAAATATCAAAACAGATCCTGGTTAACCGTTTTTTCTTAAATATTTCAACAAAATGAATAACTTTAGAGAGAGAGAGAAAAAAATGTACATATTTATTTAACACATTTTTTAAAAGTGTATATATATAGACATTGAACAACCTGACCTGTCCATACACACACACACATGTTTTTCCTTCCTAACATGGGAAGGATTAAAAACCGTTCTCTTTTTCGTATGGTCTGTGACTTTTTTTTTCTTGGAGTTTTACTTCAATATCCTGAAGATGTCCTCTGAAATAGCGATGGAACGTTGATTATTTTAATAATTTCATTCGGTTTTTCTATTTTTCTCAAAACATATATATATATATATATATATATATATATATATATATATATATATATATATATATATATATATATATATATATATGAAGGACAACAGGACCCGTAAACCGGCGTTGTCCGCTAGTAGCATGTCCCCCCCTCTCCGCGAGTAAGAAAAATTATAGTACGGCTATTTATGTTCTATTGCAAAACCACAGACCTCATCATGTTATTAACAGTTTTGAAATAGACACCTCAACCTTCTCCTCTTAAACCTGGCTTTCGGAATGGCCACTCCAACCTCCTTATGTTTAGAACGCCTTCCAGAATAGCAACCCCGTTTTATGAATGGAGATGTGGTTATCACAAAATTGTCCCATCATGTAACTTGGATAATAGCTTTCAGGATTTCCACGCTCAAATACTATTATCGAAATAGAAAACTTGGTGGTTTAAACTTTTTCAAGCTTTCATTCCAGACAAAAGAAATACATTTTTTTATTATAATTAAAGAAACATTGTTCGCAGATAAATTTCAATATGTATGCCTAAAAGAAAATAAAATGATTGGAAAATAGGAAAAAACGATTAATTATGTTTTGTGATCTAATTTCTCGTGAAATAAAATAAAAATATATATAAATATTGATCATAAGCACGCACAAACCTGTGCCAATATATATATATATATATATATATATATATATATATATATATATATATATATATATATATATATATATATATATATATATATCAAAAGAAAATAAAATTTTAAGAAATATTGCTGAAACAAAATTTTGGTTTGTGAAACATTTGCTTTCAAAATAAAAACTAACCATGTAATAATAGTTCTGACTAGTGCAAGCCATAAGAAATACAACTACGCCAACCCCCTAAAAATGTAGATAGAAGCGAGTCCTTGTTCAAGCACAAAAATAACTGAGCCGCAGTAGGAAGGCTCGAACGTGTTACACTGAAAGGTAAAGGAAGTGTAAAAATAAAAATAAATCGCTTCAGTCGAAAAACGTTTAGAAACAGAAGGAGTTATAATTGCTATATATCATCTGACGACATGTCGAAAAACAATCTGTACGGTGCATTAAAAACCTATATATGGTATATACATTGTACCGGTGTAAGAAGTCATGGCTATGAACATGTTTCGACGCTGAATATGTTTGTAATTGGAGTATTTTATTTTCATAAAGATTGACTCTTGTATAAAAGAAAAGCCATGTTTGTAAATCTACGAAGCGTTCGTTTTTGTTGGAAGATGTACGCTCTGCAATGAACAAACAGTCAGGCCTCAGCCAATGAGATTTTGTCGGAAGTGTTTAGTGAGAAATCATTATTTTCGGAATCGCGGTATGGTAGATTATTTTATGTATATAAATATATGAGTCAGATGATAAGGATCCAACCTCAAAAAGTAGAATAGCCCCAGGTGTTGACTGGAACACTAGCGGTACCTTTTATTTAACGGAAAAAAATAGCAACTACTCCTTTGTTACTTGATTGCGATGATATCGCTCCTAAATTGTAATATAAGATTTTACTATAACGAGTAAATATGCGTAGGATGGCGGTTATAAATTAGAAAATGTAGTGACTAATATATAATATAATGTATATAATAAATTTGTATGTGGCATCTTTTGGAACGAATCTAGTGTACTTTGGTGCAGAAGGGATTTTCTGCAATCAAATTATTATATAAGAAGGTAACAGTATTTTTATATTTCAAGATACAAACATTAATTTTGCATGCAAACGAGCTTCTTCAGCATGTTAAACTGGCAGTACAATTTTTTAAAATACGTTTTGTAATTTCAGTAAAAATTGGTTATTACTATGTCAATATCCACTTTTTTGTGCATATAATCTTTAAAATATAAAGAAAACTTGCTTAAATAAAAACACATGGCGATATGATGTCATATTGGAAAATTTTTAATGAAATTTCCTCGAGGATTTATCACCCTGTATATATATATATATATATATATATATATATATATATATATATATATATATATGTATATATATAGATAGATAGATAGATATAGATATATAGATATACTATTATTAAATTAGGTATATATTTAATAGCCTATTAGATCTATTAGGCAATGATAAACTAATGGAATGTCGGATAATCTTAATTACGAATAAGAACCGCCTGTTGTATGGAGATGTTACAAGAGTGAAGTTAACACACACAGTTCTTATTTACCTGCATCCCCACAAAGGCAGAGTTAAAGACACGATCTGTTTTTAATATGCTGAATATTTATCTCCGCAAAAAGGGACACTCTTAATAGAAACAAAAATAATAATTGTCTTATGAAGGGTTTCTTCTTCTCCTGACCGAGGGCTGAAAATGTGAAGTGTAGTATCAGGACAGATACTACACTGTGATCTTGGCCCTAAGGCAAGATACGTTTTCTATTTTACACACACTGTTTTTACAACTTTCTGCCTTATTTTACATTATATTTCATTTAAACAAGGATAATTTAATTAACAAGCAAAGTAAAACAAAATGCAGTACAGATACACAGGTCTGATGCTTTTACTCATTAAATTTGTTGTGTGCAAATTTGCGATTCGTTACCTGCTGAGACATATCCAACACAAATCATGGAAACATATTTCGGTACTATGGAGAAAACACGAAAAAATTTACAAACCCCACATGTAATTTCTGAAAAGGGAAGCTATAGAAATAAAATTTACCAACCCACATGTAATTTCTGAAAAGGGATAAACCCATTGAAGTCAGTCACGCAATAAAGAATATTACAGTGTATGGGCATATGCGAAACTAATGTGTTAAGTTGATCTATGCATTTCAGAAGGATAAACAAGTTGCAGCGATTCGCGAATTTTGTGTTACCCCAGATAATTACGTGTACTTCTTTAACATGGAGTTGCAAAATTAATTACATCGTGTAATAAAAAAATAGACTTTAATTGATTTGATGTACACAAAAACAAGGAGTTGTAATAATAAATGAGTAAAATTAAACGTTTCCCTTAGTAAGGAAACCAAAGTAAGGGGGGTCACAATACAAAGACCAATCAGTTCTCTATCGTAAACCAGACACAATCTAATGATCTGCATACAGACTTATTTTCTTTTTTGCGAATAATAAGTTGATTTACCAAAAACACACACATTGCGCGAATCGTATATATAGAGCACGGGAAGACTAATATTTCGATTTCAAGAGTATACAAGAAGTTAGAAGCGTATTTGCAATAGTTTATAAAAACCAGCAAAATTAAAAGTAACATTTGCAGATTAAACATGTGGCTGATTTTACGATGGTCCTAACGACTAAATTTTAATTTCAGGAAAATCTCTTTAAGAATTATAATAAAAACAAGCATAATACTGGATACAACGGAGTGGCAAAATAGTACGAATGAATTATGTTTCCTCAACATAAAGTATAAGATACTAGTGAGAATTTAAACTTCGATCCGGATAATAAGGTTAGTGTGCATCGTATTCAGATCATGTTCTCTCTAAATATAAAAGCCAAAAAGTGTGTATGTATATTCGTTTTTTTTGTGTGTCTATAAAAGTTTTTCGCTCGACTTCTCGGCCGGATCAGTCCTTCTTATTTTTTTTATATGATAATATCTAAGAGTTACAAAGGATGGTTGCGTGTGTATTTAATTTGGGTGACTTTCACGTACTATTTTTTCCAGAATTTTAGATTGTCAAGTGTATCTCTCGCTTTTCAGTATAAAAAAAGCGAAACTAGTTTCGAATAGCAATGGCCTACCCCGCCCCCCTCCTGCCGGGTGCACCTTCCTGGCCTTCGGGCCAAGATCAAAGTTTAGTATCTGGTCCGGCGGATACTGCAAGCAAAGACCCTATGTGGGGGCGACTCCACAGATAAGACCTGGGTCAATGTAGGGGAAACCCTTCATACCAATTGTCACTACCAGCTCCCCTACTCCCCGGGGATTTGGTCCCCATTTCCCCTTCACTCCTCACATTAAAAATCGGCCTTGTGTCTAATTTGCTCGGTGGGGAGCAAATAAGTACCACCTTTGTGGCCTACGGACCAAGATCAAAGAGTAGTATCTGTTCGGGAAGATACTGCAAGCAAAGCCACTATGTGGGGGCGACCCCACAGATAAGACCTTGGTCAATGTAGGGGAAACCCTTCATACCAATTGTCACTATCCAGCTCCCCTACTCCCCGGGGAGTTGGTCCCCATTTCCCCTTCACTCCTCACATTAAAAATCGGCCCTGTGCCTAATTTGCTCGGTGGGGGAGCAAATAAATGCCATCTGTTCGGGAAGATTCTCCAAGTAAAGGCCATTGCCCTTGTAGCAATCTTCTGGTCCATGTAGGGGCAACCCCACAGGGGCCAGCTGGCAAATCACTATCCAGTTCCCATTTCCCACCTCTCGGTAGCTGGCCCCCTTTTCCCTTCCCTCTCCCCTTCACTCCTCACATTAAAAATCGGCCTTGTGCCTAATTTGCTCGGTGGGGGAGATAATAAATATGGACCGCCCGCCCCCCCCTCGCGGGGGCACCTTTGTGACCTTCGGTCCAAAATCAAAGTGTAGTATCTGTTCCGGCAGATGCTGCAAGCAAAGACAATCAAAGTGCAATATCTGTTCCTGCAGATGCTGCAAGCAAAGACCATTGCCCTTGTGGCAATCTTCTGGTCAATGTAGGGCAACCCTACAGGGGCCAGCTGGCAAATTGCTATCCAGCGCCCATTTCCCACGTCTCGGGAGCTGGTCCCCTTTTCCTTTCCCCCTTCCCTTCACTCCTCACATTAAAAATCGGCCTTGTGCCTAATTGTCTCGGTGGGGGAGCAAATATATGTCTCCAGCCTCCCTCGCGGGGGCACATTTGTGGCCTTCAGGCCAAGATCAAAGTGTAGTATCTGGTTCGGCGGATGCTGCAAGCAAAGACGATCAAAGTGTAGTATATGTTCCGGCAGATGCTGCAAGCAAAGACCATTGCCCTTGTTGTAATAAAACACACACATGATTAACATTTAAAACAGTCGAACTCCCCTTAATGTTTTCTTATAAAACAGAGTTGAAGTGTTCAAACGTTTTTTGACATACTCATAATAAAATCCAAATACATTTATCTTTAAACGTTTATCTTAAAACCATATACAAACACGATTACATGCATTTCATAAGAACTTACAATTTTTACTCCGTGATATCTTGAGAAATTCCAATGCATCACACATATTTCATCTTAAATGTTAAAAAGTAAAACATATATTTCAGAAAACCATACACAGCTTATATACATGATGCATTTCATCCGGACTCAAACATATTTCGTTATTCATGCACGCCAATATACCAACAAAAATTATAACTCATTTAATACCAATCTAATCTAATAGCTGCAAATATACGTTGGCAAAGCTAAACGATATCTACAGACAAATGCTTATGGGAACTAGAAACGATATAAAATAGTGTTTGCAATTATGCATTATTCTCTTTTAAGTTTTAGTACCGCCATTCTTGGAAATATAAAGAAGCTAAACTCGAGAAACTCACTTTAATTTATTTGGAGAAGACCTTCATGAACCTAGACGTATTCAAAACTGAAACAAAAATACAGTTTTGCTTCAATAATTTATCCGTTTAAGACAGTATGGTTATATGAGTAACTTACTTACTCGAGTAAAAAAATGTTCATAATAAAATCTAATATAAACTTCTCAATAAATAAGTAGAAAGAATGACCTATTTTTCTACATATGCACATGCAATATTTTTTTTATTTCTGACGAATATATTAATTTAAAATAGGGAAAAATGCGTCACATGTGTTTAGGTTTCTAACTGAAATCATTTATATAACAATCTAACATTTATACGATGAACACTATATACACTTGGAACTCCAACGGCGTTTTCGCTCGTAAATAAAATGTATTTCTTCATTTTACAATACTAAAATGACCCAAACGTTGACGAATAGGAACTGTTGTTTTTTTTTCTTTTTTAACCGCTCTCTCTCTCTCTCTCTCTCTCTCTCTCTCTCTCTCTATATATATATATATATATATATATATATATATATATATACATATATATATGTTGATATATTAATATATTGAGAGAGAGAGAGAGAGAGAGGTAAAAGCAGAAGAAACCATCATTTCATATATATATATATATATATATAATTATATATATAAATAGTTAATATTTGATATACAAATATTTATATCTATTATCTCTCTTCCTCTCTCTCTCACTATATATATATATATATATATATATATATATATATATATATATATATATATATTCTTGTGTGTGAGCGTGCGGGTGTGTAGCTATATTATATATTCATATATATATATATATATATATATATATATATATACCATATATATATGCACGTACTAAATAGTAAATATCTGTATATATATACAACACCCAATCCGAACAGACAGACACACACACACACACATATATATATGTATATATATATATGTATGTATATGTATATATATATATATATATATATATATATATATATATATATATATTTATAATGAGTTTGCGGCACAATCTAAATTCCAATATTTCTACAAGAGGCTTCATTAGGCATCATTTATTGGAAGTGAATCCATTAAGAAGGGAGGGGTTGGAATATGATTCAGAGAATGTTGGAAGACCCGTGATCAGTGCAAATTATGCCCATTCACTACGTAATTTCCGAACACCTAAACAACGAATCGGTCCAGCGCCTACTAATTACCTCAGGTGTCTACCGCCCTTTTCAACCACAACGCAACTCCTTTCTCTTCGTTTACATTTCGTGGATGTAACGTTCAGATTTCTTCGCTCCATTATCGAATTCTTCGATGCCTCGTTGGTTTTCGAATTGGCCAGGATCTGATTTCGTCCTTCTCTCCCTCAGTACCAACATCGATTCTAACTTTTATTTTATTCTCTAAGGCAATGTTTCCTTTCAATATTACTCTTATTTTCCATTCGACTCTTTTGTTGCTTGTTTTTGTTTTATTTTCGCGTTTTTCCTACCTGTTATTCTTTTCTTAATTTATAATTACCATTTAGTATTTGTTTATTCTAATTTACATGCAGATATTTTATCAAAAATATTACATCGTTTTCCTGTTTTTATATTCGTAACCTTTGTATATGACATTCAGGTTAGGGTTTTTTTTCGCTGGGTCTTTACTTTCTAACTTTGTTATTTACATCAATTATGATAATATACAATAGAAAGGTTTCTCTTTACGGAAATACTGGCCCCTTTTTTTCTTTTGAATTAATAATTAGTTACGTGAGGTCTTTATATAAACTTTGTATATATATATATAAATATAAATATATACGCACATTTCTATATATCTATGTCTCTCTCTCTCTCTATATATATATATATATACATGCATATATATATATATATATATATATATATATATATATATATATATATATATATATATATTAATTTACCCATTGGATTGGAATTTTAAATTCGACCGTTTTGGATTTACCATTTTTGGATTTTTACCCTTCACCGGACTACCCATTCATATGAAATCTTTTTATCATTTTTCTTTTGCCTTCTGTTCCCCTTACCTCACCCTTTTTTTAACCAAATAAGATCTGTGACTTACTTGTAGTTTCATTAAATACTTTTATATGCAAATTCCGATCCTGTATTTTGCTAATTCCTACCCTCTGATGAGAAGGAGAGTATTTCGTCGAAACTCCGCGGATTAAGGACTATCCACTGATCTTGTGCTTCCTTTTTTAAAATTAAATATGTTTTAACTCTTTTTCAAGATGGCTTTTAACATGTTGTATTAATCATTTGTTCATATTATAAGCTCTATTTCCTTTTCGGTTTTATTGAACTTTTACATCTGGCTGAGTTTATTTAACTTGTAAATATTATCACTTTAATATTTATAATATATTTTAAGTTTACCATTTTGGTTACCTTGGTAAACTTTTTGTAATTAATATATATATATATATATATATATATATATATATATATATATACCTATCTATATATCTACCTACAGAATATATCTCACTACTGATGCAATTCTCTATCTGTATAAAAACCAAGTACCTCCAAGAATGGAGTACTGCTTCCACATCTTGGTAGGAGCTGCTAAAAACAGCCTATCCTGCCTTGGCACAGTACAAAATAGCCTTCGTGCTTTAGTGGGGGATGCCCTATTCTCTTCCCTGCAAACTTTCTCCCACAGAAGAGACCTTGCGAGCCTCTCTTTGTTTTATCGTTATGCCCATGGCAAGTGCTCGTCTGAGCTCCAATCCCACGTCTCCCTCGCAAATATTTCACGAGAAACACCCGTCGGGCTGAAACTACTGTCAATAATTTTCCCCACTCTTTATCTGCGCCTAAATCCGAACGTAGATTCCATGAGCAAAGCTTCTTTCTTAGAACTGCACGCCAGTGGAACTCTTCGCCGCTTGCCTGTTTCCCACCTGACTACTAATTGGAGGTTTTCAAGTTCAACATAAACAAACTCCTGAGAAAACGCCTCCTTAAGTAAGACACTCTATCAAAACCCCCAATACTAATGATTACTACAATACTATCTCATTGATTACAGTACACGCAATAATCCTTATCCCTTAGTGGCCTTCGGACCTTGATAATTGGTGACCCGCATGTAAAAATTATACACATCTATCTATCCATCTATCTATCGCATACACCCCAAAGCATCAATACTAAAGCTAGTTTGCTAGGGCACTATCGATATAAATGCTGATTAGGGCATATTTTATTGGTTTAAAAAAGTGTTCCTTTTTACCAATTGTCAGAAAATTCTAACCATAAAATAGTATCATAATGTTCTAAAAGCCTGCAACATTGCATGTAGTTTCGGCCCATACAACAAAAGATATAAGCATTTTAATATTCAATTGTGCGATGAGTATGTATATGTCCGCATATAGATATACGATTTTGGTGTCAATTTTGTAAATTCGAACTCCAAAAATATCTGAAATAAAATCTCTTCATGCTGTTCTTACAGATTAGTTGAAAAAAATAGAAGCAAGTTTTTGTCTCCCCTCTAACAAGGCTGGGGTTGCGAGGAAATATTTATGCATGTATATATATTATGCAACAGGCTTCTGGCCTTGATAAGTGGTGACTCCTTATGTAATATAAGGAAGAATTTATGACGTATATTACGTATATGAAAACATGCATATATATAAGTATATATACATATATATATATATATATATATATATATATATATATATGTGTGTGTCTGTGTATGTGTATGTGTCTGTATGTGTATGTTATTCATTTATCAATTAGATGAACAAATATTAATTTAAAACAAAAAATGTAATTTTTTCTGATAAAATTTCCTTACAAATTATCGCATGCGCGTTCGTGGTTTTGTGTTTTTTTAATATAATTTTCCTGAAACATTTACTGAAGTAAAATAATTGTACGACAATTATAACTCAGCTTAGACGTTTATTTTCATACAAAATATAATATTTCGTAAGTAATCTTCTATATAAATAAACTAGTAGACGTATGTGTGAAAATATTTAACAGGCAAGCTCTTAAACTACTAGTCACATAGCACTGCAATTAACAGGAAAAAGTAATTATGCGCCAACGATGATTTATAAAGCATACATATCGGCATGTTTAAATCTGAAATTTTATACTGCCCGTACATTCTTACACTGTTTTCTGAGCATGCGCACCTGAATTAATATCTTCAAGACTTCTTTTTTTCGATTTAATCCTCTTCTCGATACCACATCGGTAGAGAACGCACCCGGAGAACATAATATTTTGGTTTCGATTCTAGCTGATGGTAGTAAGGGTTTTAAAAAGTTTGTCATCCTGTCTTTGTATTAATACATGCAGATATCTGTATTGTTTTACATATATTTAAATGTATTTTAGAACATGTTGAATCAAATATATATTTACAGGCTTGGAAAATAAATCTTTTCATTTTTAATTTCCTAAAGATATATATTTTGACAATTATTTTTTGGCCGGAAATCAAATAATTATGTATGATGACAGAATATTCCAATATATCAAATACAAATACAAGCAACGCCGGATTCTTCTATTAGTCGTAAATAAAAAAAAGTGGGAAGAGTAACTCTCTTTGTTTGCTTATTCGTTTCAACTTAAACATGTATAGTTAAAACATAGAAATAAAAAAATTGAAATTTTATAAAAAGAACACTGATCCATCTCATTTCTTTGTGCATAATTCATTTCAGCTGTAAATTATTTCACCGGGAACGGAAATGTGTATATATAAAGTTTGGAAAATAATGAGATCCTTTGTAATAGTAAAATTGTCGTGTGTATTTAGTTGTAATAGTAAAATTGTCGAGTGTAATTAGTTGTAATAGTAAAATTGTCGTGTGTAATTAGTTGTAATAGTAAAATTGTCGAGTGTAATTAGTTGTAATAGTAAAATTGTCGTGTGTAATTAGTTGTAATAGTAAAATTGTCGAGTGTAATTAGTTGTAATAGTAAAATTGTCGCGTGTAATTAGTTGTAATAGTAAAATTGTCGAGTGTAATTAGTTGTAATAGTAAAATTGTCGAGTGTAATTAGTTGTAATAGTAAAATTGTCGAGTGTAATTAGTTGTAATAGTAAAATTGTCGTGTGTAATTAGTTGTAATAGTAAAATTGTCGAGTGTAATTAGTTGTAATAGTAAAATTGTCGTGTGTAATTAGTTGTAATAGTAAAATTGTCGAGTGTAATTAGTTGTAATAGTAAAATTGTCGCGTGTAATTAGTTGTAATAGTAAAATTGTCGAGTGTAATTAGTTGTAATAGTAAAATTGTCGAGTGTAATTAGTTGTAATAGTAAAATTGTCGAGTGTAATTAGTTGTAACAGTAAAATTGTCCTGTGTAATTAGTTGTAATTGTAAAATTGTCGAGTGTAATTAGTTGTAATAGTAAAATTGTCGTGTGTAATTAGTTGTAATAGTAAAATTGTCGAGTGTAATTAGTTGTAATAGTAAAATTGTCGAGTGTAATTAGTTGTAATAGTAAAATTGTCGAGTGTAATTAGTTGTAATAGTTAAATTGTCGTGTGTAATTAGTTGTAATAGTAAAATTGTCGAGTGTAATTAGTTGTAATAGTAAAATTGTCGTGTGTAATTAGTTGTAATAGTAAAATTGTCGAGTGTAATTAGTTGTAATAGTAAAATTGTCGAGAGTAATTAGTTGTAATAGTAAAATTTTCGTGTGTAATTAGTTGGTGTAGTAAAATTGTCGAGTGTAATTAGTTGTAATAGTAAAATTGTCGAGTGTAATTAGTTGTAATGGTAAAATTGTCGTGTGTAATTAGTTGTAATAGTAAAAATGTCGAGTGTAATTAGTTGTAATAGTAAAATTGTCGAGTGTAATTAGTTGTAATAGTAAAATTGTCGAGTGTAATTAGTTGTAATAGTACAATTATCGTGTGTAATTAGTTGTTATAGTAACATTGTCGAGTGTAATTAGTTGTAATAGTAAAAGTGTCGAGTGTAATTGGTTGTAATAGTAAAATTGTCTAGTGTAATTAGTTCTAATAGTAAAATTGTCGAGTGTAATTAGTTGTAATAGTAAAATTGTCGTGTGTAATTAGTTGTAATAGTAAAATTGTCGAGTGTAATTAGTTGTAATAGTAAAATAGTCGAGTGTAATCAGTTGTAATAGTAAAATTGTCGAGTGTAATCAGTTGTAATAGTAAAATTGTCGAGTGTAATTAGTTGTAATAGTAAAATTGTCGTGTGTAATTAGTTGTAATAGTAAAATTGTCGAGTGTAATTAGTTGTAATAGTAAAATCGTCGTGTGTAATTAGTTGGTTCATTAATCTTTAGTTCTCTAGTTAATGCTACAGCTTTTTTGATTTTGACCTGTCGCGCAGACGTTTTTAAACGAGTAAGATTTTTTTATTTATTCCCAGGGAAAAAATAAAAATGTTAACGGCATATATGCACAAATGTTTTTTTTTTTTTCTCTTACAATTAATAATGTATTTTAATCGCTTAGATGTTTTAAACGAGTTAGTTCCGGGGTTCATACATATAGTAATAATATAATTAATCTTAAACGGTATGTAAACATGTGCAAGTGTTTCATTTTGTGCTCTTCTATCTTTTTATGTAAACTAATTTAAATTGATAGGAAAACATTAATCACCTTGCCAGAAAGAGATGCACTCTCTTGCAACTGTTTAAATAAAGTTGGCCAGAGTATGTTTTAGTTCAGTGTTTTACAGCATGCCAAGGAAAGAGGGTGTGCCAGAGTCTGTTCTGCTCTGGCGGGTTAGAGTTACGGGAGAGCGGTATGATGTTGAAAAAACCGAAACTGCTCTATGAACTTAGACAAATAACATTACTGACGTAATCCTCCAGCAAAAGGGATGCGGATGTGAGTATACACGAACATGGAGTAGAATACAAATTCACCAAAATATTTTCATTAACGATTATAAAATGTAATTGTATAATTTAAGTAGTATTCAATGACCACTAGACACATAAATAACAACTTTTCTTTGGAAAAACTACTTAAAACATCACGAAAAATTAGATGTTGCCAAGCATGGAAAATCAACAAGCACACTTTACAAAAAAGTATGAAAACAATAGGAAAACCAGGCGATTATCGCTGAAAAATGAAATCTAGTCAATATTTTTGTGTTATTTTCATATGTTCTTTGACTTCATTCGTTTCATTAATTGGACAACAGATACAGGGGGCTACATGTTTACATTTCCACGTGTACTGTTCTATTAGTCTGTCACATTTAGCCTTATGTAACCAATTATTTCTGCCCTTTTCTACACACATTTCTGCTTTTATATTCATCTTTATATATTAATTTCTTATCTCGGTGAGTATATTTCGCTTCTCGCTTTAATGACTTTTGTATTACATTGTGCCATTCTATTTGAACTTTTGTTAATGATTAATCTCTTTTGTAATTAATATCCCATTAACTTATATAAACATATGGACATGTATTTACCAATATGGGAAATTTCCGTGTTTCCGTGTGTTTTCTATAATGCGTGTAGACCTCTATTTATGTTATTCGAATTATCAATGTGTGTCTTAATTTTAGTAATTCTTTACTTTTTTCTCTCTGTCCTTTTTCTCAGTCTGTTAACATCTTTCGCGTATTTATTTTCCTGTCTAACCACGAAGTTATTTATTATCCTGTTTTATTCTTTCTCAACACAAACAATTTCCATTTGACCGGCCGATTAATTGCAATTTGACCGTGATCGAACAGTTCTTCTGTGACGCCACATCGGTATTCTTCAATAGGCCGAGGAGTGTGCAACAAGAATTTGAAGATATCGCAGCTGCGTTAGAAAGTGTGCTCGATTACACAACCTTGTTAAGTATTGTTTAATATGTTACCCCCTTGCTAGAGAAAACGGGGAAAAGAAGGAACATCTTTAAGCATGTGCATGCTCGATTATCTGACTTCTGACCCCCACTTAACCTTGACAAGTCTCTGTTTAGTAAGAATCTTGGTTTATATCCAAAGTTGCACTGTCGGTGCCAAGATGGATTCTGTCGCTTATTGTGATTATTACTAGTAAAATTCGACAAGTGTTTGGAAATTTGCCGACAGCGGTTACTTTTTACGCGTTTTCTTTGCGCGTTTCTTTGTCTGTCGAGTCTCACTGTCTTTATATCACTCTTGGATAATGATAAACCACTATTTAACTGATAACAAAGAATCTCGTCGTAATGTTTGGAAACATCCTGCCTTATAATAATTCTGCTTTAAAACTGGTTTCCTTCGCCCAGTTTGAATAATTGTTATCTCATCGAGAACATCTAAAATCAATAAAAACAATTGTTATTGATATGTCAGAATACAGGAAAGCAACATATGTATGGATAATATATCTACCCTTATATATATATATATATATATATATATGTATATATATATATATATATATGTGTGTGTGTGTGTGTGTGTGTGTCTATGTAAAAACAACTGATTACATATAATGATAGAAGATGTATCGAGTCACAGGAATGGGTATGTTTGATCTGGCAGAACGGTGGTTATTAAAATTGTGGGGTCGGCGTTCGCGCCTGGTCCACAAAGTATGGAAATAAAAAAATGAAAATAAAAAAAAACGTTTACAAGAGTTTTGGATATAGATGCACATAATAATACTTTGATAAGTAGGTTTAGCTTAAATAGGGATGGTATAATAAAATTGTGGGGTCTGCGTTCGCGCCTGGACTCCATAGAATGGAAATAGGCACAGCCTTTAATAAATATTTTTCCAATCTATTTGCGTAAATATACTTTGATAATTATGTTTCAGTTTGAGGAAATATGGTATAATAAAATAATGGGGTGTTCGTTCGCGCCCGACGTCCATAGAATGGCAGTATGTAACAAACTTTAACAAGGTTTTTTTAATATAGATCCACAGAATATTGTGACAAGTGTTTCAGTGTGAACAGGTATGTTATAATAAATTATGGGGTTTTTCTATATTATTTTTACTGCCATCATATTTTGCTTTGGTTTTGATACTCACAAATTTGAAGCTATCTATTTACAATCGTTCCTTTTCATAACCTATCATACTCATAAATCAAAGTCCATTTTCTGTAGGCTGTTTTTAACCAGTCAACGACGAGTACATTTGCTAGTATATATATATATATATATATATATATATATATGTATACATATGTATATGTATATATATACGCATATGTATATATATATATATATATATATATATATATATATATATATATATATATATATATATATATATATATATATATACTAGCAGGCTTGATATAGATGACCGACTTGTAACCACGTTGGGATGGAATTTTTTCCGCAAACGATCGCACCAGGTGTATTATGTACTAAAGTCACTTGTTCTTGGAAACATCGGATGGAAATCACATCTGACTAGTTGTTGAGAAATACTTTTTTTTTGAAAATATAAAATCATAAAATTGTCATCTCATTTACAGGACGGCTGTAATAGAAAGATGTAAAATGAAATAAACAATAGTAATTTAAAAGAAAAATGCAAGTTTATAAATTTCAACAAAGATGTGTACGATATATGCTCTGTACCTACAAAATAGATACAGTGAACTTTACTCGAAATTAACAGTGATTCAGTTTTTATGATAACAGTCTCAACCCGTAAAATGAAAACGGTATACATTTCAATTAACCATATTTAAAAATAAACATTACACACACACACACATATTTATATATATATATATATATATATATATATATATATATATATATATATATATATATATATATATATATATATATATATATAAGGCATCCTTCAGTCTTGACAGACTAGGAATACCTACTGTAAGGGTGCCTGCGCGTGAAATTTGTGTGTGCAAGAGTTGCGCAATCACCAACCACGGCTCTCCTGAGTCAACATTGTTGCATACCAGTTGCAAGTTGAGGTACAAGACGATTGGAAACAATGCCGAGATAAGCGGAGAGCACATACATCGCCTAGAATTCTCAAATGGTCACCCATCTGGTATTAGCCAGGCTGAAAGATTCTTAACTTCGGTCATCTGACGAGAACCGGTGTGTCAACGTGATTATGCCGTGTATATATATATATATATATATATATATATATATATATATATATATATATATATATATATATATATAAATATATATATATATATATTGTATATATATATATATATATATATATATATATATATATATATATATATATATATATATATATATATATATATATATTTAAAGGGCAAATGCATGGGACCTTGTGAAGTTATAAATTTTACATACATTTCTATAAACATATTTAATAAAATGTGTAAGCAATGATGGATTAGTTATAATGTATTCTAACCATGTTAAGAATAAACGTTATAGAAAAATGATAGAGATATGAATGAAAGATAAGATATAAAATGGTTACAAGGCTGGTATAAAAATAATCAACTGCTTTTCTCGCAATGTAAATATAAATAAATGTACTTACGCGTGAGACTCAAGATAATGCTAACCGAATATTTATAATCCCAACCGTGAATAATAATCCTCAATTATAATGCAAATGCTAATCACTATAAAAATAGGCTTAGAAATAATTTCTCCGAAAAAATATGGTACGGTGTTAAGCTACTTTTCAAATACAGGCGCCTAAAATAGTGGGCACATTGAAACTGAAAAATAATGTGAAAGAAAGATGAAATTAAGAGTTAAAACAAATTCGAATGAGTGTTACATGGAAAGGGCTGTCCTCTTCCTATGCTAATAAGAAGAATACTAGATAAGTGAAAATAAGATTAAGATACGTATAAACTCGAACCCTCTAGGCAAGGTAAAGAAATGGAATGTTAGAAATAAAGTCTATGGTTAGTTCTTTTAGAAGTCTGATTATTAGATATGTCAATAAACGACTGGACAATGCAAATAAAAATATATCGTTTGAATAGGTTAGATATTAGAATTGAGGAATCTTTTGTTTTTCAAATAAACATATGTAAAGCCACATGAAAATTAGTCACGTTTGATAACACAGTTCTGACGTCATCAACAAGAGACATTTCTCAATATAGCTGTCTATGAGTTCGGAGTTAGGGGAGTTAGTCAACTGATTAGTCGAGAGTTGAGAGTCGACAGTTGACGAGAGTAAGAGTCAGTTGGAGAGGTGAGTCCTTAGAAACGAAGAATTGGCTATGTAGATCCAAGTTTTAATTCCTGGCGTCATTGACCGGCCGATCAGATGAATAAAGCAATCACCATTACTAATTTCTAACTGTTTGTCTTGTGTCGTCATTCATTACAACCAAAAAGGTAAATGTGTTTTATCATCTTATAATGAACATTGTGTAAACCATTCGAAGATTATATATCTCCCTTCCTCTGTGTTAAGAACTTGCATCATACATCTTCGTTCAGTATTAATGTGAAACCTGCAAGAATAGTCACAGTCGTCGTCATGATGTAATATCTATATATAAATGTCATTATGTTTTTATCTGTGTTATAAGAACTTTTATATCTGAAATACCCAAGCATCCAAGCTTGCATAAATGTCTTCCCATCAGAATTGCCATGATTACCTTTATACACTGTTATACATCTATCTCGTTATATATGTGCCCGATATGAAGTCGCGTCATCTTCCAATATAAAACTCTTGCTACGCAACATATTGCGATTCGTTGCCTCTTCTCTAATATGTATCAAAAAAGAACTTAAATATGTATAAATGTCTCCCTCATCACAATGGTTTATGTGTCCCAAATATAAATTCCCGTCATCTTTTAGTATGCACCCCTCTACACTACATAAACTTAGATTTGGTGCTCGTTGTCAGGGCACCCTACAAGAGTGCTGGAAAAAATCGAACCTACGAAATACCACAAACAAAGGGATTTTTTCAAAAACGAAAAGGAAAACACAAATAAAACGGGAAGTAAGCAAAACTGCTAGACGAAATGCACACATAAATACAATAATCAAGAAAAGAGAAGAAAGAGAAACACGCTCATAATACGAAAAAATGTATAAATAAAAAAACAAAATACGGTCCTTAAAACACACGAAAAAATTCTAGACCATTTATCGCACACATACACACAATGTCAAAAGAAAAATAAAAGAAAAAAGGGCATATACTCACACACGAAAAATGTACTTACAACCGACGCGATATGACACAAAGAAAAAAACAGCAATAATAGAATAAATAAAACAAAAAGCACACAGCAATATCAATCTAGAAAGGTACACACATGTAAACAAGAAATGCAAGTTCACCAGATTACTTTTGAATTTTCCATTGATAAATGAATTGCTTTGTTTTGAAATATAAAGACACATACAGAGATAATGTGGTAGAAGAGAAAAAGAATGCATTGTATATACACAAACGAGAAGTTGAGGTAATTTATTGTTATGAAATTTGTGTCAATGTTAAAATTGTTTGAATTTAATCTGTATATTAAACTCTCAGTTACATGTACTTTTAAAACCACCTGTGTTGTATTAGAACGAGAATACATGATATTATGTTGCAAAAATCATTTTGGTGTTGATAGTTGAACTTTTATGTGTTCCAGGAATTTTTCTTTAAAAAGGGTATATTTTTAACAAACTTTTGTTGTTATTGTTGTTGTTGATTACAGAAACAAAATTGAGACAATGTTGTAACCTGGAACGTTATGCATAGTTAAATGTAATGTATTGATATATTTTGTTTTTGAGGAAAATATTATATGATGTTTGAACAATATTGTAAATATTGTTTTTAAATGTAGGTATACGGTATTGTCATTGTAGTTAGGAATCCAAGCCATAATTAAAAGCAGATAAATTAAAAAGAAAAACCCATCAAGTGATAAGAAAATAACATGGAACAATAATTAACGCAAATGGTTGGCCTAGAAATGAGTTAGAATTTTTGAGACGGGACAAGAGAAAATTACGTAAAACCGTAGTTGGAGAGGTTTTCAGATGTGATAAGCGAAAAGAAAGACTATTTTCTGTTTTCATGCCCATAATATTTTTTGCAAGAAGATTAACTTGCCAGAATACAGCAGTATATATGGCTCTGTTAGTAAAATATATGTGGGAACCTGCGATATCATGTGATTTTAAAGCATGCTGCACATAAAAAAAAAACTCCGAACAGAGGATAAGTCTCGGCACAAATTAAAAAAGGCCGTGGAAAAGGATACGAGAATTCTTTAGGGTACTAAAATACTATAAGAGTCAGTACCACGGGCAAATCACATATTGTAATAAGTAGGGAGAAAAAGTAAAATATACCGAAAGTGCGTAGGAAGAAAAAATATGACCTTATATTTTATTAAAGATGTATGAATGTGGAATAAGTCTGTTTTGATCTGGGACGCTCTGATGGGAGAAAATAAAAGAAAAATCACAGAAATTTGGGTCATAGTTAGAAACCAGTGTGCAAGTAGGAATTTCGGCGCAGGAGATGAGGGTTATTTGGTTGGTTTTTCTAAGTTTTTGTCGAGTTCTAAGAGTCCAAGGAAGGAACCCCAGATCAATTAATGTGATGAAAAGTTATATCTTTATAAGTAGAAACGCAAAGTTTCAAGACACATTTGCACGAAGAGTCGTCGATTTCGGGAAGATATAAAATGGATCCTTGGTTTACGGCATGAGGGTAGCTGGGAAAAGCATCTGATATGGATAATAGAAGGTACTACCCTACATTCGATAAGAAAATACCAGGAATATCAGATGCTTTTGGTGGTATATGATCTTTCTTAGCCAATTGCTTGTACAAATATGGGGAAAATATACTAGAATTCAAAATTCGTATATTTTATTTAAATAGGAAGGATAGGAATGTAACATGCCTCCTTCCAATGTAAATTAAGAGGATACAAAATAAGTGAAAATGAGATTAAGATAAGCCTAGACAAGGACCCTGTAGGCAAGGTTAAGAAATAAAATGCTAGAAATCAATTCTGATATTAATTCTTTTAGAAATCTGAATATTAAATATGTCAGTAAAAGAATGGACAATGCAAATAAAAATATACAATTTGAAAATAGGTTAGATATTAGAATGTAACATTCTTTTGTTTGCTAAAAGTGTGTTTGGGTAAACATATATTAAACCACTGGAAAATTAGTCACGTTTGAAAACACGCTTCTGACGTCACAGACAAAGGTCATTTCTCAATATAGGATTCTATGGGGTCGACTTTAGGGGAGGTAGTCAGTCAGTTGATTAGTCGAGAGTTGAAAGTCGACAGTTGATGGTATTAGGTAAAGCATGAGGCTTACGAGAAACAACTTTTGATGTAGAGTAAGAATCGGTTCTTATTAAATTGCAACTTTTCGAGTTAAAGGCAAACATTGCATTATTATACATTTTAAGTCAGTGCATGCATATTTAAGTATTTAGTGTGTGCATTATGGTTATCGGATAGATATGTGAGAAAAAGTATTAGAACGAATTGGCCAAAGTGTTGTAATTTGGTAATTTTACTTATATTTAACTTCTTATCACTGGAAAAATAAAATGTACAGATGAATACGTTTATCAGGTTACTGAAGTTGATTTATTAAAGTTTACTTACTTATATATATATATAGGTTTGATAAAATCTAGTGTATCGTTGAATTGATTGCAATAATAACCGTAAAGTGCGTGAAATAACAACACGCATCTGATTATTATACAAATCATCGTACGGAGTAAATTTCCGGAAATAAATTTTAAAAAATAAAACGCCTACACCAAGAGAATATTATGACAGCGATGGAATAAAAATTTCGAATTGATATCATAGAAGGCATGATACCTTAAAACCCGCTACAGTTATATGGGTTTCTGAAATATGTGCATGCACTCTTAACTGATGCTTACAGACTTTAAATATTGAAAGTGATTTGAAAACATTACATTTAATCACAGTTTTTATTCATACGTTAATTAACATCTCAAAAAAATTCTGAATATTTCTCTTTATGTAACATCTCTGAGGACATGGTTGAGATTCAAGAAAAAAACACACAATAAAATAATAAATTTGTTTGTCAATATCAACTTTTTATGATATCTGATATATTATAATTGATTAAGTTGATAATTGTCGTCCACAACGTCAAATGTTCTGAGGTTTTACTTTTCATTCCTGTGATTCATTTAGTTCTCTTTTGATTCACATATATATACAAAACTGCATCCATAAAACAGGTATTACCTACTTAAAACCTACACGAACCCTACTATGACAGCTGACGTTAAAATTGAATATTGTGGGCCGTTTATTAGGAAAATATATGTATTATTAATTTGATGTTCTTTAAGACAGTCACTTTTAAACTGTTTTAGCTTGTGGCCAAATTAGTTATTTTCTGCTTACTTCAATTCTATATAGTATATATATGGAATATTTATTAATAAAGTAATCGTAATAAAAATACAATTATCCACACCATGTGTGTTAAGTTATAAATAGGATTGAAGAAGGGCATTTTAAGCTTAAATAAACTGATAAATTTTGTTTGGACGCTTATTATCATCACATATTCAATCTTTTTAATAATTATATATATATATATACATATATATATAGGTATCTCTATCTATCTATCTATCTATCTATATATATATCTATATATATATATATATATATATATATATATATATATATATATTGTAGATAGTCAGAGATGAGACCAAAAACGTTTGGAGGAGATACGTTTTTAGGCTGGACAATTAGTCGGCATAATACCTAACATAAAATCTATAAATCAAACAGTTGAGATGTAGTTTTGTTTTCGTCAGAATCATCTACTATATAATAAAATCATTGAATAAATTCGCTTCCGGATTAAATTAATTTGTCTGGTTTGTAATGGCAAGAACCAGACGCAATTTTAATATGTCTAATCCTATGTAACTTTTAAACGCCGTTATATACACATTTATTCCGTATATTAAGATCATACCTTCCTTCCTACGAGCGACATCATCACGACCCCTAAGATGTTTAGAAGAAGGAGTCCATGTTTTCCCTCTAAAACAAAAGTATTTCCACCGCTCCCATTTGACAACGGGCAATTATTCAAACATTTTAAATATATTAACCTGACACGCTTATAAACTGGATGAAACACTCATACCTATACAATGATATTTACATTTAACTACTCGAAAAAAATGATTTATCCCCGCTAACATTTAGGCTTATCTCATTACTTGAGACAATAAAATTCTAATATTCCGGAATGCACCCATTATTACAAAAAGCGGAGACGTCATATCTTATACAATATCTGCGCTCAGTGTAAAAAAAACACGACGTTCATATTAATAACTTTACATAGTTATACACTCATTTTTATTACACAAAGAATATCGGCGCGGATTGTTTAGAATCAGTTATGATTTCCTATTGATGCTATTCCGCAATGTTACATATTAATGTTAATTTACAAAGACATAACATGAGATTTACTAAGAGTTACACAAATACGTAAGCGCAGCTTTTACTGGTTTTGTTTACATCTAATGCAAATCCGGTTCCATCTTTCGTTTCAGCCTTGTAAATCATGCCATTTTGCATTATTTAAATTAACATTACTTAAAAATTGAAACAATAAAAAAGACTTCGTTGCAGCTCTCTGTTTATAATGTACGGTTTCAGCGTTGTAAATTATACGATGATTAATTGAACTGATCTCGAAGTAAACGTATAGAAGCTGTTGTCAACAGAAAATCGCCGAACCAACAATACTTTCATTAGATGAAATCATGTACATAAAAAGGGCGGCATATTTTTTATTGATTGTACAGTAAGTGATATATATATATTTGAATTAGATTTTTTCTGCATTTTCTTCTTATTATATACTGCTGTGCATAATTCGTTTTTGACAGACAAATAAAGCACTACGTCTATTACTCAAGAAAATGCTTTCTTTCATTAATTTTTCTTCAGTTTCCATCTGACTACACTTACGCCATTTAAATTTGTTTTTGAATCTGTCAAATAATTGACGCTGCGAAAGAATAAATTCCCCTTCATTACAAATATACTTTTCTGTTATATATTTTTTTGTTTTATTTTATATATTTTTTTTTGATTAGTTCCATATTCAGGGATCATTTTCGACACCGCTTACACATTCATATTTTAAGTGTCCCGGTCTAAAGACCATGGCAAGAACACGGGTACGTCGAATTGGACGCATGTCACAGTAGACATAAGTCCATGGCAAAGCGGAAAAGACTTCGAGGTCGATGTCAAGTTATTCTGGTGAGTCAATGTACAGCCCTGCTGAGGTCATAGTGAATACTAGCAGCAGCAGGAAGGGACAGCGGGTAAAAAGAAGGGGAGGGAATCAGTCCGAGTTGGCATTTTCGGCGAGGGAAGTGAGAGAGTAAAAAGGAATGATACATTAAAAAGAAAAAAATCGTTATACGGGTGACCCTGTGAAGGGTCGTTTATTTCTTCCCGTCTGTTCCCTCAGAAAAAAAGTACTTTTTTTAATGTGATCCTAGGTTATTTTATGCTTTTTTGTTTGTTCGTTTATTTGTTTTATACAGAAAAGAGGATAAATAAAACCCACATAAAAGGAAAATATATATATAAGAACTTTATTTTTTCTTTCGACCGCTTCATTATTTCATATTGAATTATTTGCCGCCTTTATATCCTCGCTTCTCACTATTTTGATTAGAAATTCGGGAAAATTCGATAGAAAATAAAATTTGTTTACGCTCCCAGACTAGGGACCAGTTGCGTAGCCGTGCCCGGTGGTAACTCCGCTTACCGTTCTTCAAGCCGTGTGCACGTAGTTACACCAAGTCCGCGTGCTGGAATTAAAATTACTGCTGTGCATTAAAGAGACGTAAGATTAGGTAATTTTTACCTTACCAACACCTACACAATTTCCTTTAAACTCACCACTCTTATAAATTTGGAACAATGCTGCATAAGACTATCTCTTTAAACTTTGGCGGTGACAAGTGGTTTTTGAGATATTATGACATTCATTATGTACGGTAATTCACTGATCTACACACACTGACCCTAAACCTAAGTGTCACAATTTCTTTTTCGTTTGTAGTTTCTGCGAGTGAGTATGCCGACAACATATATCAAGGTTAACTTGGAGAAAATAATCTGATAATCGCCCTCAACTGATGAAATTGGGCGTCTATTCTCAAAGCTGTTCTTAAAATTGCGAGGTGTGTGTCTATTCTATATGACATTCTTAACATGGGTAGGTTTGGGTTGTTCCACATCATTTGCTACCAAGTCATGACTATATATGTATCAGTAAAATATGTGCAAGTATATTTTTTAATCGTTCATTTTTTCCTCAAGTGGAATTAATATATCAGACATATATTTTGACAGTTATTTAAAACGTATATAGAATACTATTTAAAGTAAACCTTTACAGCAGATAGCTTTGTTTTTACTGAATATTCATGCATATTTAAAATGATTGAGAGGGTTATTTATATGTAAAATTAAATATAATACTCGTTACATTGCATTACATTCAGAGAATTTGTCTTGAAACACTATTAATCGTAAGAGACAGCAATAGTCTATACATTCATAAAGCATTGTATAATCACATAATCTAAAAAAAAATATGATGGTTTCTTGCGTAACCGTTTTTACAAAAGGTCATATGCATCATCTACTGTTTTAATATCATAGAATACATATCGCATTGGAATAACTACTAATAGAAATTCAGACTTCCAATTATTAATTATATAATAATCTATGTTATTTCGAATATAACAGATTTTTATCTTCATCAATGCTATTAAATCATTTCTGAATTTAAAATATTAATTTTTATACGAACATTCATGCTAACAGTTGTATTGTTGAAGCCCACTCACGCATCTTTATTATATAATTGTATGTATGTTATGGAACCTTACTCATAAGTCCAGACGGACTAAAAATATGATGTTACACACTTGAAGAATTTACATAAATTATGTAAAATACAGAAAGAGAAATATATTGGATAATCGTGTATTTCTCAATCTACGTTGACGTGCGCGTGTTTCCGCTTTTATTTAATATTGTTTTACATTCATTACAACATATACACATGCATATGTGAATAGTGATCTACATTTACATAGATGTGCATTTTACCATTTTTCAGATTTTTGTTGTAACGTGACCATTTATTAAACAACGTGACAATTTATTAAACATACACGATTTTATTCTATTTGGTACATATCACATTAATATTAGAAAAGATTGTTCGCATATCACCAAGACCTGCGTATTGTAAATTCGTTGAAGCAGAGTGTATAGGTAAGCCTTATTCTTAATTAAACAGCATAAATCATGCAGGCGGTATAAATGATTTAAATATTTACAGCAATATGTGCACGTTTACATGACACGCTTCTATAGCAATACGGTTGTAATATTTCCGTCGTTAATATTAAATCGAACAGTTGTGCTTCTCTGTCTTACTTATAAATAAAAGCGGAAACACGCGCACCTCAACGTAGATTGAGAAATCCACGATTATCCAAGAGATTTATCTTTCTGCATTTTACTTAATGTACGTAAATTCGTCAAGTGTGTTACATCATATTTTAGTCCATCTGGACTCATGAATTAGGTTTCATAACATAATACAATTATATAATACAGATGCGTGTGTAGGCTTAAAGAATGACCCTCGACTCCCAGTCCCTCTACCGGCTTCATGCTTTGGCCCCCAAATGAGGCTATGGCAGTAGATAATTCCAGGGCCGGAGCCAAACACTAAATACACTGTTGTTCTTGGTCTTCGGGCCAGGATCAAAGTGTAGTATGCGTTCCGGCAGATACTGCTAGCAAAGGCCATATGTGGGGGCAACCCCACAAATAAGTTATTGGCCAATGTAGGGGAAACACATCATACGAATATTTACTATCCAGCTCGCCTACTCCACGGGGAGCTGATCCCCATTCCCCCTTCAATCTCCACATTATAAAAACAGTTTTGTGCTTAATTTGCTCAGTGGGGGAATAAATAAATACCCTAATGTTCTTGGCCTTCGGGCCAATTGGTATGAAGGGTTTCCCCTACATTGACCAAAACTTATATGTGGGGTTTGTATTTATTTGCTCCCCACTGAGCGAATTAGGCACAAGGCCGATTATTAATGTGAGGAGTGAAGGGGAAATGAGGGCCAACTCCCCGGGGAGAAGGAGAGTTGGATAGTGACAATTGGTATGAAGGGTTGTCCCTACATTGACCAAGGTCTTATATGCGGGATTGCCCTCACATATGGTCTTTGTATGTAGTATCTGCCGGAACATTGATCCCAGCCCGAAGGCCAAGCACAACAGTTTATTTTTTGTTTGGCCCCGGCCCTGGCATTATCTACTGCCAGAGCGTCATTTGGGGTCATGAAGTCGGTAGCAAGAGTGGGGGTCGAGGGTAATTCTAAACTAAGAGCTAGGTCTTTGAGAATACTTTATTAGGTTCCCTACACGACGACACTTTCACAATAATACCTCTTGCTTACCATAGAGTTTATCTTATTAAAATTTCCCCAGCGTATGAGTCGGCTTTATATACACTCTGAAAAATTAATATTTACATGTTAACAAAACAAAATTGTATGTACAAACAAAAGGGGTTCTTTTTTTTATTTAGTAAATGAGGGATGAGATGGAGGGAAGACGGACAGGCTATAATACACCCAAAACGATAGAAAAAGAAAACAAGTAAACAAAATGCCTATGGGGCGGGTTAGTGAGGGATCGCCCCAACCTACTTCTACATCTGGAGTGCCCACTGCCTTCCGGATCAAAAGGTTGAAAGCCATCAGGTCGTTCCCTAATAGGGACATCATGTCGAAAAAAATTATATAGGGGTGAGTAATACATGGAATGGACGGCTTCTTCCAAGATAAATGTACATAATGAGGCAACAGATCGGGGGATAAACAAAGGGTGGGCTGGGCATCTTTGGAAGCTCTCCTAGAGCGAATGAAAAATAAAATCGGAGATAGAATCAACTATCATACTTGCCCTAGTATAGCACCTAATAAAGTATTTTCCAGTCGAATTTGTTAAAACCTAACTAATCCTACTCTAATAAATTTTGCTCGGGACTGGGTTCCGTAGAACGTTAGATCACCTGACCAATACTACTAGGGTGGGAAAAACAACTTAAATCTAGCGCTTCATCGGATGCACAAACTATAAATGCCTCCTATCAAAGTCTGTGCGATGTAATCTTTTCCACTCACATTTGATCTTTACTTTATGCTGATGCTTAAAGTAAGCGACCAGATTCCGATCCAAAACAGATTCAACCCATAGACAATGTTAAGACATGTAATCCACGACACTAACCTAGCTACAGCTAGGATCGCGAGAAACACCAACCATTTCTCTTCAGTAAACGGCGGGTCTGTTTTGTCGAAGACGTACGCCAAATCAAGTGGCTTAAACCGCTCGGGGTCGACGCGAGCCGTTACCTCTCCGACGTACTCCCAGAGCCTCCGGACTCCGCTGCAAAGAAAAAAGGTGTGATGCCTTGTTTCATCCTCGTCATCCTCGCCGCGGGGGCAAAAGGGAACGTATTCATCCCTCTTGCAATCCCTGACAAGCACAGCAAAAAGTGGCAGCGGTTTCCGGACAAGCCTAAATGTTAAAGAGAATTCTGAATTATTTAAAACGCTTCTGGTTGGCGCCCAATTCCGTCGAGAGAGGACCTCCTCCCACGATATATGCAGCCGCTCAACCAACGGATATTTTGCGGTACCCACCACAAAATCCCGATGTACCCTCCTCCAAAGCTGTGCAAGGTCACTGGACTCCGGCAACGCTCAAAAGAACTACCGATCACCCACCCGTCTTCTGCGACCTTTAGCGACAGGGGAGGATATGAGCTGTGGAAAAGCTTGCTCCACAATTGGTATCCAGTGTAACTCCTCAAACAGTGTCAGACTTAGGAACGCTAATCTTTCCGCAAACCTATTACTTAACAAGTCAGGCATTCCTAAGCCTCCCTCAGTGAGTTTCTGTGTACAGACCTGTCTACGGGTATACGGTTTTCCCCCCTTTCCAAAGAAGTTTGAAAAGGAGTTGTTCCAAAGCCTTACAGCGGTCTAACAACAGAGGAAGTACTGACAAGTGGTAAAGGATCAGCGGAAAGACATAAGTTTGGCACGTCTTTGCACGTCCCCTCAGGGATAAACCCCTGCGACCCCAAGTCCACATTGACGATTCGACATTCGTCTCTATTTCCGACCAATTTTTGTCCAGCTGGAGTCCAGGCCAGAACCACACACCGAGAATCCATACCGGGCCATCCGTCCAGCCGAACTTACCTGGAATTGAGTTTACCCCAGTCCAGGCGCCCAATCGCAGGCCAACGGATTTGCTGCAATTGACTCCGGCCCCCGTAACACTTTCATACTAAGCAACCGTCTCCATCACCGCTTTAATATCGATCCTTCGCCAAACGAAAACGGTGACATAATCAGCGTACGTGGACACCATGGCGAATTAGACGCGAGGTAGAGCTATTCCGCTCAGGACTGGTCTAGCCGCCTCGTCCCTTAATTTGCGAAGAAAGGGTTCTAACGCCAAGACATACAACAGAAGCGACAGTGAACAACCCTGCCGCATCGACCGAGAGACCCCAAAGGACTCCGACACCATTTACTTGTACCGCTACCACAGGATTACGATTCAGGACGGAGATCCATTTGCGGAAGTCCGGACCAAGTCGCTGATAACAACATGTGTCTAAGTCCTCCCTACTATGTAACTCTCTTTTCTTCAAGGTTATCTGCCCAAGGATGGATCCCTGAGCAAACCAGTGGTTAAGCACACCTGTCAGAAGAGGAAAAAAAAAACATGGGCGATAGCCTCAAATAGAGTTCGTTGAGCACACCATCGAGCCAGGGAGACTTGTTATGACCAAACTGCTTCAATTCAGTAATGACCTCACGCTGCGTAACCATCCCATCACAGATAGCTGCTCGGGCCGCAATAAGGCGGGGCTAACATGCTAAATAGCTGCCACACTCCTGGCCGCGGACAAAAAAGTGTTGCTCCAAATTTTGCCGAAATCCATGGCAAATTTCTCGAGTCGATACGAGGGTATGTCCTTCCAGGTTTTTACCTTCCGAAATACCCATCCGAGCAACGTCTTAAGGCGGCCTTACGCTCAACAGCGTCAACGCTCACGGCTTCGTCAGAGACTCTGTTTAACCTAGCTTTAACGACTTCACCTTTGTACCGATCGCTAGTCAAGCGCTGGAGGCCCCCCTTAGCTACTGCTATCTCTAGTGGATCCCCACCAGCCACCGCGCGGTGTAGCTTATCATCTAGGAGCTTTTTGGTCCGTGCCCTAGTTAACGCAAAGCGTTGGCTATATTGGACGCAAAAGAGCCTAATGCTTTAAGTCTAACCCACCAGATACTTTCGGTAACCGCCCCAATAACTCCCGCTCATCCCCAGTTAGGAGGAGTTCAAGTTCCAGTACCCATCCAACCTAGATCTATTACCTACTTTCAAACGGGACGTTACTAATTTATAGTCCGAATGACGTAGCCAGTGGAACGTGCTACAAGATAAGAAATCTATATCGACTCGTCTTACTAACATCCTATCCAAATAGGTACTTGAACAAGAGGCCTCGCTTTTACGTCAGGTCCACATCTCCCCTCCTGGGTGATCCAGACGGAATCTGTCGACAAGATCGCACGAAGCCATCAGGCCAGACAGGTTGCTTTCACACCTCTATACCCCTCTATCATCCCGAATTTATCTATCTTGGGGGCCAGGATGGCATTCCAGTCCCCCATTATAAATACCCGCTCCGGACCCGCCAATAGGAACACCTCCACCTGGCGAAAAAAGAAACCCTCTCTGCAACGATATTGGGCGCGTAAACAGCCAAAATCCGGAATTTACCGCTTTTAACGGAAAACTTCGACAACGCCCAACCTTCCATGAGCTCCCGTGTGGACTACAGTAACCGTCGCAGTTAGGGCGCGACTCATTAGCACAGAAACCCAACGACTACGGCAATTGCCATATGCTGATTAAAAGTCAAAATCATTCACCAACACATCGCAATTCCCTGGCCTAACAAAGTGGTTCTCCTGAATAGCAGCTATATCTACCTCAAGGGTCACAAGATCTCTTTGCACGCGAAGAGCCTTGTTTCGGGATCTCATGCCAATTGCATTTAAACTTGCTCGATTTAAGGTCTTACCATAATTTCCTAACTGGTACTATTCGTCGTGTGCGGGTATAAAATCCTCGAGGTGAGGACGCCGAAGAACTGACCGATTCTGCCAGTACACAGCTTCGTTATGAACTGACCTCCTCGGACGAACCCGCCCACGTCCAGGGAGAAAGGTTAATTTGATAGCTCTATAAAGGGTGGGGTGAACATATATACGGACTCTCCCTTCACATTTTGCTTCAATCTAAGTCATGAGTGTTCTATTTCGACCAATTGTATTCAGGGTATAGTTTCCCTTTCTCGGTAAGCATTCTCTATAATGCTTTTACCGTGGCTCCTTTTTCATTTCGGATGAAGCTTATCAGGAACGGGGTATCACGAAAGTTTCCGGGGCTGCCACTTTTCCCCCCTTAACCTCCGTGAACTTATCCAATTGCCTCGAATTCCTACGCATTATTTAGGTTAGTGACTGAGACTCGTCTATTTAGCAGATCCTTTCACCAGCCCCAACCTTGTCCTCTCCGTCCTGACTGGTTTCACTTGCGGGTTGCTGAGCTCCTTTTTCTCTGGGGGCTCAATGACTGAGGCGTTCACCTCGGGTGTAGGTGTGGGGTATTCTGATAAGGTGGAGCATTCTGCTTCTCCATGGGGGTTTGTGGTTGGTGTGGTGGTTGAGCAGGGGTTTTCTGGTCTTCTTTCGCTTTTTTATGCTGTGTGTCATGGTCTTGGCTTTGTTCGTGTTCTCTTCAGCCTCCTCCTCGGATTCTGAGGGTAACTCCTTTTTATTCTCCCTTTTTCCTCCTTTGAAGTTATGTCTGCCACTGCTAGTTTCTCCATCTTCTTCCATTTTCCAACCACTGTACTCAATCTGGTGGCTTTTTCTTTTGGAATCTTGCTCTTTGTGTCCTATTTCGTCTCTGGAGAGTCGCTACTGGGTTGCGGGAAGCCTTTTAGGGCAGGACATTGCCATATGGCCACGCAACATACAGTTCCAGCAGCGAGACCTCCTTCCTTCTACAATTATGGCCATCAGCCAATGCGCGTACTTTAGCTGTGCCGGTATTGCATTGAACTCACTCCTGTTCACCTTCATTGTAAGTTTGTAGTCCCCGGTAGCGTACTGTGTACCGATACTCTATAGCTGACTGGGATAGCTTCTGTATATTCATATCTGATTTACCTCTGTATTCCATGTTTAAAAAGGATATGACCTGTATAGTATCAGATCTGACCGAATGGTTAATTGTAAGCATAGACTATAGACATACCATCTAAAAAATTCCAACAAAAAACCTTACAGCTAGCCATGGTTCTCCCCAGAATGTGCTGCTGCTATCGCGCACAGAAATAACTTTTTCCATATCTACCAACGTAATAGATGCACTGAGACTAAAGCTGCTTTCAGGAACGCCAGCAACCACTGTAAAAGAGTAATAAAAAATGCAAGAGAGCTATACTCCCAGTCTGTTAAATCCAAGGTAGCTGATCAGCGGCTTGGTTCCCACCAGTTTTGGCAAATAAAAATAGGATCCTGAACAGAAGTGTGCGTTCTATCCCAACCATTATCAATGGACCAGAGGTCATCTCGTCAGCATCAGACAAGAATTTTGCAGCTACTTCTACCCGAATTCGACGAAGGCCATCAACTCCCCATATTTCCTCCTATAACACAGAACAGGCTAGGTAACATACAGATATATGTGCACGAGCTCGCCAAGCTAATCAAGAACCTTGATTCCAGTAAAGCAACTGCCCTTGACAGCATCTCAATTATAGTGTTAAAAAAGCTTCAACCAGAACTTGCTCCCATACTTACGAAACTGTTTCAACGTTGCCTTAAGGAGAAGTGCCTTCCGACTTCCTGGAAATCCTCATCAGTATGCCCTGTATTTAAGAATTCAGGTGAAAAGTCATCTCCCTCACAGTACAGATCAATAAGTCTCCTGTGTGTTATGAGTAAGTTGCTGAAATCCATGTTAAATAGAGAAATAGTCAACCACCTCAGCAGAAATAACCTTCTTAGTGACACACAGTATGGTTTCCGTTCTTCAAGATCAACCGCAGATGTGTTAACGGTTATATCTTACAGGATTAGGGAATCTCTTGAAAAAGGCTTTCTCTCTAGGGCATTGCTCTTGACATATCAAAGACATTCGACAACGTATGGCATAAGGGCCTACTTTACAAGATTCCCAGCTACGGAATAACTGGAAATGTTTTCTCAATCATTAAATCATTTCTCTCCGATAGGCTCATAAGAGTAGTTGTCGATTGACAAAAAACAGAGGCCTGCAGTATTAATGCTGGACTCCCTTAAGAGTAAATTCTGGGCCCAACTCTCTTCCTGACCTAGATCAATGATCTCCCTAAACACATACTTAATCATTCGTTGACATCTATGCTGATGACACGATCATCTACGGCAACACATATAAGGTTGTAAATGAACAAGTTGTCTCTGATTCTCTCTCCTCTGATCTCGAGCGCGTGGTTCAGTGGGGGAAGGTGTGGCTGGTTACCTTTAATGCATCTAAAACCTTACTTCAATCTTTACATCATCAACTCTCTGATCCCCATCTGGTATCAATTAAAATGGATGGATCTCGTCTAGGAGAAGCACCATGTTTTGACAAGCTTCTGGGGTTGTCCTTTACTCCTGATATGAAATGGAACACGTACATCCAGTCTGTTGCCAAGGTCGCTGAAAAGATGGTTGGATCCTTCTACCGCTCAAGAAGATATCTATATGATACAATTCTCTATCTTTATAATATATGTGATGCAATTCTCTATCTATATAAAAGCCAAGTACGACCAAGGATCCAGTACTGCTGCTAAATCTGGGTAGGAGCTACTAAAACAGCCTATCCTGCCTTGACTGAGTAGAAAATAGACTTCGTGGCTTAGTGGGGGATGCCCTTTTCTCTACCCTGCAACTTCACTTCCACAGAAGAGACGCTGTGAGCTCATCCTTATTTTATCGTTATTTCTATGGCAGGTGCTCGTCTGAACTCCAATCTCTTGTCCCCCTGTGCCAATCCTTCACGAAAAACACCTGTCTAGCTGAATCAACTGTGAAAAATTTCCCCCACTCTTTATCTGAGCCTTAATCAAAATTTAGATTCTATGAACAAAGCTTCTTTCTTAAAACTGCACGCCTGTAGAACCCTGATCGGTCTGGCGTCTTCCCACCTGACTACAATTTGGATGTCTTCAAGTCCAACGTTATAAAAATTCTAATGAACCGCCCTCTTAACTAAGCGCTTCATTAAATCCACACTAACCTTCTACATTTGCAATAACCCTTATCCCTAAGTGGCTTCCGGGCCTTGATAAGTGGTGATCACTGTGTAAAAAAAGAAGATATTTCTAGGGCCGCGTACCAGGTTCATGGCCTCCGCATTGAAAATAAGAAAAAATGGCCACTAGATGGTATTCAAAGATGCAGCAAGGTACACCTAAAACGGAACGTGTTGCCCTGCTTTTTCAGATATTCCGGTTTGCACTTATTACTGTCCATATAATGTATGTCCTTGACATTTTTCCGCTTCCTCTACAGTCGCCGTTCAATGTATGTTACCGGGATGTTTTGCTCAATAATCATGGTTATCATTGTGTTTTTTGATACGCCAGTCAGTCCTTTGTTCTCCTGGCCTGAAGTTACAAGCGAGACTATTCTTGTCTGTAGGCTCCCCAGTAATCTCGGAATCAATTTGATCGCGTTCCCGTCTGTGAGGTCTTTGTATTTATACTGAAAGATGTTTTCCTTCCCATTGGACCCCAGTTGCTCTTATTTTCTGATGGCGCGGCGGGTTGGTCTTGATCCAGCTTCAGCCATTCTGTCTTGTCATCTCTATTGTCGTCTCTGTTGTTTTCGGGGCCCGACACTGTAAAGTTTAGGATGTTAATTGGATGTTCTTTCTTCTAGGGACTGGAATTCGCCGATTTGGCCACTCTCTGTTCCACTTTATGTCCCCTCTTTCTGCTCCATGGTCTTGATGCGGTCCATTCGCCGCCTAGCGTTTGCTCAACAGATACCGGTCCTGCTTTGCCCTGAAAATGCCCAGAGGTTGAGGAAGTCTGCCGGTTTGGGTTCTTCTAGCATCTGACTGTCTCTGGATGTTGACGGACCTGGATTGCCAAACATCTCAACGAACTCGAGCGTTCCTGCTTCAGACTGTAAGGACAGACCTGATATGGTGTGATACCTCAGATACGGCCACTGGGTCACAACCGGGTGTGGTGCCCCTCACACGAACACGGACACTGGGATACCACCGGATGTGTCACTCCCCACCAACGGCACTGGAGTGCCACCGGATGTGGCACACCCCAACAAAGGCACTAGAGCCCGACCGGATGTGTCACTCCCCAACAACGGCACTGGAGCACTGCCGGGTGTGGTTACCCCCGATCCGATCCCTACACCAGGGACGTCCCCCATGGTGGCAGAGACAAAGGCCTGCCTCCTCTAAATGTTGCCCCATTGCCGTTTTCCTAACCCGACGATTTGGAAACCAGGAGAAACTTCGCCTAAAAAGGCACTTCTGTATCCCCTAGCCGGCTGATTATGTTGGGTGATGACAATGGACAATCTGAAAGAAATAGAAACGATAACAGTTAAGAAGAACAAAAAACAAAACAATGCCAAAGAATGGTGTCGGTCCCTTGAGGCCAAACAAGAAAATCCTAGAAATTGACCAAACATTGGTCAATTGGGCGGTTGTGCAAACAGAAACCTTAGTATAGTGAGAAAGATACTGCGCTTTCATCTTGTTCAAAACGCCAAGAACAACAGGACATTTATTTGCTCCCACTCCGATAATTAATATGAATAGTTCCCTTACATTGACCAAGGTCTTATATGTGGGGTTGGTATTTATTTGGTCCCCCGCCGACAATTACGGCACAAGGCCGATTTTTAATGTGAGGAGTGAATGGGAAATGGGGACCTACTCTCCGGAGAGTAGGGGAGCTGGATAGTGACGGATGATATTTATTTGCTACCCCACCGAGCAAATTAGGTACAAAGCCGATTTTCAATGTGAGCAGTGAAGGGGAAATGGGGACAAACGTCGGGGTGTAGGGAGCTGGATAGTGACAATTGGTATGAAGGGTTGGTATTTATTTGCTCCCCCACCGAGCAAATTAGGCATGAGGCCGATTTTTAATGTGAGGAGTGTAGGGGAACTGGGGACTAACCTCCCGGAGAGTAGGGGATCTGGATAGTGACAATCGGCATGAAGGGTTTCCTCTACATTGACCAAAGTCTTATATATGGGGATTCCCCCAGATATGGACTTTGTTTGCAGTATCTGCCGGAACAGATATAAAACTTATCATCGCAGTCCAAAGGCAAGGAACAACAGAAAAAAAGGCAAGATATTTATTTGCTCCCCCACCGAGCAAATTAGGCACAACACCGAATAATGATGTGAGGAGTGTAGGGGGAATGGGGACCAACTCGATGGGGAGTAGGGGAGCTGGATAGTAACAATTGGTGTGAAGGGTTTCCCCTAGATTGACAAAGGGCTTATATGTTGGGTTAGTATTTATTTGCTCCCGCACTGACCTAATTAGGTACTAGACCGAATTTTAATGTGAGATGTGAATGGGAAACGGGGACCAGATCCCCAGGGAGTAGGGGAGCTGGATAGTGACAATTGGTATGAAGAGATTTACCTACCTTGCCCAAGGTCTTATACGTTGGGATGACACCCACATGAGGTCAATCCTTCCAGTATCTGCCAGAAGAGATACTCAACTTTGATCCCGGCCAGAAAGGCCAAGAACAACAGAAAAAAACGCAAGGTATTTATTTGCTCCATCACCGAGCAAATAAGGGACAAGGCTGATTTTTAATGTTAGGTGTTAAGGGGAAATGGGGCCAAATCCCCGGGGAGTAGAGGAGCTAGGTAGTGATAATTTGTGTGAAGGGTCGCCCCTACATTGACCACGGTTTTATTTGTGGGGCTGGCCCCACATGTCTTCGCTTGCAATATGTGCCGGAACAGATACAACAAATTGGTTACGGCCCGAAGACCAAGAACAACAGAGACCAAGGTCTTATATGTGGAGCTGCCCCCACATATGGCCTTTGCTTGCAGTATCTGTCGGAACAGATACAGCACTTTGATCCCGACCCAGAGGCCAAGAACAATAGAAAAAAGGATTTTTTATGTGAGCAGTGAACGGAAAATGGGTACCAACTCCCCGGGCAGTAGGGGAGCTGGATAGTGACAATTTGTATGAAGCGTTGCCCCTACACTGGCCAACGTCTTATATGTGTGTTTACCCTCACATATGGTCTTTGCCTGAAGTATCTGCCGGAAAAGATACTACACTTTGATCCCCGGCCATGAGGCCAAGAACAACAGAAAAAAGGCAAGGTATTTATTTGCTCCCCGACCGAGCAAATTAGGCACACGGTCGATTTTTTTATGTGAGGAGTGGAGGGGAAATGGGGACCAATTCTCCGGGGAGTAGGGGAGCTGGATAGTGACAATTGGTATGAAGGGTTTCCCGTAGGTTGACCAAGGTATTATATGAGTGGTTACCCCAACATATGGTCTTTGTTAGCAGTATCTACCGGAACAGTGTATTTGTTTTCTCCCCCACCAAGCAAATTAGGCCCAAGGCCGATTTTTTTATGTGAAGAGTGAAGGGGAAATGAGGACGAATTCACCGGGGAGTAGGGGAGCTGGATAGTGACAATTGGTACCAACTGTTTCCGCTACATTGACCAAGGTCTTATATGTGCGGTCGCCCCACATATGGCCTTTGCTGCAGTATCTGACGGAATAGATACTACACTTTGATCCCGACCCGAAGGCCAGGAACAGCAGAAAAAAGACAAGGTATTTATTTGCTCCCCCATCAAGCAAATAAGGCACAAGGCTGATGTTTAATGTTGGGAGTGAAGGGGAAATGGGGACCAACTCCCCGGGTGAGTAGTGGAGCTGGATAGTGAAAATTGGTATGAAGGGTTTCCCCTACATTGACCAAGGTCTTATAATGGTCTTTGCTTGCAGTATCTTCCGGAACAGATTCTACACTTTAATACCGACCCGAAGGCCAGAAACAACAGAAAAATGCAAGGTATTTATTTGCTCCCCCATCGAGAAAATTAGGCTCACGACCGATTTTTTATGCGAGGAGTGATGGGGAAATGGGGAAAAACTCCTCGGGAGGCAGGGGTGCTAGATAGTGACAATTGATATGAAGGTTTTTCCCTACATTGCCCAATGTCTTATATGTGGGGATGCCCCCACATAATCTTTGCTTGTAGTATCTGCCGGAACTGATAGTACACCTTTATCCCAGCCCGAATACCAAGAACAACAGAAAAAAGCAAGATATTTATTTGCTCCCCCACCGAGAAAATAAAGCACAAGGCCGATTTTTCATTTGAGGAGTGAAGGGGAACTGGGGCCAATTCTCCGTGAAGAAGGGGAGCTCAATAGTGACAATTTGTATGGAGGGTTTCCCCTACATTGACCAAGGTCTTAATATGTGAGGTTGCAACCACATATGGTCTTTGCTTGGAGTATCTGCGGAACAGATACTACACTTTGAGATATGAATTTTTTTTCATGTTAAAAATACAGTCAAAATAAAAGATGAACAAAAAACTTAGGCACATGGCCAACTCAAAAGGTGGGATTGTGGGTGCCGTTGGCCATCCTTGTATTAAAGAACTAAACAAAATCAAAAGTTTCTACCAGCTAGTATCTTTTTTCACCATAATACCGCATCACCGTTTCATATTGGGGGACGTCCTACTTAACTCCCACTTTTTAAAATATTTTTATTGACGTGTAAAAACAAAAAAAGATAACAATAAAATGGTACAACAATTCATTTGTGTCAAGGGCGGGGTAAGAAAACCAAAAGTGTATTTGTATGACCCTCACAACCCCGTCTAGTTGCTAGACTGCCCGTTCCACTAGGTTTATAAAAGGAGCCTCGCTTCTGCGGGTCAGTCTCTAGGTGGGGATTCCCTCTAGATGGGGTTGAATGGAGAAAAGAAAAAATTGTCTGTAAGGGATGGGAGTTAGTTTGTATTTCTTTCTCTCCAAGATGGGTGAAATTTAGAGGAAGGGGTTAAAACAAAGATTCCAAGTAAGAGGGGGTGGGGATCTTGGAGGCTTCCCAATTGAGGAGGGATGGAAAACACACTCAGCTAGCTGAGAGGCTACTTGTTTAATTTTACTTCACGGAACTGCGCGTTCCACACCTAGGCAGGGAACACGTATTTAAATTTGGCTCCTCTTCGTCCATACATACTTGCTACATGTATACACCTTCTGTCAAATACCGCGCTATGCAGCCTTCTTCTATCACATCTGATCTTTACCGGTAGTTGGTGTTTAAAGAAAGCGATCAGATCCTGATCAGAAAAAGACAACACCCCCAGGAAACCTTGCAGACGCGATGTCCAAATCGCCATTCTCGGCACGGCCAGGATCGTAACATAGACCATTTGTCTTTCCCGGTCCCGCGGAGGCCTCACGTTGTCCACGACATTGGATACAGTAATTGAGCGATGATGCTCAGGATTGATGCGAGTCGTCACGTTGCTAACATACGACCAGTACTGGCGGAGTTCGTGGCAATCGAAGACAGCGTGATCAGTAATTTCTACGGCCGTTGTTCCACAACAGGGTCAATCAGGCGACTCGAAAAACCCGGAACTGCATTGTATGTGGTTGAGTGGAAATGCATTTCGGTCAATCGCCAGGTCAGAGAGAACTCCGAATTGTTCAGATGACTCGAACCTGGCGCACAGCTTCACGTGGATCGGATCTCACTCTGCTGCCAACCGAAACGCGCGCATAACGGGTCGTCGCCGGCCCCCTTCACTATATCCCTGTGGAGTTCCCTACGGGTAGCAGTCACAAGGTCGGTGGAGCATGGTAGTCGTTTTAGCGCGGCTCGGCACTCTTTCATGTAGGCAGATTCTACCCTCGGCCTGCGATGGCTCTCGATAGAAGGGTCTAGAATGAGGTCGGGAAAGGCGGCAGTAACCACAGCGTGGCACGGTTGGTCATCTTGCATATAGTGGCACAGGAATGCAAGCCTCTCAGCATCCCGATGACACTTCAAGTCCGGCATTCTTAAGCCTCCCTCACACGGACGTTGAATAAAGACCTGTCTGCTCACCCAGTGTCTTCCTCTGTCCCAAAGGAGCGAGACATGAGTTCGACAAGAGCTTTTAATTGTTGTGCAGGCAGGGAAAGTACGGTAAGTCGGTAAAAGATGAGAGGAAAGACGTAAGTGGCGCACGCCTCAGCTCTACCCTTTAAGGAGAGTTGCCTAGGAAGTCACGAAGGGACTGCAGCCTACACCTTTTACCGCACCTCCAACCAATTCTTGTGGTCTTAACCACATGCCGAGGATCCTGACCGGGCCATCTGTCCAGCTGAAGGGCACCGGGAGGTTTGCATTGCAACTCCAGGCGCCCAACCGCAGTCCTACCGACGTGTTGCCGTTTATCTTGGCCCCCATAATTTTTTCGTACTGTGCGAGTGCCTCCGACACGATCTCAATGTCTCTGAAGCCCGACAGGAAGACCGTGACATCATCGACGAACGCGGATACCTTGGCAGCTGAGCCGTCAAGCAGAGCCATTCCGCGCAGGACCGAATTTTCCTCCCCATGTCTCAGCTTGCGGAACATACGCTCCAAGGCAAGGACATTAAGTAGGGGTGACAGCGGACAACCCTGACAAACCGACCGAGACATAACAAAGGGTTTCGAGCGCTTTCCATTGACTAGAACGACAGCCGTGTTCTGTCGATACATTAGGGATATCCACTTGCAAAATTCCGGTTTTAAACCGGCGACCTCTAAGTCAGATGCCAGTAAACGATGGGCGACCCTATGGAAAGCTTTGGACTGATCTAAGTTGATCAGCGCGGCTTCCGTGTCGTCATTTATTCCCCCCTCTAGGATCTTGCGGATCAGGTGCAAGTTGTTCTGACTCGATCTCCCCTTCACAGCGTTGTTCTCTTCCGGTCCAACCAACTCGTCGATAACAACCTGCAGCGAATTCGACAGGACCTTGGCCAAAATCTGCAACTCTGTGTTTGGCATAGCTATGGGACTGTAGTCGTCTAACCCTTTTTCACCATGCCGTCACCATTCCTCAGCAATGTCATCTCTCCCTTGGTGACTTTCCCCTGGGATGGATCTCTGAGCAAACCAATGGTTGAACACATCCGTCAGAAGAAGCAGAAACATGAGCGAAAGCCTCAAATAAAGTGCGTATGGAAGACGATCGAGTCCCGGCGATCTCTTACAGCTGAACTGCTTCAGCGCAGTAAAGACCTCCCGCTCCATCACCCGGCCCCCGAAACTAGCCGCTCTATTCGCCTCAAGGCGAGGAGAGTCGACCAAATAGTCGCTAAACTCAAGGACCGGAAGATCGGGCTGCTGCGTAAAACGCTCCTCAAAATGTTCTCAAGCCCCCTCGCAGATCTCCAGAGTCGATTCCATGGTGCGTCGATCCTGATTTTGGACTTTCGCAATGTATTTGTCAGAACAACGCCTAGAAACCCCACGGCGCACGTCTGCATCAAAATTGACTGCTTCTTCGCCTATTTTCTAAGCATAACTCTATCTACGTGGCCTTCGTAACGCTCGCTAGTCTCGCGTAGAACGTCCTGCTTCACATGTTCCTTACTAACCTTATCACCCTCCCCCGTAGCCCGGGCTAGTTTCTGCTCTAGCTTCTTCTTCGTCTTGGCCTCATCTAATGCGAGGTGCTGGGCATACTTGACGGAGAAGCTTCTGATCTTGGCTTTGAGACCTAACTACCATTTACTCCGAGTAACGACCTCCACAAGTGCCTTTTTAATTATTTCTCTTAACTGATCTTGGAGGTCTTGGATCTCCAGAGGGGAGGTGTTTAACTTCCAGTACCCCGCCAACTTAGGCCTATTTCCTAGCTTCAGCCGGGCCATAACTAGTTTATGGTCCGTCTCGCCTAGCCAAGTGAACGTGGGACGAGATAGGAAGTCTAATTCGCCTCTCATAACGAACATCCTGTCAAAATAGGTGTTTGGATAGGAGGGAACGCTATTGGTCCACGTCCACATCTCCCGCTCCGGATGCTCGACCTGAAACCTTTCGACCAGACCGTATCTAGCCATCAGATCAGCCAGGTTGGACTCACACCTCTCCGACCCTCTAGCGTCGCCTCCTACCTTATCTATCTTGGGGTCTAAGATGGTGGTGCAATCCCCCATTAGCACTACCCGCTTCCGACAATCTACAAACGCGTCGAGCTGACCGAAGAATGAGACCCTCTAACGAGCGGTTCTGGGTGCATGAACCGAGACCACCCGAAACACAGAATATTTAACGGCAACATCGGCCACGACCAGCCTGCCCTCCGAATCCCTATGAACAACGTCGACCACCGCGGACAGGATGTGTTTAACAAGCAAGGAGACTCCATTCCCCCGTGGGCTGCCATATGCTGAGAAAACCTCCAAATCTCGCGCCAGCACCTGACAGTCCACAGAAGAAACGAAATGCGTCTCCTGAATCGCATCCACATCCACTCCAAGGGGAAAGGGGTGTGCCGGAGGCGAACTACCCGGCCCGATGATCTCAAACCCCTCGTATTCAGTCTAGCCAAATTCAAAACCATGGTTCCTACCTTAAGATGTGTTACACTCAACTCCGAACTCGTCGGGGAAAGGACACCGACACTGTATGCAATCTTCAAGGTGGTCAGGTTTTTCATATCCTCACCTTCTCTCACAATGCCACCAACGGCCAAAGGGAAAGTCACTTTAAGGACCCTATAGAGTGACGGATGAACCAACACTTTGACCCTCCCCTTGCATTGTTTTGAGAGTTCCTCAAGTGAAGGGTCATTTTTTCTTATCAGTTCAATTCCCGGAACAGCCCCTTCAGCGGTCTCCAGCATTGTCCATAAGTTTGCCTTGCAGGCCTCTGGAAGCATGACAAAAGTTGTTAGCAGCGGGGCGTTCGGAAATTAGAGGGAACAGTAATGTCTTTTCCCCCTATCTGTTGGCAATCCAGCAGAGGTTTTAAATTTTTTCTCTGTCGGTGGTGTAAATCCATTGCCACGGACAGGGGGTCTATAAAACACAGTTTCTCCCTCATTTCAGGGTGAAGAGTTTCTGATGCACAAAATCCGTGAGCGGGAGAAGTTGAAGGGTCTCTCCCCCTCCCGGGTTCACTCTTTTCTTTTTAGGGTGGTGGCTCAGTCTGCAGTTGTGTGGGGGCAGGTGTATTTGTGGTGTCTGGTGTTGGTGCAGTGTCTGGTATTGGTGTGGTGTAGTGTCTTGTGTTTGTAATGTCTGGTGTTGGTGCATTGTGTGGTTTGGAGGGGGAAAGTGGGTTGCGTTGTTGTTTGAGGTGGTGTATGCTCACAGGGAGTGAGGGCAACAATGTCTTCCCTTTTTCTCTTTCCTTTTTCTGTATTTGGAGTGAACCGGAGAATAGGGAGGTTGGGTTCTTCTCCCTCTCACTAGCTGATTCATCCTCAGAGGAGCAGATACAGCACGTTGATCCTAGCCCGAAGGCCAAGAACAACCGAAAAAAGGCAAGCCTCTTTTCTGTTTTAAATAGATAGAAAATACAATTTTCTCATACAAGGTTTGTGGAATTGCATACACTAGCAAAAGAGTATGCTAATTTGCATATTCCTTTTAAACATTCATTTTGATTAATTCCCCATACGTTTCGTTGGTTTTCTAATGTGATAATCATCTTTAGTTAACTATTATGTGTAATTATATTTATGCAAACAGTCTACATGATTTATACTTGTATAATATTCGCGTAAAAAGTTCATAGTAAACCCAAAATTGTTTCATTATGGATTTATGTATACGTAAATATTTTGTTTTAACAGCTTTTGCCAACAAAACTCCTCCCAGAATTTTTGGTCTGCACACATGAAACTTCATATATAATGTATTAGAATCAATGCAAAACCTTGTATTTTGATTAAGCCCGGAAAATCGGTGCAAAAGTGTGAACATTAAAAAAAAAATGCCAGGTGAAGGTTGAACGCCAGTATTACGAAGGCATAACATAGTAGCTATTGGTTCATGTTTTAATTTTTAGCCTTGCGGTGAACATGTTTTCATAGCGCAGTCATTCACAGCAAAAGCAAATTAAATCGTAAGCGGAACATTTTGGTTTCGATTCTAGGTGGTGGCGGGCGAGTGTTTCTTTTTTTTAGTACTTTTAATCCAATCTATCTATCTATCTACTAACGAAGACAATTATTCGGAAAGGCATTATTTTACATATTCACACTTTTCATATATACATAAGCACATAACCTTATGAACAGTTCATAGGGCCCGAGCACAGGCGGGCGAAACTGCTAGTATATATATATATATATATATATATATATATATACATATATATATATATTTATATATATATATATGCATATATATATACGTATATATATATATATATTTCTCTTTACATAAGCAGTAGTTTGTTGCTACACAGTCACGTGCATGTTTCTGTCTACTAGTATTTACTAACTTATAACTGTCATAACTTTCTCCTTTTTTAAAAATTCATTTCAATTTAATATGCTTATATTTGTATAGCAACAAAGTACGGCTTATATAAAGACAAATGCAACCTGTTCGACTCTGTATTGAGCACTCTTGTATGACCCTCGTTTTATTTCACTGGTTACCATACCTTTTGAAAATAGCAACCTCAAATTGTCTTTGCTCCTAATGTGTTGAGCACTATAATAACGCAAGATTTTCCTACCAATAAGCAATGGAAAAATCAACTTCAACCCATCGCTTAAGAACATTCCAACCACAAACAAATTGAATTACCAACTCATCCTCATAATGTAAATAGAGGATCTACTTCGAAGAATGAGGTGGAAAACAAATTATTTCCTCAACAAATCAGCAAATGAAAGCCATAAGAACTATTATGGTTTTAAAAGCCAGGAATCACCACCCCACGTGGAACAACTGGAAAACTTCGAGGCGGATCTTGCGAAGATGGTCAGGAATATTACCTTCCACGAAAGGAAAAACAACTTTCAAAAGGAACTAGATAAAATAGTGAAAAATACAAAAACACAAAGGGAATTCTTGTCAAGGTGCATAAAACACACAATTTTTATAAGGTAAGCAGACCTGAATACCTTAAAATATTGTGCAAAATATTACTAGTAATTATACGAAGGCAAATATCGATTTGGTGGGAAATATAAACTCTGATAGCAAATCTATCACTGAGACACTCGATATTAGCTATAGAGTAAATAAACTAGCATAAAAAACCAGACATCCTCTAAAAGGAGCATACACATGACTTCAACAATAAACCAACTACTAGGCGTATACACCCAACTAGACCAGAGATCGGATGAATCAGTAAAAAAAAATTCTTAGAAAGAATTCACCTCCAAATCAAGAACACGTATAATCTTAACCAATGGATCACCACGGCTGAAGCTATTAGCTAGTTCTCAAGAATACAAAACAAATTTGATATTGCAAACTACATCCCATCTATCACTAAAGAGCTGTTAAATGACGGGATGAAATTTGCCTCTCTTCTAACCGATATCCCCAAGGATGAAATCGACATCTATATATATAAAAGCGAAAATGTACGTGTGCGTGTATGTATGTATGTATGTATGTATGTATGTTTGTGTGTCTGCTAAAAACTTTCGACAGACACAACAAAAATTCACAAACTTGGTATCATATGAAAACCCCACCTCCGCATGACAAGTACTGAAAAATCGGCCCAAAGTGACCATCAGAAGTGCGTCAACTGATCAATTTTCTGCAGGGGGGCCCAAAAAAGTGACATTTTAATGTTAAACATTACATATTTTTAAATCGATTCACAACTGTCCCCAAAAATACGGCCGCCAACTCTTATACATGAAGTATACACGATGCCGTTTATTTTAGGTCAACTTGTATTTACACCCCGCCGAGTCATGTACCGTGATGTTGACGTCAGCAACCTCTAATGACCGTCGGAATTTACAATTTAAAAATGTTGTTATCGGTAAAAAAAATTAATTAAAGATAAACTATAAACTTCTACGCTATGGCAACGTAACCAAACTTATTACCACATTCAAAATAGGTAGATACGATAGTTAAACGAAAATAAAGTTTTAAAGAAAGTGAAGTAAAAAAAAAAAAATACGCTTACAAAAAATATTAACGATCGAAGTTTTTTTTTTAAAATAAAAACAGCCAGACGCCATTTTCCAGTCTTTAGAGTTAGGCAGACGAAGTGAGAGAGAGCGAGAGAGAGAGAGAGAGTGAAAGAGAGTGAGAGTGAGAGAGAGTGAGAGTGAGAGAGAGAGTGAGAGAGATGTCTAGACAGATTGACGTCATGACTTCGTGACCTGATTTACTTTAAATAGTTGATAAACCGAACAGACCTCATGTACGTCGCTTTAGCGCAGGTAGTTAAGGGCTTGGTTCATCATCTAAACGTTTTAGCTTCGAATCGTGGTGTGAGATGGTTTTTTTTTCGATTTTTTAAATTTAAATATTCAACCCTGTATTATATAAGCCATTTTTCACGTAACGTTTATTCGTTTGTCTTACGTTATTTTTTTGTGTCCCCCCCGCTTAATCAAAACGTTGTTTTCTTCGCTTAAAACAATACTTACATCGTCATCGTCGTCGTCGTCGTAACGCTCGACGACTTTCAAACATCTTTCACTACTGGCTGGCCGATTTTATTTTCAAACTTCGGCTCAGGGGTTCGGCTTCGATCCTAATCCCCCCGGCTTCTTTGTTATTTAACACCACACACCCCTACAAACACCCGGGCAACGCCGGGTACCCATTGCTAGTTGTAAATAAATGCAGGAACACGGTCCTAATTAGTGGGAACGAGCAATGGATTAAAATGGGCTCCCTTGACTCTGCAGAAATTACAGATTTAGTGGGACTATACATCCTACATAACCTTACTAAGGACATTGAGGTTGACACGATCGACATCTATAGAGACGACCGCTTTCTTTTTCGTAGAAAATGCTGACGCCTCCAAATGTGAAATAATAAATAAAATATAAAAGAATGCCAAAGAATTAACCGATAAGTTGAAATTACCACGAACATTGAAATAGTCCACTTCCTAGATGTCACACTCAACCTAAACAAAGAAATTTATGAACCCTAGAAAGAGAAGAGTAACCCTTTATATGTCCACCCCCTCTCTTACAATCCTAAAGCTGTAATTGAACATATACCTAAGTCAATTAGTAAAAGAATTAGTTCAAACTCCTCATCCAAAAAATATTCAATAAACGCAAAAGTGTTTACAACAAAGCCTAGTTAACAGTGGATAAAGGAAACCAAATAAGAATATATAGAACCCTCAAATAATACAACCACTTCTAGAGAAACCCGCGAAAGAAAAAGCAATTGCTTCACTCCTCCGTTCCACCAAATGGTCAAAACAACTTAGGTAGAGAATTCATTAATCTCCTTAAACTATATCCCCCACCCAACATCATGTTCCACAAAATATTCAACAAAAAAACCCATCAAACTGACCTAGAGTTGCGGCAATAACTTAGAAAAATAAAAAAAACATAATAAAAAAACTTTTAAGCAACCGAACCAGTACACACTTTAGTGAACAGTGTAAAAAAAAACGAGCAACTGTATTAATAAATCTAAATGCCCCCTTAAGAGAAAATGTCTCACAATCTATGTAATCTATCAATCAAATATTAGGGCCAAGGAAGACCCCACCATCTACAAATACTACATCGGTCAAACTAGTAAAATTACAATGATCTAACGAGTAAAAATGTGACACCTATTGTTGACTGGCACATCCTAAAAAAAGCAACAACATGCCAGTCACTAAATCCACCTTGCCTTCTTTGTTTAAAAGAAAAAAATATTTATCACAAAATTAAAGGATAAGGATGAATTATTAAATAAGAAACAAGAAACACCCATAAACTGCAGACATTACAACTCGCATCTGCTCTCTCACTTGCGAATTGCTCCCCAATATATTAAACTAAAACACGACCCATATGCAATATCCGACAGTGTATAACCCACACGTACTAACCTCCTCAGGTCCAACATTCACTAAATTCAAAGCTACATGTTCCTGAGTAAAACCATGGATAAACAAAAAATAAAAAAATAAAATAAAGGCTAAATTTAACCATCATTTAAATGATATTTATCCTGAATTTTGCAATTACCATCATTAAAAAAGTATTTAATGAATTTATTAATACACAAACTAATGAATCAACATTAAAGGAGCAGGCGAAAAAGAAATTAATATTGGGAAGGTCCAAAAATAACCGAGTTTGTTTAAGTAAGGTAAAGGAGAACCATAAAATGATGCCACCTTCTCTTCTACTTCTCTTGGTCCCTCTTCCTTCTGCTCCATTCATTCTCTCCTTACACCTTCCTTCCTTTCTATTTTTACGCCTCCAACCCTCCCCCCCCATCTTCAACAGTTCACTGGATGCCCAGACAACATTCAACAGACACGGGTAAATTCCTAACCTCTTCTCAGATATAAGCATATTAAATTGAAATAAACTTTAAAAAAGAGAGAATTGACCCTTGAAGGTCTCAGACATGGACCAAGAGCAGCCTCTCGCTTGTTAAAGATAACATCTGTATAGAGCTAGTTTTAGAACCAACTCCCCTCAACTCACACACTAACCACTAAAACCAACACGAAAAGTCACCGATAAATCAGTAAATAAAAAGATAGGAGAATGAGTAAACAAATAAATTCGCATCCAATCTACCCCTGTTCTTCACACTCAAGAAAAAAAAATGAAAAAGGCCTTCTTTTGCCGAGGATAGATTTTCGCTCTTCATTTAGAATTCTGTTTACGAAAATAAGGTCTGTTGCCTGATGAGGTCTCTAGCTAGTAAATACAACTAAACCGACACATGCTGATTACAGTGTAGCACAAATTACTGTTTATGTAAAAATAAGTGTAACCTGCTTTACTTCTGTATTGAGCACTCTTGCATGAACCTCGTTATATTTCACTGGTTACCCTACCTTTGGAAAATAGCAACCTATATATATATATATATATATATATATATATATATATATATATATATATATATTCTTCTTTTAGTTATAAGCAATACCTAAACTAAAACTTTGAAGAATTATTGGTAAAAATTATTTACAAATAACCGATCACTTTAGTGGCATCAGCTATCAGCGATCCAAACATTCTAAAGAATTTTGAAGAAAAAGAATACATTATTAATCAATGTTTCGTTTAATCAATAAGTTAGTTTTTGTATGAGGACACAATATTCTAATGCATCAAATACAATCTGACAACAACGGGTACTATCAGCCAGTAAACACACACACACACAAACATAAATATATATATATATATATATATATATATATATATATTTTTTTTTTTTTTCTTTTTTTAATTTTTTTTTTTAATTCAATTTTCACCCCAAACATGGCACAGTGCCACTTTGAAGCAGGGGGCTACTATTAGGGAATTAATTAGCGGGGTCATTATGAGGGGAGATGAGTAGAAAGATGTTTGTTAACATTACACTTGAACGTCTGCATATCATTGCAGTTGGGAAAGCAGAATTCCGGAAGGGAGTTCCAAAGACCCGCAGTTCTGGGGAAGAAACTATTGGAGTAAAAGGCTTTCTTGCACCTAGGGATCTGTACTGTAAAGGGATGAGACTTAGTAGCTTGTCGGGTTTGTCGGGGGTAGTTACGTCGGGGAGGTACAAGTATTTGCAGTTCGTCAGAGCATTCCCCATTAAAGTATTTGTAGAACAGGCAGAGGGATGCAACATCTAGTCGATGGGACAGAGGGTGAAGCCTAGATGACAGTTCAGGACCTATGAGGTTGGCGACTCTTTTTGAACTCTGCCCAGGAGCGAGAGACAAGCAGCAGATGCACCAGACCAGATGTGACAACAGTACTCCATACATGGGCGAATGGTTGCCTTATAGAGGTATAGGATACTGGCAGGCGTAAGTAGTTTTCTAGCACGGTAGAGGGAGCCAACTTCCTTGCCACAGGCTTGGCAATGCTCTCAATGTATCTATTCCAGTTCATATTCCCTGTAAACGTTAGGGCGAGGAGTTTAAAAGAAGTACTTTCAGGCAATGTGTTCTTGGCCATTGCTATTGGTGGTAGAGAAGGTTTCTTGTAGTTATTGAAGGAAACAAGCTTAGTCTTAGCAGCATTGAATGTGACCAACCATTTTTGTCCCCATTCCACTACGGATTGGAGGTCGTACTCTAGTGTTTCTGCCATTTTCTTGGATATGTGTTCATTTGTTTTCCCCTCATATCTGTTATAGAGAGTGGTGTCATCGGCAAATATACCCATCTCCGAAACAATATTATCAGGGAGGTCGTTTATTAATATCAGGAATAACAGAGGTCCAAGGATAGACCCCTGAGGTACTCCCGCATTTATGTCATATTGTTTGGATGTATGTCCGTCGAGGACAACTTGGATTTTTCTATTACTTAAGAAGGATTTAATTACATTATGAATTCTTCCAGTGATTCCATATGATCTAATTTTCCTTAGAAGACCATCGTGCCATACCCTGTCAAAAACCTTAGATATATCAAGGGCCACCGCTCTACCCTCCCCTGTTTTATCCAATGAACGGTATATACGTTCAGAAACTACAGTTAATATATCTGCTGTTGAACGGGCTTGCCTGAATCCATATTGTTTGTCAGTCAGGAGTTTAGCAGCTGTTAGGTGCTGGACTAGGGCTTGATTAACTAAGGACTCAAATATTTTTGCGAAAAGCGGAAGTAGGCTAATGGGGCGATAATTTAGTGGGTCAGTTCTTTCACCAGAATTCTTTAAGACTGGTACCACAGAGGCGGTTTTCCAGCAGTCGGGAAAACAAGATTCGTTAAGGCATTTATTGTAAAGTTTGGACAGAACTGGAGCAACCTCGGCAGAGCATTTTTTAATATATATATATATATATATATATATATATATATATATATATATATATATATATATATATATATAGTAATTTATAACATATATATGGCGATTAAGCTACACTGAATATTCTGCGTTTCCTCTACTATAGGATTCGTCAGGCTTATGCGCGAATTCTGTGGTTGTTTCTTGTTTTTATATATGTTGAGGATTTTTATATGTATATATATATGAACTTACCTACGACTGAGAGTGCCTACACCTCGACAAGGCCAACATTTTCCATATATGGAGTACTGCTGCCACATTTGAGCTGGTGGATCTGTAAGTAGTCTTTCACACTTGGACAGGGTCTAAAAGAAAATCGCTGACAGAATAGGTTCCGCACTGTCAGCTAAGCTTCATCGATAAATTGTGTCATCCCTTTATTGGTTTTACAATACTTTAATGGACGGTGATCTAACAAACTACAAGCCCTTGTACTTACTCTACGTAAATAACCATGACAAACTCGGCAAGCAGCAACCTCTCACTCCTACACAGTAGAAGCCAGCATAGTCCGGGATGCCTTTTAATGCATTAGTTTCTTCCCTACGACTGGAATTCCTTTCCAAATCCCTGCTTCTCTGCCTGCCCTGAAATGCAGAAGTTCAAATATGATGCAAACATATATTTTTTCTCAGATTGTAGCCCCCCTACATGAAAGTAGCACTTGTTTTTCAGTAAAAACGTAATAAATGCAATGGGTGTTCTCGTTTGTGCATATATATATATATATATATATATATATATATATATATATATATGTGTGTATATATAAATATATATACATTATTATTATTATTATTATTATTATTATTATTATTATTATTTTTACTGTAATAATTAAATGCCTACAGACACTAGTGTTTAATCCTCTCGGGAATCTTCAGTGCAGGGTGTCACGAGTAACACTAGTCGGCTGATTCGAACTCGGCAACACAAGCCATCTCTGGCTTGATTAGTAAAAACCGTAGCGGCTACATAATCCGCGAGAAATAACGTTTAATTTAAACATTTTATTTTTAAATGTTCTTTACGACAGTCCCGGGGATCTAATCATTATAAGATTATCTATGCATATATAGATACACACACACACATATATATATATATATATATATATATATATATATATGCATACATAATTATGCATGTGTGTGTGCGTATGCATATACGTGTATGTGTGTGTATCTATACATATATGTATATATATATTATACTATATATATATATATATATATATATATATATATATATATATATATATATATATTATGTGTATACATGTGTATCTGTTTTAATATGCTGGTGTCTTCGTAAAGAGAATTTTCACCCCATGATTGGTGTTGACCAAATAAGTCCTGTGAAGTTTGACCTTTCAGAACTTATAGCTGTGAATCAGCATGAGAATGTATAACTAATATCAACAGTCAATAAAATGTCAATGTAATGTTATTGTTACATTAATTATTCTTATTACATGTAGAGAATAGACAGGTGTTCACCGGACCGGATGTTAATCGAAATGCTAGGCATTATTATTCAAAGTCTTAGTTCCAGATACTCTTATTCCGTCTCAACGTGTGTTCCTCAAACTGTAATTATTCATACCAGTATATTAGACTGTAACATATGCATTCTGGTGCTTTTTACTGAACGTTAAACAGACGCTAAAACTTGAGATTTATATTTAACGCTTTTCAGCGTATTTTATTTTATATTAAATTTTCTGCTTACTTTTTCGGCAAAATATGATCGTAGGTATGTGTACTACATAGGCTGCACTAGGAATAACTGTATGCAAATATAAAAAAAAAAACCAACGAATGAGTCTATCGATTAAATAAAAACAAACATATCGTGAAATTTAAACTTAACCTTTATTATAAAATAGTGCAGTACTAAAATACATAAGCGCCATACTTAAAAATTAAAATTTTAAAAAATACAAAAAGTTCTGTTTATATTGTTTAAAATAAAAACAAAGATTTATATTGATTAAAATAAAAAGAAAAAATTTATATTGTTTAAAAAGTGTTTATTTTTGAAGTTGTTTCCACATATTTTTAAAGGAGTTCTTCTTACTTAGAACTCAACTTCTGAAATATCGATGTCATTGTTTATAAATTGTTGGCATAGAAAAATAACGGTAATTAGTGAGTTTGGTTCCTTTTATTTGATAGGGGTTCGAGATTATTTTGCCACCTAAACGCCCCTCTTGACAGAATTTGTGGTACTTATGCAGTGTACGAATCATGCTGAAATAATAACGTTATTATTTAGCAAGTCATTCAACCATGGGGAGGGGGCTTCTTAACTATTTAACACTTTCATTTAACAATTTAATGAAAAAAAAGGAATTATTTCAAGAAAAGGTAAGAAACTATGTAAATTAAGGATAGTATTTGAAGAAAAGAAATTTATCACAAGGAAATAGGTGAATTAATTTAAAGACAAAGTAATGTCGATTTGCACATGTATCGATGCGGGGGCAGGGATGAACGAAACTTCATATATAAAATTTCATTTTTAGAGCAACATGTAATTTTGTTTAATTTCGTTTAAAACATAATGAGAAAGAGAACTGATCTTGATGATTTAATGATGGCTTTCGTGCCAATCTTTCAACAGTTGAAATAGTCTGGTAGATGTGGTTTGGTTGAATAAGTGGCATACGACAATTTGACTATTTTTACGGATTTTCCTCAGTCGAGGATTCGAACATAGATACATGTTTTTTTATGTTTTTCTTATGAAAATCATATTCATGGAAATTACTTAGTCTATTGTAAGCGATGTAAGTGTCGAAGATAACCGAGTGCATGTATTTTTATGATAAATGGAAAATATCACATGTTATTTAAAATATTTTAAATTGCATTTAAAACTATTTTTAAAAAAAACAGGGGTCACTAAGATATTTGTTAAAGTTTTTTTTCTCCGAGTCAATTTTTAGGGAAGATGAGAATAATAGTCCGAATAAAATATATGAGATGTTTTATCTGATTTTATATTAATATTTTTGCAGAAATACACCTTTATTCTGTGTCGGCATAATGTCCTGTGTAAGAAATCTCTGTCAGAAAAACAAAACAGTAGTAAAAACGCATGCATTCGGAAATATTTAGCAGTTTCTTTTTAGTATCAATTATTGTTCATCTAATCGATAAATGAATAAAATATATATTGATATATTTCGTAAACCCCGTAAGTCTGAACCAAAAAGAAAGCACACTTTATCTGAGAGTACATCTTTGAAACTCCTTGACCTAACGTTTACAGAAAATATGAGTTGGAACAATTACATTGAAGGCATTGCCAGGGCCGCAACAAGGAAGGTGCGCTCTCTCTCTACCGTGCTAGAAGACTAAGAACACCCGAAAGTATCGTGTACCTCTATAAGGCAACCATTCGCCCATGTATGGAGTATTGCTGTCATATTTGGGCTGGTGCATCTGCTATTAGTCTCTCACTCCTTGATAAGGTTCAAAAGAGAGTCGTAAATCTGATAGGCCCTGAACTCTGTCCCATCGACGAAACGCTGCATCCCTTTGCGTGTTCTACAAGTATTTTAATGGTGAATGCTCTGACGAACTGCAAGCACTTGTGCGCCCACGGCGTGAATACCCCGAAAAACCCAACAGGCGTTTAAATCCCACCCCAACACTGTAGAGATCCCAAGATGTAAAAAATCTTTCTACTCGAGTAGTTTCTTCCCCAGAACTGCTAGACTTTGGAATTCCATTCCAGGTCCCTGCTTCCACAACTGTACTGACGTACAGAAGTTCAAGTGCAACGTGAACCGACATCTTGCTGCCCAATCCCCTACATAGTACCCCAGTAGTTGTTGCCCTGATAGTAAGATTAAGAATTGTTTATCTAATCGGTCACATAATAAACAAAGATATACAGGTATGTCTTCGATAAGTGAATAATAAAAAGATATGTAGGTTTTCCTTTGTATTAACAAATTCAAAAGTGGAAGTTAAATTGACGCATTATTTCATTTTTTATTGATACAAAGACAATCAAAATATGTAGCATTCTGGCGTGATGTTGTTTTAAATGTGCGCATGCGCAACAATGTCCACTAGTTGTAATGTATTTTACATGTTAATTTGCCATGTCTGTACACGTTATTCATGTATGTAAAAAATAGTCCTCACTATAAAACATTCTTGGTGCATGAGTATTATTTCCTAAGTATTTCAGTGTTATGTTTCCAGTAGTTTACGAGTTTACCTGTTCGATATTTACACAAACACATACGTCTACTGTTTATATATATATATATATATATATATATATATATATACATTTAATTATATATATATATACATATATATATATATATATATATATATATATATATATATATATATATATATATATATAAAGTGCCGGTCAAAAACAGAACATCATAGCTAAATTCTTATTGAGGACGATCTGTGAGATTTAATTGGTGCTAAAATATCCCTATGATTCTAAACTAAATGAAATAGTAGTTTTAGAACATAATGTTTTTTTTTCATATCAATTGCAATGTCAGCTTTTGAATATTTTGTCTTGCAAAATAATAGAACAAGGCAGGTAAGTAAACAAAATATTTTTTATTAACATAAATTAAAAAAAAGTAATCAATAATTCGTAGCAGCACCCTTTCCCTTGATAACAGCATCAATTCGCCGGGGCATAGAATCAACAAGCTTCTCGCAATCCTGTGTAGACAATGAACCCCATGTGTTCTGGACTGCACTCTTCATGCCTGAAAAAGTAGTAGGTTTTTCTTTGCGGGGCTTCCTCTTCATCGGGTCGCACAAGGCTTCAATACCGTTCAAAGCTGGCTATTTCGTCGGCCATTAAAGAACAGGGATCGATCGTTCTTGGAACCAAGAATATTGGTGTTGGCAGAGTGCGCCAGTGCCAAATCTTATTAAAAATGATGTATGTAGTCTCCCTGTCAAACAGGTTATCCAATACTGGCAGTAAACTAGCTTTCATGATATCTTGGTACACTGTTGAGTTTACAGTTCCTTTGATGAAGCAAATTTACCAAAATCTTTAGCAACCATACATCCACAAACCATGCAAACTGCGGGATCTTCACATACTTCTTAATGCATTCTTACTTATACCACTCCGTGTTTTTTTCAGCAAACACGAGGCCGTGGTCGCCGAAGGAGATACAAAATCGAGTCTCATCTGAAAAGCAATTGCTCATCAAGCCTGGACTGCAGACGAATGGTGGCGTGTAATAATCTGAGTCCGGTTTTTTATCTTCTTCTGCGACCAAGAGCCACGTGTTTGGAAAAGAACCACGGAACGGTAAAACTAAGAATGCGTTAAGAAGTCTGTTAAGTTCCCACAGTCTTGCATAATTTTGAGATGTATGAGTGCAAAAGGTGTTGGTAATATTTGCTTCCTCAATAACACTGTAAACTCAAGAGTCTACAAAGATATCCTGAAAGCTAATTTATTGCTAGTGTGGGATAATCAGTTTAACAGAGAGCCTACAGGCATCATTTTTCAACATGGCTTGGCACCGATACACTCTGCCACACCACGGCGTCCTGGCTTCGAGAACGATCTATCCCTGTTCTTAAATGACCGGCGAAATCGCCAGATTTGAATGTTGTTGAAACCTTGTGGGGCCAGATGACGTGGAAGCTCTGCAAGAAAAAACTACTACCCTTGCATCCATGAAGATCGCAATCAAGAACACATGGGGTTCAATGTCTACACAGGATTGCGAGAAGCTTGTTGATTCCATGCCCCGGCGAATTGATGTTGTTATTAAGGCAAAAAGTGCTGCTACAAAATATTGATTACTTTTATTTGTATTTATAATAATAAAAACATTAATGTGTTTACTTACCTGTCTTGTTCTATTATTTTAAAAGACAGAATATTCAAAAACTGGCATGCAATTGATATGAAAAAAAAGATTATGTCGTAAAACAACTATTGCAGTTAGTTTAGCATGATAGGATAGTTTAGCACCAATTACATCTCACAAATCGCCCTCAATAAGAATTTAGCGCCAAAAAAACATTATATACTGTGTTTTTTTTGTTTTTGTTTTTTTACACAGTGATCACCACTTATCAAGACCCGGAGGCCACTCAGGGATAATGGTTATTGCAAGTACATCACGTTAATGAGGGGATTTTATGAATTGTTTAATTAGGGGGGCGGTTCATTAGGAATTTGTTAACATTAGACTTGAAGACATCCAAGTTGTAGTCCGGAGGGAAGCAGGCGGACGGAACAGAGTTCCACAGGCGTGCAGTTCTAAGAAAGAAGCTTTGCTCATGAAATCCGCGTTTTGATTTAGGCACAGATATAGAGTGGGGGAAATTTTTCACAGTGGATTCAGCTAGACGGGTGTTTTTCGTGAAAGTTTGGCGAGGGGCACCAGGGATTGGAGTTCAGACGAGCACCTGCCATGAAAATAACGATAAAACAAGGATAGGCTCGCAACGTCTCTTCTGTGGGAGAGTGGTTGCAGGGTAGAGAAAAGGACATCCCCCACTAAACCACGAAGTCTATTTTGTACTCTGTCAAGGCATGATAGGCTGTTTTTGGCAGCTCCTGCCCAGATATGGCAACAGTATTCCATCCTTGGTCGTACTTGGCTTTTATATATATAGAGAATTGCATCAGTAGTGAGATATCTTCTGGAGCGGTAGAAGGATCCCACTATCTTTCCTGCGACCTTGGCAACAGACTTGATGTACGTGTTCCATTTCAGATCAGTAGTAAAGGTAAAACCCAGAAGCTTGTCAAAACACGGGGCCTCACCCAGACGAGAGCCATCCATCACAATTGATGCAATATGGAGATCAGAGCGTTGATGATGTAAGGATAGGAGTTTTGTTTTAGATGCATTAAAGGTAACTAGCCACACCTTCCCCCACTGAACCACGCGCTCGAGATCAGAGGAGAGAGCATCAGAGAGAACTTCGTCATTTACAGCCTTTGATGTGTTGCCGTAGATGGTCGTGTCATCAGCATAGATATCAACGAATTATTTAAGTATGTGTTTAGGGAGGTCATTGATGTAGATCAGGAAGAGAGTTGGGCCCAGGATTGACCCATGAGGGACTCCAGCACTTATATTGAAGGCCTCCGATTTTTGTCCATCTACCACTACACTTATGAGCCTATCGGAGAGAAATGATTTAATGATTGAGAAAACATTTCCAGTTATACCGTAGCTGGAAATCTTGTGAAGTAGACCCTTATGCCATACTTTGTCAAAGGCCTTTGATATGTCAAGAGCAATTGCCCTAGAAAGGAAGCCTTTGTCAAAAGATTCACTAATCCTGTGGGATATAACCGTCAGCACATCTGCGGTTGACTTGCAGAGCGGAAACCATATTGTGTGTCACTAAGAAGGTTATTCCTGCTGAGGTGGTTGACTATTTCTCTATTTAATATTGATTCCAGTAACTTACTCATAACACAGAGAAGACTTATTGGTCTGTATTGAGAGGGAGATGACTTATCACCTGAATTCTTAAATACAGGGCAACCTGATGAGGTCTTCCAGGGGGTCGGAAAGCACTTCCCCTTAAGGCAGCGCTTAAATAGTTTCGTAAGTATGGGAGCAAGTTCTGGTTGAAGCTTTTTTAACACTATAATTGGAATGCCATCAGGGCCAGTTGCTTTACTGGAATCTAGGTTTTTTATTAGCTTGGCGACCTCATGCACGGATATTTGTATGTTACCTAGCTTGTTCTGTGTTATAGGAGGAAATATGGGGAGTTGATGGCCTTCGTTGCATAGGGTAGAATTAGCTGCAAAGTTCTTTGCAAATAGTTTGGCCTTGTCTGACGCTGACGAGATGACCTCTGGTCCATTGATAATGGTTGGGATAGAACGCACACTTCTGTTCAGGATCCTATTTGTTATTTGCCAAAACTGGTGGGAACCAAGCCGCTGATCAGCTACCTTGGATTTAACAGACTGGGCATATAGCTCTCGGGCATTTTTATTACTCTTTTACAGTGGTTGCTGGCAGTCCTGAAAGCAGCTTTAGTCTCAGTGCATCTATTACGTTGGTAGTTATGGAAAAAGTGATTTCTGTGCGCGATAGCAGCAGCACATTCTGGGGAGAACCATGGCTGGCTGTTAGGTTTTTGTTGGAATTTTTTAGATGGTATGAATTGGTCTATGCCTACAATTAACCATTCGGTCAGATCTGATACTATAGAGGACACTTCCTTTTTAAACATGGAGTGCAGATGTAAATCAGATATGAATGTACGGAAGCTATCCCAGTCAGCCATAGAGTATCGATTTGACCAGCACATTTATATTTTATATATATATATATGTATATATATATATTTCTCTCTCTCTCTCTCTCTCTCTCTCTCTCTCTCTCTATATATATATATATATATATATATATATATATATATATCAATATATACATTTTATTATGATGTAGACTTTAAAAATATTATAGCTAAAATATCAAAGCTGAGATTGTCTTTAATGATATATTTACTGTTAAAATGTCCTATTGGTGTTTGTTCGTATTGAAAAATAGAAACATAAAAATTATATCGTAATATTGTATCGATGTAATACAAAAGGCGTATATTTACCCATGTACTATGTAAACCGCTTTATCTTAAAGGGTAAATGGCATTTACTATTAATAAATTATTAAGGAAAATGTTCTTTAAACTGTTTCTTATATCAGCATTGTGCATTTGAAAAAAAAACCGTCTTATATATTTAAAATTTTAACAGAAGATAATACATAAACATAAAATAGCATAATCTTACCACAGCTGAACGCATGTATAACAATGGATCATTATATAATCTTAAGTATTATTTAAGGGGTAATTTTTGTTCTCTATGTTACTTCTATTAAACTCAATTTTAATCCTTTACAGGTTAGTAGTGGACTGGTTCAACTGCAAGTGAAATTATAAGCGATTTTAGTTATCATTGCTTGTAATTATTTATCATGTTTGTTATGATAAGATTAATTTAACACAGACCTACATAATCAAATAGAATTAAATCAGTAAGATTTGCAAGCACAGAAGTATATTTCCACCAATAATTTTTATAGATTCGTTGATATATTTTTCAACCGGAGATAAGCCAATAATTTGGAGATTCGTAGTTTGTATAGAAAACAAAGAATTGTGTATTTTTCGTAATAAATATATACGCACTCACTCTAAACATACGCACGCATATATATGCATATATATATATATGTGTGTGTATATATATAGCATATGAATATAGTGTATATATGCTATATATATACTATATACGTATACATTTATAATATATATATATATATAAAGTAAACATATATAGTTTTATATAGTTTATATATATAATATGCATATATACTATATATACTATATGTATATATATAATATATATATATATATATTATGTATATATATAATATATATATAATAGTCATATATATATATATATATATATATATATATATATATATATATATATATATATATATATATATGCGTGTGTGGGTGTGTATGCGTGTGCGTGTATGTATGTATTAGGCGATTCAAATAAAATTAGGATTCTGTTATAAATATAATGTCTTTATGTTTTTTTTACAATTTCCTAGATTTAATGATGTTTTTAAAAAGTTTGTCAAATAAATGCCCCGACACGTGAAGCTATAAAGTGAGCAATAACCGCATATGTTTTTGCCAACGTAATAAATTCATATATAAATGTACTTCTCTAAATATTATATCATACGCGCATATTTGTGTTTCATGTAATTTATAAAAATTAGTGAAATGAACTAAGTATTTAATATTTCTGGGATAGGAAGTAAGAAATTAGTCAGAATTGAAAGGGATAAGTTTCAACAATACCCCATTTTATTTAGAACTTAAGCATAAGAAGATATTTTAATCTTGCAGTTATACATTTTGTCCGTGTAAAAATATATTTGATACTACTGATATCGGCTTATATTATACAGAGATGAGCGATTATCAATAATAATAGATTCTAACACGTTAAAGCAAATAGGATCGAAAATATTAGACATGGAAAAGAATACTTAGCCCGAAGTGTAGACGTAGCGGCTTTTTTAAAATGGCTCATTTACCTGGTGCCGCTCTGGACATGAATACAACACGCACAAACCCACTTCAAAGATAAGTCTTATCCAATATACGTAAAAGTAAAGAGCACTTAACTTTAATCAGTCATAGTGCAGTTTGTAAGTCTATTTACAGTAAACCTAGTTCAAATTCCAGCCGCGAACATATATTTATACGATAATATCGAAAGCAAATAAAAACTAAAGAACCCGTTAGTTATAATAAGACTGCAGATGAAGGAAAAATACATATAGTTTTGTATTCGCCACACTATAAAGAAAGTATAATAAACCTTATTCATCAAATATTTTAAATCTCAAACCAGTTCCACTTAAGAAAATTCTTACACCAATTTTTAACGTTATATCAGAGCAGTAAATGAAAAGAAAACAACACATCTGTAAGACAATTGGCTAATACAGTGGGCGGTTATAATATTAGTAAGCATCGTCAGGATCATAGACACACAAGAAAAACACATGGTAACAACGAGCATGCCATTTGAAACTCTAGAATCTAAAGCGCCTTGTTTAATATATATGCCTTACATAAAGCACCGTTTACCAGAAAAAATACTTTTCAAAGAAACTCGAATAACAAGAAATATTACGTAGTTATTACCACCTTGGATTTTCGTAGCAGATATTAAGATAACAGAAATACAGTTTACTTTTAAATAAACGTCGAAAAAACAGCATCGCTGAACGATTACGAGTTCAAGAAAAGTAGAGGCTTGGCGGAAGTTGAGTTGAAAATAGTACGGCACGCGAGCAGAATTATGGAATGGATGAGAAATTAGTTATGCTAAATTTTATAGAAAATTAAAATTGAGTTAACTGTAATAACGCATTTTTAAAGAATACATACCCGGAATTCATATTACTTGATAATGACAACACAAAAGAATGAGGACATTTTTTAATTATTATTATTATTACTAACTGTACCGTGCCACGCGTTGCAGTGGCTCAATTTGGTGTAATGGAAAAATTAATAAAAGAGAAAATGCATGTTTCTTATATTAGTACAGCAATCCACTGCAAAAAGTGAAAAAGAAGGCGAAACTGAAAAAAAAATGGTGCTCTTGCAGAATTTGATCTGGATCCTCGAGAGTTTCTGTCAATCATTCATGTTTTGGACTTGACCAACAATCAGTGGATGAAGCCGAACGTAGCAAAAATGTTGAAACGCTAAATGTTTTTTTTTGTTGTTTTAAAAAATATGATTTAATAATTAATATTTGGTTGATGGTGGGGGGAGGGGGGTTACTATACACAGATTCGAAAAAGTCGTCCAAAAACAAATAAATGCAAGCAAAGGTAAGGTAATTTACGTTTCTACCTAATTGGATAATTGTTTAGTGTTTTTATGTAATGTTAAATGTTTAATTGGCTCCAAAAAACAGAAATGGTCGCGAATTCTGTTGAATACGTTAAGTTTCGGAAAGTAAGTTGAAAACTAAAAACTATACAAAACAGTGTCTGAAACTCACCGAATATATGTTACCATGACATAGGCTGGCATAATGGATAGGTTTCTGACAGTATTTTGTATAGTTTTTTTAGTTTTAATTCACTTTCTCTAACTTAAAGTAATCAACAGTGTCCACCACCATTTGTAGCTTTCAAATACACCAATAACCACTGTTTTTCGAGCCGGCTAAACGTTACATTCAATGAAAAGGGTTTATATTACTAAACACAGATACAAAGAAGTTGTCAAAAAATAAATATATAACAAATAAATATTATCAAAGGCAAGAAAAGTAAGTGTTCTACCTAATTGGATAAGATTTTAGTGTTTTTATGTAATGTATAATCGGTTCAAAAACATTCAATGTTTATCGGTATATCTGAAAAATACAAATGGCGGCAGACTGTATCGAACATGTTAAGTTTGTGGAAATTTTGGGAAAATGAGTTTAAACAAAAATACTGTTAGGAACTCACTCAATATATGTTACCATGATGTAGGCTGGCATATAATCAGTGGTTTTAAACTTTTGCTCGATACAGGTGACGACTTTTAGAAATCCCTTTTAGTGATTACCTGGTTTGAGGATATTTGTACAACTAAACGGCAAATCTGCTCAAAAAAATCCGGTATTATTTTACTTTAAAGCCCGTTTCACGTTCATATATAACGAAATATTTTATTGTAGATTTCGGTGTGTTAAAAACGAATCTGCAAACCGTTTACGTAGCAAAAAAAGAGTTTTCATGACATTCATGAAATTACTTTTTCGAAAAGTGGGTAATCACTTTTCAATGTAAATTTAACTTAGAATGAGCACCCACTTTCTGGCCACCTGAGAGAGGGGCATTTTTCTGTTTCTTGGCTAAAAAGTTTTTTGTTTGATTTCTTTTGCATGGTAATAACCCCTGAACTCTGGGACTATTTTCCATTTAACAGCCGTAGCCTTCGTTTACGCTATGCGTAAGCATAAACGAAAGCTGTTTAGCCAATAAACATGGGAAAAAATCCCACCTCTCTCAGGTGGCTAGAAAGTGGGTGCTCATTTTAAGTTAAATTTACATGGAAAAGTGATCGCCACTTTTTCGAAAAAGTAATTTCTTCATATCATAAACACTATTTTTTTGCGACGGAAACGGTTTGCAGATTCGTTTACGCACACCAAATCTACAAAAAAAATGTTGTTATTTACGAACGTGAGACGCACAGCCCTTGATAGAAAATTATATCAAAAATCCGGGGGAAAATAGTTTTCAATAAAAACAGCAAATGAATTCGATAGAAAAAAAATGGATGCTATTTTTTTTTCTTTCTGTGTGTTTCTTGGCTTAAAAGTCTTTTTGTTTGATTTCTTTTGCATGATATTAACCTCTGAACTCTGGGACTATTTTCCATTTCACAGATGTAGCCTTTGTTTATGCTATGCGTGAGCATAAACGAAAACTTTTAAATATGCATTCGCGTACCAAACTGCCTTTTCAAAAAAAACCTTTAAGCCAATAAACACGAAAATAAATGCCCCTTCCTCAGGTGGCCAGAAAGTGGGTGATCATTTTAAGTTAAATTTAGATGGAAAAGTGATTACCCACTTTTCGGAAAAAAAAATTCTTCAGATCATGAAAACTATTTTGATACTTCCTTGGGCGTTGAGTTCCATGGCGACCCGCAGAATTATTTAAATGTCGTTCCCTTAGTACCCCCCTAGTCAAGGCTAACGCATGCGCACGTAACATTTTTTATTTATTTACTTACGTGGTGGAATTTCTATACTGATAGGTTTTTTGAAATTTTTTCACTGGATTATTATTGATTGAACACTAACCAGATTATGAAAAAAAATTGAAAAAAAAAATCATTTCAACATTTGAAAGGGATACTCACTTTTTAGTTACCACGTTCTGGTAAATCGGTCACTTTTTATTTATTTATTTATTTTTTTTCTAAATACGGAAGTGTCTTCGGGAGATATAAAATGGTCGCATGTTGACGAAGCAATGTATCGTGAGGCGTACGGGATTAAAAATTATTGGTAAATTTTTAGATTAGGTCCACCTCCTCAATTTTCTTTTAAATGACGACTTGAAATGGTTTTCGACTATGCTGAATACGAAAATCGCATCGAAATTTTGCAGAAATAAGTAGTTATCAAGATATAAAAAGTTGTATTATGCATTGTAATCTTTGGCGGCCATCTTTTTTACGTGTGTGTATTTGTTTATGGCGCGTGTGCACGTAAAAAGATGGCCGCCGAAGAATATAATGCATAATACAACTGTTTATTTCCGCAAAATTTCAATGCAATTTGCGTGTTCAGCATACTCGGAAACCTATAAATGTCGTCATTGAAAGGAAAATTGTGGAGGTGGACCTAATCTAAAAAAATACCAAATTATTAAACATTTCTCCAGCATGTTAGTGAAATTTATAATACTTTAAAAAAATTAAAAAGAAACAAAACAAAAGTTTTGAAAAAAAACTCACCTTTCACAAAAACAATTTAAAAAAAAACACAAACTGACTAAATAAGTAAAAAAAAAAATTAAAAATCTCGAAACTTTATTTTCATGAAAACAATAAAAACAGTCTTGTTCTCTCTATTTTTTTTATTTGAGAAACAAATATATTTCTGACTTACAAATGCGGTAGAGACTCATTAATTTTACTTTCTTTGGTTTTGATATACCCCGTTTTTATTGCTTACAAAATGGGTGACTGATTTATCAGAACGTTGTAACTAAAATATGAACACCACTTTCAAATGTCGAAATAATGATTTCTTTTTTACATTTTTTTTTAATAATCTGTTTAATTAGTGTCCAATCAATAATAATCCAGTGAAAAAAAATTCCAAAAACCTATAAGTATAGAAATTAAGCATGGGAGTATACAACAACGTCGCCTTTCGCACTTTTACCAACATTTTTTAAAAAAAGTAACTAAACCATTTATTGATAATTTGTCACGTGTACAAACATTTATTTATTTACGTAGGGTTAACTCCTTTAATGAATAAGAAATGTTTTACTCTTTAAGAATAATAAAAGGAAAAAGTTACTGAACATTTATAAAAGGACTTCTTTTCATGAAGGCCAGAGGAATAGTTGGCCGAAAATTCGTGAAACAACAACTAATAAAGATGAGAATAATAGTCCGCAATAAATAAAAATGGTGCTAATGCATAGAGCGATCCGCGCTATTTTTTAAATCATATTTTCACGTTTAAATAACATTTTATGATGTTTTTTTTATTATTTATTCAATTGTAAGGTTAAAGTACAGAATAGGTACAAAACATCCTTACCCCCCTATGTTAAGAATGACTTTTTAAATAATAACATTATTTCAGCACGGATCACTCTCTGCATGAGTAATCTTATATAGAAAAACAAAAAAAAAAACTCAAAAGCAAGCAACAAACTTTTATTTTGGCCTTATATAATAAAGAAAAGATGTGTAAATTAAAAAAATTTGGAAGATAAACAAATGAAATATGTTTTTTTTTTGTTTTGTTTTTTACTTATCGAGTTAACAGAAAATGTAACCTTTCGTCAATCCGTGGCTGTGAAATGAATCGAACCGGAAGTTCAGTTTTTTTCAACAGAACAGATTCGCAGAAACGATTACATAAATATATGTATTTTATTTAATGTTTTAATTTTAATTAGGTAAATTTATTTTAATAACATACAACATACCTCGACTCTAAAAATGGGTTGTCTGAAAATGTCAAATAAATTGGTAACGTATAAACATGGTTTTATTTGTTTAGAACGAACCAACTTTACATTTTTATATATATATATATATATATAGATTATTATTATTATTATTATTATTATTATTATTATTATTATTATTATTATTATTATTATTATTATAAGAACAATGATGAATAAATAAAAAATAAAAAAAGTAATATACACGAAAATGTAAGCCCACATATCTGAACACATCAGGTTATAATTAGACCAATTCTAAAAAAAAAGGGGGGCTCTCCTATCCAAGAGGAAAACAAAGACATTGGTTCAAACGAAGATCAGGAAACACTCTGCTGCAATAAAAGACAATATGGATAACAAATTACCTGATTGTTAAACTAGACAAGTCAGTACACACACGCACACACACACACACGCACACACACATATAGTCATGCACATACAGTACTGTTTCGCCAAGTTACAGCTCACTGGTACGGCTATTCAGTAGCTGCTTTGCGGGTAGTGAATTAACAATGTTTTAGCATCTTCCGAATACATAAGATATATTTTTTACATACTTAACATCACTTAATACGCTAATGGTACATCGTGTATCTCTTCCCAATATTCTCATCTCAAGATAAGATATAATCATCCACATACAGTACTGTTTCGCTGTATAACAGCCCGTCAGGGCAGCTAGACAGGCAACTACATAAAAAGCAGTAACATCGATTCCATCAAATAATCTTACGAATGAGACGCGAAAACAATCCGTGTAACTTCAGTAACACACATATATTAAACACTTACTGCCTAATAACACTTACATATTGAATCATGTTGAAGTAAATACTGAAAATAGATACAGTAAATATGTGAATACATGAAACAATATATAAACACACACACACTCACTAATAAACACACGCATATATATATATGTATTTATATATATATATATATATATATATATATATATATATATATATATATATATTATAAGTTTAATGATATCGATTTTAGTGAAATGGATTCGAAATCGCCTTTCGGTTTATTATCTATTAATGAAATATAGGAATAAGTAAGTTTGACATTCACTCACCGTATCAGTACAGAAAATAACTAAATCATTGTTGATCGATTTCAAAGTTGGAAAACTAACTTCCTTTTGCAGTATTCTATGATATGTCAGCGTATTACGCCAATGGCACATACCTAAGATTAATGATTATTTCGAGCCGAGATTGCAGCCGGCAAATAAAGATATATGGCCGTTTTTCAGGAATAGCAGCGTGTTCTTAAATTGTATTGGGGTCATATCGTTGCGATAATATTTATGTGGCTTGGAAAAGTAAGGATATATGGAGGTCAAAATGAATAGTAACAGAATAGCATTTACAAAAACTGCAGACTATGTTCTTAAATTTGTTTGGTAGGCATCGCCTGATTTGAATCGCACAATTGAAAATTTTAGAAAGTTAGAGAATCTGGTAAATATCACTAATTTCAAATCAGAGAAATAGAAGAAAAAAATGCAATTGTATTAAATATGTTAGAATATATTATAAACTAGCTGTTTGTTAAAATGGAGCGCATTTCTCAAGAAGAATTGCATTTTGTGTTGTATATTTACTTTTAATATTTTCTGCAATTTTTTCCTCAAACAAAGATTCCTTTATTACCATGAATTATTTTTTGCAGGAAAACATGTAATTCTTTGTTTTTTAAAATAAAATTGGCAGTAAACATTTCTTTTTTCAAACGGAATAGTTATTATAAAAAGAAAAGATGAATACTTTATATGAACACTGTAAACAGTTAGGTGAAAGTAGAGAAAAGTTTGTTTTTTTCAAGAGAATGTACAAATTATTTGTTTCAACAGCTGTTAAGAAAATAAACAGAAAAATACTCCCATCATTAATTAATTAATTAATTAATTAATCATGCAAAAAAATGTTGATTTAGTGTTTCAACATTTAAAAACGCTCGGTTGAATGCGATGGAATGAAATGGAATCACGGGGGGGGTAAATTCTCCATGAGTACCATTCTGTTTAATTTAATCCTGTTTTCAATTTTTTAATGTGCTACCAGCGATTGCAAAGAAGCAAATGTAATGAAAATGCGAAATATTCAACACTAAAATAATTTTAATAAGTGCTCAGCTTCTGATAAAAATCCTAGTAACCCCACCCCTTATTTGTTCGGTTTTTGTAAAAATGGAATGGAAACTTAAATTTCGCTCCGTTGTAATTTTTTTTATTATTAACCCAAAATTTAAAGTGTAAAACGATTGCCGTTTAAACAAAAAATAAATACATAAATAAGAAAATAGCCCACATCCCGGTTAAAAAAGAAAAAAAAAAACAATCATTTAAAATAATTTGTTGTTGACCTTCCACGCTGAATTAATTCACAGTAACGTTTTCAATTATTTATTTGTTGGAATATAAAAACAAAAAAACGAAAACTATTTTATACAAATCCAATGTTGCTTCTATTACCAATTTTTTTTTAAAGTTATTAAACTTTTAATTTATTAAACTTGTAAATGTAATCTTTTTCGAAATATAGTGGCTTTAATTTCCAAAAAAATTTTTCGTAATATTTCTTTGTCCGAGAAAAAGACACTATTTTATAAAAATCCGATGATGCTTTCATTAAGAAATTGTATTAAAAGTCTATTTTTTACGCAATTTTTTAACTAAATGTTTGTCCAAATATATTTTGATAATTTTTTATATAATATATGTTTTGGGGTTGTTTTGCTTATAAAATGGCGGTCGCCCATATTAAACCGTGATTAATATGTCATGTGTCCATTCTATGCAGAAATTCCTAAACCCCTTTCACACTAAAGTATTTAGGTGGCTGAAATAAGAATGTGAAGATTAAGGACCAAACGTTGTTTCCCCTAGGGAAGAAAGTGTTTGTATATATGAGGGAAAGAAAGTGATGAGCATTTATTTCAGTGCGAGGTTACCAATTCAGTTAATTCATGATGTTAAGTAAATGCAATGCACAAATCCATTTCGAGAAAAATTCGGAGATAATTAGTAAAGTCAACTCATAATCTAATGTAGTTAATATTACAAAAAAATCCATCTTGTTTGTGCTAAAAATAGCGTCAGTAGTGAAATTTATTTGGGGTGAGTTATATCGTAACGATGTTTACAACCGCAATGCAATCTGAATAATTGGACCATGAAAAAACACGAAACGAAAACAGACGTCGGGTTTTAGAGATGATTATTGAAATGCATTGTTTACATTTTTAAATGTAGTAATGATCGATGTGAGTCGGTAAATATGTTAAAGCACACCTAAATTTATCTATTACTAATAGAGTCTGGTTTGTTCGTCATCGCTGAAAGTGAAGTATTGCCATCTTGCTATCTATAATGCGTTTACCGGAAAAATTAATATGTGAAGCAGTAATTGGAAAAAAGTAAAGAGAATAAAAAAAGCAGCGAACGAAACGAAACAGGATGTAAAGGAAATGATATATTATATGTCAATGAAAGAAAAAGAAAAGGAGAGAAACGTGTTTTTCTCTCCTTGTCTAGTAATGTTTCGAAATAAAGTGTAAATAAGAAATGTATAATTATGCGTCGTGCGTTTCACGTAGTAGGAAGCCTGTAAGTTTTTGTATTTAACTACAACACCCCTCACCCGTGTGCGTTTGTATTAGTTCCTCGTGAATGACGAAGCGGCGGTGTAAATTAGGAGCAGGGAGAAGAGTAATAAATGGAGAGAAAAGATTTTACAACTTTCATCAATTCATACAGGTTTTGGCAGTGAACGCTCACCAGAAAAATATGGGAATGTACGATTATCGAGCAAGTGTAGAGGTAATAGTCCTATATGACACCTCAGATAATGTGCTGCAGTTTGTGCATATTAAATTTGCATGAAATGCCTTTTGTTTTAATCCCAATAAGGTCAAACTCAGAGGGGTAAAAAAAGGTCATTTTATTTATAAAGTTTAAATAAAATACTTAAATCATTTAATCAATATTTATGTATAATAGAATATATATTTGGGGCGCAATCACAAGTGAATAAGCAGACATTCATTTCGAGGTTAAATTTAGGATATAATATGGCTCACCATTATCATACTCTAAATGAAAATATGACTAAAAAGTAAGGATTTAGCTATCTATCTATTAATTTTCCTTTATATCTTTCTCTTTATATACACCCACCCACACACACACACCCACACACACACACACACACATATATATATATACACACATATTCATATATACATATATAACATACATAGTATACATATATACATATATATATGTACCTATATATGTATGTATATATATATACATATATATATATATATATATAGTTATATATATACATAATTATCTATATATATATACATAATTACCGTTTGATCTGTTTCGTATTTGCGATCCAGCAACTTCGTCACACTTGATCAGAAGTAGATATTATTGTTTGGAGAGACAATTTTAGAAGAAGACGATGAGAAAAGAGCGATTTCAATTTTGATCTGAAAGCATTTAAGTTTTAAGATATAATAATTAAATAAAAAAATCATCGAACCCGGTTGAAGTTAGGTTTAAAACTTTAGCCAGATAGACACGGATTTCAAGTGTATGGAGAAGGGAGGCAGAGAGAGGGAGAGAGAGGGGGGAGAGAGGTAGGTTAAGAGAGAAGATGGGAAATGTAAAGTTGTCGTGGTGTCATGAAGTTTGACACGTAAAAGATTTACGTAGATTGGTGGAAGGCTTTGTTCGGTGTAACTAAGATGCTTTCTCTTAAGGTAAGAAAAGGGTTATAACCAATTTAAATGAATTCCATCATAAAATGTGTTTGCTCTTTAGAAAATTAAATAACAAAATTTAAAATTGCTGGGTATGGATAGAATAGGAATAAAATAATAAAATACCCATGTAGGTAGATATAGGTAATAATAATAATAATAATAATAATAATAATAATAATAATAATAATAATAATAATAATAATAATAATAATTACTATTATAATAACATATAGAAAATATATAATATATCTATACATATAATGAAATAAAATAAATAATAATGATAATAATAATAAAAGAAGATAATAATAGTAACAGAGTGCGATAATAATAATAGAATGATAAAGATAAAGAAATAATAAACATGAAAGTAAAGGGAATTTGGTAGATATATACATGTACATACGCACATACACGCATATATACATACACAGAGACACATCTATACACATACATACTCATACATACACACACAGATACATGCATTTATAAAAATAGAGATGGGATATATAAATATACATATACATACACACACGTATATATATATATATATATATATATATATATATATATATATATATATATATATATAAGATAAAATGGGATATCTAAGTAAGTAAAATTCTATCTAATTCTGGGTTCTAGCTTCATCGTGAAATGTGTATGTGAACGGGTATTTATATACCTATCTATAATATTTTCTTAATGTCTAATATGTGTAGATAAAGCGGTTCATCCTTCGTAGGGACGTGATGTCCCTCACCACATAGGTTGTTCCGAAATTGTGTCTGGGGAGTCGGCTGATTTCAGTTTATATTTGTAGATGTGATATCTACCGCCTTCATTCCGGAAGTAACTATCGTAATTGTATAGAACGCGTTGTTTGTAACATCGTAGAATGTAGAACTGGATAAAAAATATAAGAATTTTAAAATCAGGGCATAGCCAATAAATTGCGCCGTGGCCCATATGGTTAGGTCGTCGGTATTGCACACTTCATGCGTGCAACGACCTGGGTTAACGCCTATGTCGTAGCACGTCACTGATGAGATGCAGTACATCGAAACCAACTTTGGGTCTAGCGTTGTCCCTTATTGATGCAATTGCTAGATTCTATCTAATTCTTGGTTTCTAGCTTTATCGTGAAAAGTGTATGTGAACGGGTATTTATCTATCTATCTATCAATCTCTCTCTCTCTCTCTCTCTCTCTATATATATATATATATATATATATATATATATATATATATATATATATATGGGGGATGGGGGATGTGTATATTTGCCTGTATACATATATGTGTATAAATACATACATATCTTCATATTATGCTCGTGTACGCGTATGTATATATGTTGCATGTATTTAGGTGTATATATTTATATATATAAATGATTTATGTGTGTGCATACATGTATGAATATATATATGCATATATATTGTATAAGTATTAATAATCTGTCCGTATCGTTGTGTATATGTATCCGTACATATATATATATATATATATATATATATATATATATATATATATGCGTATGAGAAATATACCTAAAACACCACTATAATTAAGTATCGAATTTGATTCATTCTACCACGAACTGGAACCTACCTTGAAAACAGCATACTGGGGGCAGAAGAAAATGCCTCGGTCCCAAAGACCAGGTATTCGTCAACAAGACCATCTCAGAAGACCGTAGGAAGACACAAAGAAACCTCAGCATGGCATTGATCGATTACCAGAAGGCATTTGACAGAGTGCGACACTCACGGTTACTTCGTTGCCTTGAGTTATACAAGATCCACCGTATAATTAGACAAACACTGGCGGGTCATATTCAGATGTTGAAAACCAGAATATCATTAAATAACAATGGAGGAAAGACCATCATCACTGAAGTAAAAATCAAGAGTGGAATATTACAAGGTGACAGTTTAGCTCACCTACTCTTCTGTAATGCAATAGACCCACTCATCACGTTCCTGAATAACAACCCGAGCGCCTATAATTTTAGTCAGGGACGCCATCGAGATCCAAGCAATAGAGTAAACCATCTGCTCTTCATGGATGCCCTTAAACTGTATGCCAGGTCTGACACAGATCTGCACCAGCTTCTACAGGGAGTACCCATATTCTGCAATGACATCGGAATGAAGTTTGGCTTGGATAAATGTGCCAAGTACCTTGACATTGAGGAAAACGACAACATACAGTATGCCAATATGAGGGAGAAGATTAGTAAAGAATATGTACGCCGGTGAGGAAAATATGCAAACCACATCTCACAAATAAAAAGAAAATTACTGCCATCAACCAGCTGGCTATTCCAGTAATAACATACAACTTTGGTGTCATTGGGTGCCCACAAAAATACATCAACCGGCTAGATGAAAAGACACGGAAGCTACTACTGCTTCCTAAAATAATATATACAAATCTGTGTTTACTAAGAATGTATTTGCCCACGGGAGAATGATGTCTGAGACTCTCAGAGATCAAGCATCAACATAAGGAAACTATTGAGAGAACCGGTCCGTATCTGAGCTGCTCCCACAATCACACCCTCTCAATATTATACGAACAGCAATACACAAGAGCCAGTTGAACACCATCAGTCACTCAGCCGGCGAAGCATTTTAGATGAGGGCGAAGCACCAAAAAAGTGTGCCACAGAAAGAGCAAGAAAAAGCTGTCAGAAATATATGAATGGGATCAACATCAGCGTGCAAATTATATGGAGGTGGTGACTCTCTCAGGAAAACATAAACAAAGACAGTTCCTTGGACTGGCTCAAAAGGGGAGTTTTCCACCACGACCAGGAAAGGGTCATAATGGCTGGTCAAGACCACAGATTGATAACCAAATCATTCAAGAAGATGGCAAGGATCAGTAATGACAATAAATGAAGGTTCTGCAATACAGAAATCGAAAGTGTTAGTCATTGATATCAAGTTGCAAGGTTCTTCGAGGAGACGGCTACTATACAGCGAGACATGATGGAGTATGTAAGCACCTCCACTGTACCATCTGTAAAATATTAAACATCCAGTGTAGCAGCAGGTCCTGGGAACATCATCTTGAAATAACAGTTGGAAATTACTTATATACCATACATTACGACCATGTAATCCCTACAGTAACCTACCATGAAAATCTTCCTGTGAAACGTGACATAGTTATATGGAATATATCAGAGAGAGTTGCAACCTTGATTAAAGTGAATGTTCCGAATGATGGGGATCTGAACAGGGCGGAAAGAGAGAAACACACCAAATAGCAAGGTTTCATGTAGGAATGAAAAGAAACTGGAATCTTAAGGAGATATCAATCATACTAGTAATCATGGGTGTTACAGTGTTTATGGAGAAGAACCTAATTAATATTCCTGGTGAACCAAGTGCAAAAGAGATCCAGACAAGTGTACTTAAGGGAACGGCGAGGATACTAAAAAGAGCTCTCGGTTGGTTTCAATAAAAAGCGGGACAATGTTGGTAGCTGGTGTGGCTGCTCCATCCCCAACATTACAATCTTCAAAGGAAAAAAAATAATTAAAATACCAAATACTAAGCTAACCAAAATTACTAGACTACCCTTATTTAAATAAATACCAAACACATGATCATTATTTCTTTAACACTATTTTCGCAGTACAAGATCCTCACGCAATATATTGATTTAAATAGTAACCTGCATTCATTCACTAACATGCATTGTTCAATAGGGGACGAGAGGATCCCAATAATATAATTTGAAGTACAACTTTCAAAGATATACAAAATAAGAAGAAACAATGACGTTTTTTTATAAATATACATTAATTTCCTAAAAATATACTATAAGCTTTTAGAAACGACTATCAGGGAATAGAGATTAAAGGGGCCTAAAGTGGAAAATGATTTAAATTTAAATACAGAATTTAGATATCAAAACTTTAAAAAATACTAAAAATAAATAAGTTTTATAAAAGAGAATTAACGAAAAGAAATAAGTAAATAATTATACTAATTATGAATTAAACTATAAATAAAAATAATAAAAATGAATCCATTAATGCTCATATAAATAAATACAAATTTAAAACACAGTATACATGCGTACATATACTTGCGTGCGTGGGTTTGTTCGGATATATACGTGTATGCATGTATGCATATGTATTTGTGTGGCTGTCTATATGCGTGTGTATATATGTTTATGTATGTGTATACATAGAAAAAAAACAAAAACTAAAAATTAACAATCTCATAAACTTACATACATGAACTTATTAAGATATAAATTAAAGAAATACATATTCAATTTGTTGTAAATCGTAAGTACATATAAAAAAATAAATTGAATTAAGTCTTACCCAGGCTACTTGAAAAGAGAGATCTGATCTCGTATTAAAATATCAGTGTTAATTTCAAAATAGAAGATATAATTCCAAAAAATAAATAATAAATAAATAATGGAACGACCATGTCGTGTTTTGTAGACGGAAAAATATGACCCAATTCAGTTAACTTTTTTCCATGGTCGAGACATTTTCAAATGACTAATTATAAAATAGTAAATATCTCCTCCTGATTCATCGCCCTTACGTGCCAATTCTTCTTTTTTTTGTATAGACCCCTTCACATCCGGGCCTGGATATGACCTTTAATTATATCCAGTGGTGAGCGCCCAAGCTTGCGAGCTTTGGGGAGTGTGGCGCCCCACTTTAATTGCCATTGCTCCGAGGTACACTCTGTCCCGGAGTGTTAGTGCCTGTTAGGTTCCCAACTATGGGTTAAATAGAAACCGACATGAAAACAACTCATATATTCTATTAAAAAAATGTTCTTCAAAATCTTTGGATTCGGCATTAAATAACCTGAAAAGATTTTATATGCCGTAAAACAAAAACAACCAGCCAACTCTTTCCATCCTTCTTTTCTCCCTTTTACCAGCTTAGTGAATTCATACTACCTCTATATCTCTATGTTATTCTTTCTCATCTTATCACATTCTCTCTAATCTTCCCCAATACTATCCTTAACCTCCACTGATTTAACTGAAATTTTATTTTGTAATTAAATCTAAATCCATAAGAACATTAAATTTGCTCTACGCCAGTCATAGCATTGTATATATTATCTCCTTTAAAATTAAAAATGGTCTTGAACCCTTTTTAATTCTACATTTTCTTACCAGATGAGAATTATTATGATGAAACGGTCTTCACATCGTAGCAAGCTATGGCTGTATGCACATAGAAATAATCCATCAATACACACACACATACACACACACACACACGCACATATATATATATATATATATATATATATATATATATATATATATATATATATATATATATATATAGAAAGAACTTTAAACATAGAGGGAGGTAGAAAAATAATTTTAAACTGTAAATTATACTTTATATACATTTATTCTTCGAAGGAAATTAAAATAAGATATATAAAATATAATAGAATTACCGTACTCTCACTATCTAATTGTTCTAAACGGCCAGGGAAGATGTGTAACCCGGATCTTTTATCCGGAAGTAAAAACAAAACCTCTTTCCTGACTGCTTACAAACGGTTTATTTTCAAAGACCTTGATTCAACACATTTCGGATTCTTAATTTAGCATTATTTTTTTTACATTTTAAATCCTACTTCATCGCATGGGAATCTTGACTTATATGCTCATTTTATCTTGAATATAATTAAGCGATTAAATCTTGATTTTTAATCGCTAATTTTTATTTCACCTTTTTTCTTTTCGATTATCTCATTTCATAAACTCTTTCCGCTGAAAACTTTTTTTCATTCCTGAATTGCTTTCATATGATGGTGTTTCAATTTAAGCAATTCCTATCAAAATTATAGCTTCACTATGAAATTTATCTACTAATATCTTTACTCTCATGAGAAGACCACATTTCATTTAAACTCCGCAGATATTTAGATTTTTTATATTTATAAATATTTTTTGAGTATTCTGTCGAACAATAATGTAAGGTATGAATTATAGTCTTTAGATGTATTTTATCAATATCAATTCCGGATATTACAAAATAACGAACAGGTAACTAGTATGACCAATCGAATAGAGTAAATACCGCGTCCATGTATCGTTAACGGGAAGTCTTTACAGAAAAGAATAATCTAAAAATCTAAACAAAATATTCATTATTTCTAGCTGTCATGTCCGATATTTGAATTTTGTCTAACATTTTTGACAAAAATTAAAATACAATTCTAAATATTCCCTGTTGGTACGTCCAAATTTGTGTAAGAAAACCACAGGCCTGAACCTTTGCGTAATATAGTTATATTGGTGTTAGTGGACTTGTAACAAATCCAATATATGCAAACGAAATAGAACAAATATAGAGCATAATCAGTCGCATTAGTTTGTTTTACACTAAATATCAGTTAGATTTTATATGAATTATAACAAGTGCCCACGTTGTTTCACTCAACTCTAAAGTCTTTGGTAGGCAAACCCTTACATAAAATGTCCTCAGTATTTTCTGTTTATCCTCACTGTTCCAAGCAGTCCAGCCGCTTGATGAAAGCAATGTGTATTGATGCTATGTGTTCGATAATTCTGCAATGTTTCGTCATTATAATCGTCACCGTAAAATTTTGATACTAGATTCAGCGAGAAATCTGATTTCATTTTATATCTTTAATCGGAAGAAAAGCTGCTGTCAGTGTGTATATGCAAAATGATACTAGATTATATATATATATATATATATATATATATATATATATCTGCCTATCTTTCTATCTTTATATATATATATGCAGATATAGATGTATTTATGTGTATATATAGATGTCTTTAAGTCTATATATATATATAGATGTATGCATGTATATATATATATATATATATATATATATATATATATATATATATTATAAATATCAAAGTCCTTGTACCTGTCTATCTGTACACAACTATGGCCTTTATGGCTTTAAATTATACAAAACTGACAACATACAATGATAAAAGCGATATCAAGAAGCAAAATGGGCGTGATAAAACTACCCCGAATCAACGGGGAAGGCGCACTGGGAGAACACACTATGAACGGCAACATCGGTTTACGTAGAATTTGGTAGGATAATCATAGATAGAGGGTTAATGTTTTGAGGGGTCACACAGCTTATCTTACCTATAGAGGTGAGGACCATGGAATTTTACTTATGAATAAGACAACTAGGCACGCCCACACCGTTTGATGTAGTGTTTGTAAACTTGCCATGATAATACCATTATGATATCAGGAAATATTTTTACGGGTTATATCGTTGACTAACACTAACGGAAGTTGAACTCTGTGGGTGTTACATATAATTGGGAACCCTTATTGGTGTTCTTGTCTTTATGCCAAGAAAGGTTCCCAATACTGTCATCTCAACGTAGTTTGAGAGAATTTCTGTGGTTTTGATACCCCAAAATTTAGAATCTATCCTATTATACAGTGAAAATGCAGCACAGGACAGGAACTAGCTTATTGCGCCTCCTCGACATCCATAACACGCAACAATATCCACCTCTAACCGTTTGCCCTAGTATAGCACTATTGGACAACACCCCAAACAACCCCAAACTATTTTTAAACCACCCATAAACTCTCGCGATCTGAAAATGATCGCCATAAAAAACTTCAACTCTTCAATATAAAATATTAGCACAACCTCTGAACACACACCCATTACATAACTTTAAATAAATTTCCAATCTAGAATAGCCTGCATCTTGGTAATGCTTAATTAACAATATATCTGCCTTAATCATAAGCCCATTAACAACTTTGCCTAACAAATCCCCAAAAATATGTACACTTAATACGACCTATAATTTGCAACCAAACCACCAATTAGCGCACAGTGCAACGAGAATATAACCTAAACGATATAAAATCCAGGCCCAATGAAAATATAGCTTAGAAACCACCTCACAGGGCAAAAGATTAAAACCTAAATTTAGAACTATCTAACCATCACCCTTAAACCCCACTGGCGACCCCCCCCCAAGAAAGTATTTAAAAATCCGCGCATTTGGTCCCCACGATTAGACTTACACTAAACCCTCCACCCAGTAATATTTACAGTAAAACTTTAAACTGTACCGAAAATATAACCTAAGAGAAGCTCCCTCGATTCAAGCCATCCCACCCCGCGCCCTTACTAACATATCCCCATCCCTATCCTACCCCTCCGACTACCAGCCAAGTGTTGTATCTAGATGATACATCTTACTGATAATATAACTTGGATTTGAACCCAGTTGAACCAGTTCATCTACGGGTAATTTCCATCACAAGAGCCCCCGTTGAAAAAATACAGTTTTTTGCGAGCCAAATAATGAGGAATAAGAATTAATCAGACCAAAACATCTACGAAAGATCACCCAACGAATTATTTGGAGAAATATGAAAATGTAAAGGACTGCTATGAACTATACGTCTTGTATATTTTGGAAATTAGAACTACAACATTAAGACGTTCTTGCGATTCGAGTGACCTGTCTCTCGTGTTCATAAACGAGAAGTGAGTATTTCTAGGCCTGACCTGCTATATAAACATACATTTGATGGCCTTTATAATCGAACTTCAAGAAATTTAAAGTTTTAAGGTGGATTCTTGAAACTAACCTTTCTAGTGAAGCCATCCTTTAATTTAATTTAAACCCAAGGGCATCTTACGCTTTCCCGGCTTAGTCTACAAAGATTTTTATATGGATATGTGTATGCGTATATATATATATATATATATATATATATATATATATATATTCTATTTTACTTTATTTTCTACGAGTCCACTTACCCCTCACTCCTAACTCATGAAACCCGACTCCTGCTACTCTGACGACCTACCTGTTGTATCCCTTCCTTTACGCACCCCTAATAGTTAGTATTAACAGTATTTACATTATTATTATTATTGCTAAAAGTGGTGGTGATGGTGGAGGTAGTGGTAGAAGTGTTGTTACTACTGCCTTTATGATTATCCTTATTATTACTGCATTATTTTAATCCCTATTAATATTGCTATTATTATTGTTGTTTTTATCACCATTATTATAATCATCATTACAATTGATATCATTATTAGCGTCCCCGTTGCTACCCCCGCCATTGCTACCATAAACGCTACCATTATCTCCATTTTCACTGTTATTAACAGTTATTTTGAATCTAATTTTATCACAACTATTGGTAACATTATGTTTAATGTTTAATTTTAATGCTTACTTCTAACTTTGCCTTATTTCTATTTTCATTTATTGTTTTAATATTCAATTTTACTCCTAATTTATTTTCAGCTTTATTATTAATACTATTTTATAATTGTCATTTCTAATATCTTTCGTACAATTATAATTACTCTATTATTATTTGGTATATTTTTACCATTCTTATAAGTAGCAATGGTTCCATTACTCCCCCACCTTGACATCAATGTATACTTACCCTTTTACATCAAGTTATATGTACTCATAGTCATTGCGACCCTAATATTAAACCGCCCTCTTATGATTATACTCCCTATATCATAAGAGTATAAACTTATAAATATATTGCCACATATTACCTTTCAGTTTTATAAAATTGCATAACTCCTCACCCCCAATTAAACGCGATTTCATAGCCACAATTTTCCGTTTAGGTGGCAGTAATCATAAGTAATCAAAATTACCGACTCCATAGAAAATAGACACCCCACACACCGTTAAAATAAATTACCACGCAGTGACAATACACCCCCTAGTTAACCATAATATATATATATATATATATATATATATATATATATATATATATATATATATATATATATACCCCTTAATCTCAATACTATGTTAAAGCCCATATATATTCTTATATATCATACTATATATATATATATATATATATATATATATATATATATATAATAAGCTTCTCCTTATTTATTTAGAATTCTATAAACCTTCCCCCAACATTCTATAATTCCTCTTAACCTTTCTCATCCCTTACGAACATTATGCTTGACGCCGCATCTTCCCCATGCTACCTAGCACCTTCCCTACTCTTCTGATGAGAATCATTAAGTTTCGAAATGCCCTGGCATAAAGATTCCCTTCTATGCCCCAAACTTTTCCTGTATTCCATGATTCAATAAATGATCCATTCTATATCTACCAATATATAGTTTTGTGCTTCATTTCATACTCTTGTTGTCCTATTATATATATACATATATATATATATATATATATATATATATATATATATATATATATACATATATATATATATTTATAGCAGAGTGACTTTAGGTGGCCCGAGATTGAATGATGCCCAATGAATGTTTGCACTCCGATATTTTTATGGTAATCGAAATCACGGAAATTGGCCAATTTTCAATCCAATCGGTTGATTGCCTTCTCACGTTGGGAACCCATCGTGTTTCACAAAGCAAAGCTTCACATTTCACCCCTCTACTATGCATTGCAGTTTTACATTGCACTTTAAAATCCTGCTGCCCAATTTTAAAATAAGTTGTATATATAGTGGCTTGAATATAAATTATGTTGCAAAATGTTAGTATCATGCTTCAATTGATCTCAAAACAACCGTTTATTTTAAACACGCTCCTGTCATTTGGAAGAACCATATGTGCATTTTAAATCAATGTACCTTACTGGTTGTTGATTATTGCTTGGATTAAATTTCCAAATTAAAAAGCACGCAGTATGATACAACTGCGTAATTCATAGAAACACTTCTTTCGAACGTGCCCCTTGCCATACAAAACATCCTATTGTTATTATATATTAGGCGTTTATGGTTGTGTGATAATAATACTTCTCGAATGCACGTGTTATATTAGGCTGTGTAAGCTGCATCTTTAGTCTAAACCGTCATTTCTTCCTTTTATCTGAGTATTTTGATCATTGACAATCTATACTTATCGAATATCGTCCGATAGAAAACATATCTAAGAACACTGCTAGGCATCTATACTACCTTTCATTGAAATTTCCTGAAAAGCGGCATGGTAGTTTTCGAGGCGATATAGAAGGAAGTCAACCACACAGATATTTCATTTTATACACTATATATATATATATATATATATAAATATATATATATATATATATTTATATATATATATATATATACATATATATATACAACTGTTGATTTACTATGTCCAAGTGTGTAAAATAATTGCGTTTATATATCGTAATTTTATGCATGACTTGATATTTCGTACGTGTGAGTTTCCCTTCAAGTGTGTAAGAATATGTTAATGCCTATATTCGTCCGTTTTTCGTGCAATGCGACGAATTTGCTTATCTTCTTACCATCGTCCATCACGTGTCTTCCAACTGTAATTATTCTGTGCAGCCAATTCCGAAAACAGTAACGGTGCCCACAAGTTGCAATCTTGCATCACGCTAAAAATACGTTATCTTTAGCAGATAAATGTCAATGCTTTCAATTGACCATTTCGTTGACTTTCGTACCTCGTAAATCTTTTGGACGTGACTTTTCAACTGACCAGCTATGAACCGGCGAGCAGCCAATGTTAACCATAAGGCATAACGGAAAGTACACTGCAGTTAGGATAATGGGCGAAAGACTTGTTTCAAGGAAATACACATACATACATACATACATACACTACAACTGATACATTCTTATTGAAATACAAAGGAAGTTTCGCATAATATTTGCTTAACAAGTAGAATACTATTTTATTTAAACTTACATTAGACTTCTATTCATTATTTTTCTCATGGAATTACCGATTTATTAGTGCTATGTATGTTTTATGTATTTTTTCAAATTCGTATTTTTGTGAATTCAATTAATTCTGGGTATCTAATACTAATATCCATCAATCGTTTCCCCTAAATCTTACTGTTTTTTTTTCTAAATATTTCCATATCAAAGTGCAATAGAAATTAAGAAATAATTATATGAAATGGAAACAAAAATTAATTATTACCTTGATTGCGACAAACATAGTTGTATCTTAATTGTTGATTAATCGTCAGAGAAAGCTTGCAAGAATTGATTTTCTCCGATATACTTTTACTTGACAGTGTTTGTAATAACCCATGCTAATCAAATTATGATTCAAAACAAATATATAAATATATATGATTGTATGCATGCATATAAATCTCTACATAGCTATTTATACAATATTGACTCGTAAGTATTACAATATAAATTTGATATAACATACCTTTGAGTTTATATACTTAATTATTAATGAAGAGCATACCTGTATGCCTATGCCTGTAATTTTATATAATACTAGCAGGCCAACTATGATTGTCTTGTCGTAAAGTACTTATAAACACGATATTCTAAATAAATCATATTTCGCAATCATTATAATATACTTTATTCTCTATTGAATATGATATCGTTCACAACACAAGCAATGGCTAAAAAATCTACAAAAATACTTGTGGGTCATTAGATAAAAATCTTAATAAATATATTTAACGCCTAAGACTTAGTCGTTATTCTTTGAGCCATCGACAAATGAGTATCTAAAATTAAAGCGTATTTAAAGAATGCATATATATTTGCACACTCGTGGACGTAAAATATTGTTGACTTAGTCATGGCTATTTCTTTACAATGTTGAACACTTACAAGTCCGTAGAGGAAACCTTGGATAGCAGGGTTTAATGCAAAGCTTGTCGTACATACACGTATATATATATATATATATATATATATATATATATATATATTTATATATATATATTTATATATATATATATGTCTGTTTGTATATTTCCATGTTTGAAACCTTATTCATATGATATGCGAGTATGCAAAATGTAGGAATTATTCATAAAAATAGCGGAGCGCAATATTTAAATGTAACAAAACATTAACAAATTGCGCTTCGTTTCTCCAAACAATATGTAAATTATGTAGCCTTTATGCAATCGCCGGGATTTTTATGATTTAGATGAAGAAGATCGTTTCAACAATTTTAAATAGGAAAGTAGACGTTAAAGATATCGATGTCAGTCAAATACGAAACTTAATGTATATATATATATATATATATAATTATATATATATATATATATATATATATATATATATATATATGTATATATATATATATATATAAGTGTTGGGATGGTCAATCGACATCGAGTAACGGAAAAAACGGAGCGATTTGGGGTATCGGACTTGGTATCAGCATCGGAAAAATTTGAGCCTATTTTCCGACGCCAAAACCGTTTACTTACATACTCTTTTTTTTTAATCTGATTTTTTTTAAAGAAAAACCTTTAACTGTTTTTTTTTTGTAATAATACAATAATATTATGTATTTATTTAACTTTCCAATAAAATATATGGATCATGTCTCATAAATCCGTGTTTTACGTTTGAGAAAATATGGACAAATTCAACATGGGTTGTTATATTTCGGGACAAAAACCACTTTTATGTTTTAAAGTATTTTCAAGCGCTTTTCTTTATTTTTAAATCTAAAATTGCGGGTGGGTGGGTGCGAAATATCTACAGTTTTCTAGAATTCCCCGCTAGATTGCAAACGAAATATCCAGATCTAGCAGGAAAACCGATTAATTGGACACACTGGTCACGTGATAGGAAGCGGTAATAAATAATTGTCCCTAAATAAAAAAATGGTCTATCGGTACAAAGAAAACCACCTATTTATCATAGAAAAATTAAGTATAATGTTATAATTAAAAAGAAATATATAAAAACAAACATGGATATAGTAAACATATTATACCACAACGTGGAAGCCATCCGTCCTGTGTTTTTTTTTAGACTGTTAATTGCGAACAAACCATGAGTTACATTTATATATATATATATATATATATATATATATATATATATATATATATATATATATATATATATATACATATTAAGCAAGGGGTGTCTCTGTTTCATTATTATTTTTGTAAACCTATGTAATTTTTTATAATACTAGCAGTCCAAATATGATTGTCTGGTGGTAAAGTACTTATAAACACGATATTCTAAATAAATCATATTTCGCAATTAATATAATATACTTTATTCTCTATTGAATATTATATCGTCCACAACATATAGCAATGGCTAAAAAATCTACAAATATACTTGTGCGTCATTAGATAAAAATCTTAATAAATATATTTAACGCCTAAGACTTAGTCGTAATTATCTAAAATTAAAGCGAATTTAAAATAATGTTATAATTAAAAAGAAATATATAAAACACACACATGGATATAGTAAACATATTATACCAAAACGTGGAAGCAATCCGTCCAGTGGTTTTTTAGACTATTAATTGCGAACGAACCAAGAGTTACATCATATATATATATATATATATATATATATATATATATATATATATATATATGTATATATATATATATATACATACATATTCATATATATAGATATAGATATAGATATATAAAGCAAGGGGTTTCTCTGTTTCATTATTATTTTTGTAAACCTATGAATTTTTCGTATTGCTCTATTTATAATGATATCGGATTGTTCATCATAAAAATTTCCATGTGAAATGTATTTAAAAAGATATCTAGTCAACGGGAATCTCGCTGTTGCCTTTAACAAGATTTGTTTACACACATATACACATATATACGCATATATATATAACTATATATGTATATGCATAGGTATATATATATATATATGTATATATAGATATATTAATGTATATATATCTATGTGTGTATATGTATAAAAATTTGAGGTTGCTATTTTCAAAAGGTAGTGTAACCAGTGAAATATAACGAAGTAAAACAATATTTCTCAATACAGAAGTAGAGCAGGTTACATGTGTCTTTAAATAAGTAATAGTTTGTTGCTCCACAGTCATGTTCATGTTTCGGTCTAGTAACTAGAGACCTCATAAGGCAACAACCCTTATTTTCGAAAATTAGGGTTGTTGCCTGATGAGGTCTCTAGTTAGTAAATACTAGTAGACCACAACATGGTCATGACTGTGTAGCAACAAACTACTTATTATGTAAGGAACAAATGTATATATATATATATATATATATATATATATATATATATATATATATATATATATATAAACCATGGCGTGTTCTTGCGCAAGTATTGTGCTTTTGATTTCTTTTCTTTTCCACATTGTCGAATTGTTTCCAAAAGAATTCGTATGCTTTTTTTATTATTTCACGAGCATTTTCAACTGAATAATTCAGCCGTTAGCAGGCGTATTCATGTATCATAAGCTTTAAAATGTATGCAATTTATAGTTTTCTAAAGAACATATGTGAAACAATAAAAAATAGAAATTGCTATTTAGCAAGATTTGACCAAAATGCAAATAGAACAATATGGAACCGCGTAGCCAAAGATTGTTTCACTAATCTTAAAGAAGCGTGTTCTCTATCCCAATTATCATCAATGGACCTGAGGTAACCATGTCAGCATCAGACAACGCCAAACTCCTTGCCAAGACCTTTGGAACTAATTCTTCCCTTTGCGACAAGGCCTCTAACCCCCAATATTTCTCCTGTTTCAGAAAACACGCTATGTGATATACATATATTTGTACGTGATGTTTCCAAGCTAATCAAAAACCTTGATTCCAGTAAAGCAACTAGCCCTGACGATATTCCAATTATAGTAATCAAAAAGTTTCAACCAGAACTAGCGTCCATATTTACAAAACTGTCTGAAGTAGAATTTCTCCCCATCACCCTGGAAAATCTCATCAGTATACCCTGTATAAAGAATTAAGGTTATTGCTCATCCCCCTCTCAGTACAGGCCAATAAGTCTCCTGTGCTGGAATTTGTGTTAAATACAGAAGTAATCAATTATCTCAGCAAAAATAACCTTCTTAGTGACACATAATATACTTTCCGTTCTGCTAGATCTACAGCAGATTTGCTTAGAGTTATACCTCATAGGATTAGCGAATCTCTCGACGGAAGCAACCTTTCTAGGGCAACTGCTTTTGACATATCTAAGGCATTTGATAGGGTGTGGCATCTGTAGCTATGGTATAGTTGGAAATATCTTTTCAACTATCAAATCATTTCTATCTGGTAGGTTCATAAAAGTAGTTGATGGGCGAAAACTAGAAGTTCACACAATTAATGCTGGAACCTTAACGGGTCCATCCTGAGCCCAACTCTTTTCCTGATCTACATTAATGATCTTCC
>NC_136485.1:21321660-21326660 GCF_053919585.1 Euprymna scolopes
TTTTATATTCTGTCAAGGCAGGATATGCTGTTTTTAGCAGCTCCTGGCCAGATTAGGCAGCAGTACTCCATCCTTGGACGTACTTGGCTTTTATACAGATAGAGAATTGCAACAGTAGTGAGATATCTTCTGGGGCGGTAGAAGGATCCCACCATTTTCCCAGCGTCCCTGACAACCGATTTGATGCACGTGTTCCACTTCAGATTAGCAGTAAAGGTCAAACCCAGAAGCTTGTCAAAACATGGTACCTCCCCAAGAGGAGAGCCATCCATTTCAATTGATGCCAGATGGGTACAAGAGCGTTGATGATGCAAAGATAGGAGCTTGGTTTTGGATGTATTAAATGTGACCAGCCACATCTCCCCCCATTGTATCACGCGCTCAAGTACAGAGGAGAGAGAAGTAGTCATTTATGGCCTTTGATATGTTGCGATAGATGGTCGTGTCATCAGCATAGATGCCAACGAATGATTTACGTATGTGTGTTGGGAGATCATTGATGTAGATCAGGAAGAGAGTTGGGCCCAGGATTGACCGCTGGGTTACTGCAGCATTAATACTCAGGATCTCTGATTTCTGCCCATCAACCACTACTCTTATAAACCTATCAGAGAGAAATTATACAGCTGGAAATCTTGTGAAGTAGGCCCTTATGCCATACCTTATCGGAGGCTTTCGATATGTCAAGAGCAATTGCCCTGGCAAGGAAACCTTTGTCAAGAGATTCACTAATTCGGTGTCATATAAACTTTAGCACACCTGCTGTAGATCTTGCAGAGCGGAAACCATATTGCATATCACTAAGAAGGTTGTTTCTGTTGAGGTGGTAGACTACTTCTTTATTAAATATGGATTCCAACAATATATATATATATATATATATATATATATATGTATATATATATTATTATGTGTATATATATATATATATATATATATATACACTTATAAATTTTAAGGAGATTAGAAGAATAGTCTAAAGAGCAGAGTGTATTTTAATGTAATAATAAAATTACTAATTTAATTAAAATACAGGGAAAAAAATTCACAAATGAAATCCATAAATAAAATTGATAGAAACATAAACTTCATTGAAATAAACCTACTAAGAGCGTAATAACCTATAGTATGGCAATGTCTTCCCGTATACGAGTTAACAAAAATGACCAAAAGGCAAGAAAAGATAAAACCAAACAACAAGTATTACATACTAATACAAATTAACAGCAAACCCAAACCCGTAAACGTAAAAACAGACATAAGGAGGCCCTATGGTTCAACCCTCCATATTCCAAAAATCTTGAGACGAACTTAGCCAGACATTTTTAAAAATATTGGATAGAAACTTTAAAGCTCCTCATAGATATAATAAAATATTCAATAAGATTACAATCACAGTGTCTTACTCTACTAGGCCAAACTTTCATCCAAAAATAATTAGTTCTAAAAAAGAATTAATAAGCTACAAAATACAATTATACAAAATATAGCAGGCTGTAACTGTAGAAGAAAGACATATATGTCCCCTACAAGGCTCATGTAAAATAAAAAATGTAGTTTATAGCTGCACAGTATCACCACACCCAAATCTAAATGAATTTAATTGCAACGATATCTCAACCACCCGATTAAATAATGACACCAACTTTAACGAATCTACCATTCAAATACAAACCAACCCACCATATAATAATCCAACACCTATTCTACCGGAAAATAATTACACTAAACAAGAGGCAATATATTTGGGTCCACATCTGGCTTAATTAAACATAGAATTTCAACGCACAAATATTCATTAAAAATCACTCCCTGTTAATCCAAACTACTCTATCCAAGCATATTTGGCGAGGCAAGGATAACAATATTTCTTTCAATTGGAAATGGAAAATAATAAGGTCTTACATAGTATACAAACCAGGAGATATATTCTGTGCACTGTGTACAAAAGAGGCCCTACAAATTTTAAAATATGAAGATATACAAAATAGAACCACCCTATTAAATTCAAGAGAAGGACTTATTTCCGAATGCAGTCATAAACGTTGGTTTAAATTTAATAAATATAAACCACCTTAAATCATTAAAAATGTAACTTATTAATATTCAATATAAAAATTAAATCATAACTTTACATGCTTATTTATGAAAATTTTTGATCATCAGTATTATTGTTATTATTAATTGGTCTGATATATCGACCATTATTATATATTATTAAAATATATTCTGAAGCTTAACCTATGATATATTTTTTTTAATTTCAAGAAATAAAAAAATGATCAAATAGTAAATTCAATAATTTAAAAATAGTTTATAATATATTGTTTGCTTGATTTATTATTCCTTAATAAATTAAGTTAACCACTAATTTTCCACCTTGCATTGTTTAATTTAGGAAATAATATTATCTTCCCTTTTCTTACTTCAGTTTTAAATTTAGCGTCTTAATCAAACATATGCTAACCGATATAAAATATTTCATTAGCGTTCTTTTTGAAAATTTATCATTTCATAAGTTGGAAAGCTACAATAAGCATCCATATGAATGCTTTGACCTTAATTGCTTATTTCAAAAGGCGAATAATTAAACGGTAAATAATTATCTATATTTATGTATATATGTATATATATGTGTATGTATGTGTGGGTTATGTATATATATATATGTATATGTGTTACGTAAGGGTGTTATTATTAGACGAAGCTACCACTTGTGCGCGTATGTTACGTGAGTTCTTATTTAGTGTTCTTGTTTGTATTAGAAAGTCTTAGAGTGATAGACAGTCTTAGGAGAGATTCATGGAAGTAAGATCTTTGAGGTTCATGTGTGTGATCATGTTGTGAGATATAGAGACATTAACAGGTGTATATAAAGATAGAGTGAGAGTTTAAAATGAGAAGGATTGCATATCAATACATTTTGAGAAGGTGTTTGCTATCTAGATAGACCGATAATTGAGAGGTTTGCATTTATGCCGATGGATTGGCAGGTTGGCATTTATGCTTTGACAGTTCGTATGAACGGGAGTGTTTATATAACATAAATAGACACATATACTTTCCACATATTTTTAGATAATGAATTTCAAATGGTTTTTACACATAAATAGACAATGCCTTTTTCAGGTAATGATGGACACAGGAGACGCCAGTTATATAAACATGATGAGCATTTATTCTTCCACTTAACCGGTTGGTGGCTTTGCGTTCAGGATTTCAAAGGTTTACATTCTAATGTTTCAAAAGTGACGGTCTCGCTTCTAGACGATTGAAACCCATGTCTGGACCCAGACTATCGTCTTACTCTGACTCTCTGCCTCCCGTCTTCTGACTTCTCACTAACTAACTCTAACTAACTCTCACTTCCTATATTGAGAAATCCATGCATGTCCGGCCAACGTGACCACAATTCACGTGCCATCAACATGCTCGACCTGCACGTTTCCGAACATTCTGATTCCCCATTTTTTCCTTTGTTGTTTTCCCAAAGGACTTCAACCTACATATCTAATTCATTTAACCAATATTTTATTATCCACATTCTTTCTAATGATGAATAGTTTATTTATTATTTATTTCATCAGTATAAACAATTTACTGGACATTCCATTTAAACCTATTGTTCTTTAAAACTTATCTCCAGGGTTCGATTTTCGTTTTCTCTCATTTTATTGTCATTTTAAGTAGATCTCTCTATTTTTATACTTACATGAAAGGGGAAATATGTATATATAAATATGTATATATATATATATATATATGTATATATATATGTGTGTGTGTGTCTATGAATTTTATTACAAATATATTATTATAATATTATATTTAAACCAAATTCAGATGTATTAAAATTATACATTATCTATTTTATTTCTATCTTTAACCCATATTAATTTTCTTATCAAGTTAATGCATGCCTTTATTTTATTATTTTCCAGATACATCTGCCTTACTTTTAATCCTAGCTTTATTTATGGTGTCTTTTACATATATTAAAACCCTTCCTAATACTTTGCTGATGAGGAAACTTTGTTTGTTAAAAATACTATATGTAAAAATTATTGTCCGTGACTTAATGTCTACTATAATAAAAACATTGTTTTCCGAACGAAACGATCGTACACATTATTGATTTTGTGTTTGTTCCTTCTTGTGAAACGGATTTTTAATTTAATTCTAATTTGAATTTTTAATTATCAATCACATTACTGACTATATATATATATATATATATATATATATATATATATATATATATAATTGGTTGAGAGGTTCCAACGAGAGGAAAATGTATATTTAAATAAGAAAGGTCACCAACAACTGCTATGCATTTTTTTAACATTCTTTTATTATTCCGTCTTTTGATTTTTTCATATAATAAAGTATTATATTTAGATCATTGTAATAATGTTTTGAAATCATTGAAATAGTTTTTTACGCGTGTCAGACGTTCTGTGTATCGTCCTCTCGAGAAATTATTTAAAGTGTAAAATAATTAAAATATATTTAAAATGTGTATAGAATGTATAAACACATTTTCGCAGTCCATTTTGGTTACATGTTTCCCGAGCGGATGAGATGTCTGTAAAGAACAACTAATATCTTCATGGGGGTGTTCCACTCCTACCCTTCTTATTTGGGTCAGAATATGGTAATTCCTTCTTTTCCTGTCCACTCTCTCTTATCCTTTTCATACTTTTTATTTATTTATTTTTATTTTTTATTATTACTTGGGTGGAAGTGAGGGCCGCGTTCGTACTTGGTCAGGTGGGTGCGTAGGGGTGTGTGTGTGTGTGTGTGTTTTCCTTGTATTAGCTTGTAGAATGTATACGTCTTATAGTTTCATACCATTATAAGAACCCTAATGTGATAAAAGTTCGTTTGTAATTTGCATGTGGTTGGGGGCAGTTTCTCTGAAACACAGTTAATCCGTAGAGATGTTTTCATTTAATTGTGATTTTGATTGTTTGGATTTTTAGATTTTAGTTTCTTTTTAT
>NC_136485.1:21331660-21601660 GCF_053919585.1 Euprymna scolopes
TGCGAGAGAAAACAAATAAATTTACGTTTTTTTTCAATCAACTATACGGATAAAAGTTTAAGGAAACTATCATGCAGTGCGTTGATAATTATTCAATTAAAATCGATGCCTATAGAATTTATTCCCCGCAAAATATAATATGACAACTTAAAACTACCTTACATGCCTTAAATACATCATTAATCCAAGATGTAAGTAAGAGATACCTCATAATGGACTTACTTGCACACCTAGGTACATCACTTAATTATCATACCTCATAACTCGCAAATGCCAAATGACAAAAATATAAACAAATTTCGTTAATAAAGTATATCGTCAAGTAGCATGTATTTTTTTAACATGGAGGTCACATCATATCAAGACCCAGAAGCCACTCGGGGATAAGTCTTATTGCGTGTACATTTATCAATGGGATAGTATGATAGTAATGATTAGTATTAGAGATTAGATAAAGTGTCTTACTTAAGGGAGGGGTTCATGAGGAATTTGTTTATGTTAGACTTAAAAACATCCAAGTTTTACTCAGGTGGGAAACAAGCAGATTGAAGAGATTTACACGGGCGTGACAGTCTAAGAAAGAAGCGTTGTTCATGGAATGCACGTTTTGATTTAGGCATTTTGGGGAAAATAGTTGACAGTGGTTTAAGCTAGACGGGTGTTTACCATGAAAGATTGGTGAGGGGGATCAGAGATTGGAGCTCAAAAGAGCACCTACCATGGAAATAACGATAAAACAAAGACAGGCTCGTAACGTCTGTTCTGTGGGAGAGAGCTTGCAGGGAAGAGAAAAGGGCATACCTCACGAAGCCATGAAGTCTATTTTGTACTCTGACAACGAAAGATATGCTGTTTTTAGCAGCTCCTGCCTAGATATGGCAGCAGTATTTCATCCTTGGACGTATTTGGCTTTTATATAGATAGATAATTGCATCAGTAGTGAGATATCTTCTGGGGCGGTAGAAGGTTCCCAACATTTTCCCAGCAACCTTGGCAATACACTTGAGGTACGTGTTAGATTCCAGATCATGAGCAAAGTTAAAACCCAGATGCTTGTCAAAACATGGAGCCTCCCCTAGATGAGAGCCATCCATTTCAATTGATTACAATGTGGATCAGAGTGTTGATTATGTAAAGGTAGGAGCTTAGTTTTAGATGCATTAAAAGTAACCAGCCACCTCTTCACCATTGTACCACGCGCTCAAGATCAGAGGAGAGAGAATCTTGAGGTGTTACCATACTTGGTCGTGTCATCAGCATAGATGTCAACGAATGATTAAAGTATGTGTTTTGGGAGATTATTGATGTAAATCAGGAAGAGAGTTTGGCCCAGGATTGACCCCTCATGAACTACAGCATTAATAATGTGGGCCACTGATTTCTGTACATAAACCACTACACTTATGAGCCTATCGAAGAGAAATGATTTAATAATTGATAAAAAAATGTCCAGTTATAGCGTAGCTGAAAATCTTGTGAAGTAGACCCTAATACCATACCTTATCGAAAGCCTTTGACATTTCAAGAGCAATTGCCGTAGAAAGCACTCTTTTGTCGAGAAATTCACTAATCGTATGAGATGACACTACTATCTATGCTAGCACATCAAATACCGCAAACGATCAAGTTCTCGCTGATCCTCTCTCCTCTGATCTTAAGCAAGTGGTACAATAGGAGAAAGAGGAAACTTGTTACTTTTAGTACATCAAAAACCAATCTTTTTACATCATCAATAGTCTGATCCCTATCTGACATCAATTGAAATGAATGCCTCTCGTCTTGGGGAGGGCTCATGTTTTAATAAGCTCCTGGATTTGAACTTTACTCGTGATCTTAACTGGAACACATACATTAAATACGTTGCCAAGTCCGCTGGAAAATTAGGTGTCCTTCTATCGATCAGTAGATATCTCACTGCCGATTCATTCTCTATCTATATAAGAGCCAGGTACGTCCAAGCATGGAATACTGTTGCCACATTTATGAGGGAGCTGCAAGAAAGAACTTACCCTACCTTGAGAGAGTTCAAAATAGACTTCGTAGCCTCGTAGGGGATGTCGTTTTCTCTTATCTGAACCTCATTCTCACAGAAGAGATGTTGCGAGTTCGTCTCTTCTTCATGGTTATTTTCACAGGAATTGTTCGGATGAACTCAAATCTATCGTCCCCCTCGCGAAACTTTCACAAGAAACACCCATCCAGCAGAAAACACTATCAATTTCCCTCACTTTTTATCTGTGCCTAAACCTAAACGTAGATTCCATGAGCAAAGCTTCTTTTTAGAACTGCACGCCTATGGAATTGTCTTATGTTTCCTTGCTTTCCAGCTGACTGCAATATGGTTGTCTTCAAATCTAACAAGTTTTTTTATGAGCCATTCCCCTTAAGTTAAGAAATTTACAGAATTTCCATTTCTAACGATTAATATATTGTCCAATATCTACTGTACACGCTTTAATCCTCGTCGTTGAGTGATCTTTTTGCCTTGATAAGTGGCGATACCAATGTAAAAAAATATATAATTTGTTGCACATATGCTGTAGATCTAGCAGAACAGAAACCATATTGCATGTCACTAAGAAGATTGTTTCTGATGAGGTGGATGACTATTTCTCTATTTTATATGGATTCCAGCAGCTTACTCATGGCACACGGTAGACTTATTGGAATGTACTGAGAGAGAGATGACTTTTCACCTGAATTCTAAATAAAGATGATGTTCTACAGGGAGTTGGAAAGCACTTCTCCTTAAGACAACGCTTAAACAGTTGTGTATGTATGGGGGTATGTTCTTGTAGAAGCTTTTTAGCACTATAATTGGAATGCCGGCAGGGCCAGTTACTTTACTGGAATCAATGTTCTTGATTAGCTTCGCGACCTCACGCACAGATATGTGTATGTTACGTAGCGTGTTGTCCGTTATAGGAGGAAATACGGGTAGTTGATGGCCTTCATCGTATAGGGTAGAATTAGCTGCAGAGTTCTTTGCAAATAGTTTCGCCTTGTTTGATGTTGACGAGATGAACTCATGTCCTATGATGATGGTTGGGATAAAACGAACACTTCTGTTCAGGATCCGGTTTGCTATTTGCCAAAACTGTTGGGAACCGAATCGCTGTTCAGCTACTTTTGATTTAACACACTAAGCATATAGCTTTCTTGCATTTTTTATTACTCTTTTACAGTGGTTGCTGGCAATCCTAAAAGCAGCTTTAGTCTCAGTATATCTATTACGTTGAAAGAACATTACTATGGAAAAGGTGATTTCTGTGCGCGATGGCAGCAGCACATCCTGGGGAGAACCATGGCTGGCTTTTACGTTTTTGTTGGAATTTGTTAAATGGTATGAATTGGTCTATACCTACAATTAACCATTCGGTCAGGTCTAAATATATTTTAACAAATATATACTAAAACCAAACGAAAGATGCCAGACCTTAGTAAATTGCCCTTATAACCAAAAGTATAAAAAGTATAACAAAAATAAAAATAACCAAAAATGGACGAGGACGTCTACTACTTTATTTCAAATGAGATAAATATTTCTGAGAAAAATGGTTTCTTGAATATCGAAATAAATAAAAAAAATAATTCCACCAGAAAAGCAATAGGTAATTACTCGATGATAATGTAATGACTAAAAATAAAATGTGTCCATCAGCTAGGAGAATAAATAAAAAGGTAATATTTTATCAGACAATAACAATGTATTACAATAGTTTCAAATAATGAAGTGATCCCACATGGTATTGTGTAAAACGGCACTTACACAATTTGACTTACCCATGCTTCCTCCGAAGGAGAAAGTTCAATGCGAGTATTCTATTCACAAGCGACCCCCAGTCGCATATACACTTCTGATTAAAAATGTAAGACCATTTATATATAAAAAAAAGAAGCTTTTCTTTAAGGATAGAGTTTAAATTTAACACTACTAAAATCTAAAAATTTATTGAAACAAAAAGATTCATTCAAAGGATTGATTTTTAAAATTTTTATTTTTATGTAATTAGGCTTTTTACACATACTCCAAATTATAATACAAGAGACAAAATTTCTATTAAATTGTACAAAACGTATATGAAAAGTGTATGAAAACATCCAACAATCAAACTTGATTATGAGTTCTACCGCCACTGCTTTTGATGACTTCTGAAATTCTTTGACGCATGCGAGAAATAAGGATTTCCATTAAGGTGCGGGAGATCCTGCCCTAATTTCTGAAGGTTGCTTCACGAAGTTTATTTTTTGTTGAATATTGTTTTACATTTCGATAATCCTCTCTTGTTATCCATCCCCAAACATTTCCAATTGGGTTCAAATCCGGAGAGCATGCAGGATGTCCTAATTATAGACTCTATTTTCTTGTAGACACCTTAAACTCCACTTCTCAACGTCCAAGGTTTCTTATTCACGACGAAATCTTAACCGGTCCACTTTGTGACGGGGAAGCAATCTTTGAATTTATTTACGCTTTTTATTTACCGTGCCTTTTTTGTTGAAAGTGTCGTCTGATGGTTATTGGACTGCAATCAGCATATGTAACCGCCTTATTTGACTAGAAGAAAGTCCCCTGTCATTTATAACAACCCGTCTGATTAACTTACTCAATGCAGAAGATATTTGAGGGGGGCTGCCAAAGGATTTTGCTTGTCCATACTCCTCAATGTTCTTTAGAAAGTTGCCAATAACAGTTTTACTGCGATATATATTAGCTGCTATCGCTGGGTGTGATAAACCTTGCTCATGGAAGCCTTGTATTCGAGAGCGCTCAACTTCGTTTAGTTTTCTTTCATTAGGCATGGTAACACCTTTACGCAGTGATTGCTAATCTCTTACTGAAATAGACACATAAGATTTACCATGAATCTAACAATTTATTCCCTTGGTTTATAATTTTGATCATGTGAAAAAGCCTTATTGAATAAAATTGCGAATTTTTAAAATACAAATTTTTGAATGTACCTTTTTGTTTCCATAACATTTTAGATTGTAGTATTAGTAAGCTTAAGTCGAAAGCGTTTAACATCTAGGCCAAAATAAAAAGGTTTCTTTATAAAGGTGTTTCAGTTGTCTTAAATTTTGGATCAGCAGTGTATATACCCGGTTAGAATAGATGAAGATGTAAGTTTTTGAAAATCTTGCAAGGCGGGTTCGATTTATTTTTACATACAGCGCTTGGCATTCTCAAACTTGTCACCAATTGTAGTAATAATAAGACTCAAAGTTTCTTATCACCGATGATTTGAGAGGAATCGTCATGTTAACGTGATCATACCGGGAAGGCTGCCATTGAAGCAGTGTAAAAACAAAAGCATATGTGGTAAATTTTAAATTTAATTTATATATATATATATATATATATATATATATATATATATATATATATATATATATATATATAGTGATGATCATATTTATTGGCACGGTAAAATAAAAGTTAAATTTTGTCTAATAAATTCTAAAAAAGGGATTAAATTAAAGAAAATAACAAAGTATATTATGTATTTTTAACTGGCCTTTCCGATGCAGGCTTTGTTTTTCTTTTAGTATCAGTATAATATCAATCAATTGCCGGTTTACGTGCTTTCTGAACTTTTTTATAGCCATATTGTGCTTGTTTAACGCTAATTCAGTGAATAATTTTTTTCAGATAATTTTTAGATAGCGATTTATTTAAACTATTATAAGTGACTAAATTATAATTTTCAATCGCCATGGTTAAAACTAAGGAACACAGCGAAGACGTCAGGAAGCGTGTTGTAGCATGCCATACCAATGGGGAGGGCTATGATAAGATTTCAAAAAAGCTAAACCTTCCCAAATCCACTGTTAGAGCCATAATAAACAAGTTCAAATCGCAAGGCCACGTTATGAGTTTAGAGGGTAGAAGGAGAAAAAGGATTCTTTCCCCAAGAGATGAACGGAAAATTGTTCGACAAGTAAAACAAAACCCAAGGATCTCTGTTGGGGAGATTGTTGATGAACAGAGCACCTCTGGAGTGAATGTATCTCGGCATACAGTTGGTAGAGTTTTGAAGAGAGCTGGTTTAAAAGCATGCCGTCCGAGAAAGACTCCCTTATTGAAGCCTATGCACCTGAAAGCAAGGCTAGCCTTTGCAAAACGTCATATTGATAAAGATGTTGCATTCTGGAAACGTGTTCTATGGACTGACGAAACGAAAATAGAGTTATTTGGCCATAATAAAGTGTCTTATATTTACAGAAAATCTGGCGAAGCTTTCCTGCCTAAGAACACCATACCCACAGTGAAGCACGGTGGAGGCAGTTTGATGTTTTGGGGATCCTTTGCTGCCTCTGGACCAGGGCGACTTGTTAAGGGCACAGGTAGCATAAAAAAGGAAGATTATGTTAAAATATTGGATGAAAACCTGAAAGACTCTGCTAAAGAGCTCTCACTTGGTCGTCGTTGGTGGTTCATGCAATATAATGACCCAAAGCATTCGGCTAAACTGACTAAGAAATGGCTTGAGGACAATCATATTAATGTTTTGGAGTGGCCATCACAAAGCCCAGACCTTAATCCAATTGAAAATTTATGGAGAACATTAAAATTGAGGGTAATGCAAAGGAAGCCTAAGAATCTTATTCAATTGGAGGATTATTGTCAGGAAGAGTGGGCTAAAATTACTACTGAAGAGTGCAACAACTTGGTTGTAAACTATGAAAAGCGACTGAGGAAGGTAATCAAGGCCAAAGGCTATACAATTGATTATTAAATAAATCGTGCCAATAATTTTGAACAAGGTTTTTTTGCAATTATGTTTGTTGTTCCTTTGTTATTTATTTTTTCTTAAATCCGATTGCTGCATCGGAAAGGCCAGTTAAAAATACATAATATACTTTGTTATTTTCTTTAATTTAATCCCTTTTTTAGAATGTATTAGACAAAATTTAACTTTTATTTTACCGTGCCAATAAATATGATCATCACTGTATATATTATTATTATTATCAACACAAGTACCTGCGTTGACTGGGTCTAAAGACAGCCTACAGAAAATCGACTGTGATTGATGAAAGTGTGATAGGTCCTATAAAGGAGGGGGTTGTAAAGTGAAGTGAATAGTATCAGTAAGTAAAGAATTGCCTTTTAGAAAGGTTTTATTAACTGTAAAATACACGTACGCTCTTGAAAGGATCGAGCGGGAAAATGAAACAGAGGGCGCTTTTATTATGAATGTCAATCCCAAGGGGGATAACTCTTAACAACAAATTAAATCATAACATTTTCCCCGTCCTAAAGTATTCAAGTAAGGGGTAATTAATTATAGACATTTTTTTTTTTTTTTTTTTTTTACAATCACATAAGAATCATTTTATTTACAAATAACATATGAACCCAAACTGCAGTTTTTTCAGTATTTAGTCACAAAATCCTTATATTTACTAGGGAATTGTCGAACTCTGGACGACCTCCGCACAGATTGGCAGGAATGCTGATTTTCAGTATTATTTTTTAGTGAAATCTGATTTTCTTCAAGATCAGACGATTGATTTTTGTCTTCCTCATGACCAATGTTTTCATTAGTAGAAGGTTCAAATAAAGTCTCTGAAGTAGTAGGATTATTATTAGAGTTTTCTTCATTTGATGAGTTTGGAGCTAAGTCTCGAACGTTGACAGTGGTTTCAGTACCAGAAGGTAGTTGAACATAAGCGTAGTGGGGGTTGACATCTATTAGGGTGGCAGGCGTTACAGGAGGGTCATGTTTACTTGTTTTAGTGTGGTTTCTAATATATATTGGGCCTGGTTTAACCCAAGAAGGAATTGAAATTCCGGAAGCAGATTTACGACTATATTTAAATAGTCTATCATGGGGAGTCATATTAGTGGCAGTACAAAGTAATGATCTAATTGAATGAAGTGCGTCCGGTAGTGTGTCTTCCCAATAAGGTAGTTTCATTTTATTAGAATGCAATGTTGTTTGAATGGCCTTCCATAAGGTACCGTTGAGTTTTTCAATCTGTCCATTACCTTCAGGATGATATCTACTTGTTTTAGAAGTAGCAATTCCTTTTTTTGTGTAAAAAATCCTTTATTTCTCTTGCTAAGAAATCAGAAGCACGGCCAGTATGTATCATGTCAGGCAAACCAAAAATTGAAAAGAGTTTGTTTAGACAGTGGATAATTGTTTTGCTTGTCATATCTCTGCAAGGAAAAGCGAAAGGAAAACGGGAATACTCATCAATTAGAGTAAGTAGATATTTGTTGCCATGTATAGAAGTAGGTAGAGGGCCTTTAAAATCAAGATTTAATCGTTGAAAAGGTAATATGGCTTGAATGAGAGTCCCTCCATTGGTATTGGCGAATTTGGGTTTCAGTAATTGACAGGATGAGCAAGAGTCAGTAATATTCTTAATTTGATCCAAAGTAAAAGGGAGGTTCCTCGTTCTTATAAAATGGCTTAGTCTTGAAACACCAAGATGACATAATTGTTTATGTAAATCACGAAGATCTTGTAGATTGTAAGTAAGAGCAGAGATGCGAGAGAATGTGTCAGCAGCAATATTTTCAGGTCCAGGTCGATAAACTATAGTGAAATTGTATTGGGATAATTCTATACGCCAACGACATATTTTGTCATTCTTAATTTTTGATTTTCTTTTATTGTCGAATATGAAGCTGATGCTCTTCTGATCTGTGATGACTTTAAAGTGCCTGCCGAGTAGAAAATGTCGCCACTTACGGAGAGCTTCTACAATAGCGGCTGCCTCTTTTTCTACTGCATGGTGCTTAATTTCGTTAGTATTGAGAGTTCTTGAAAAAAATGCAATAGGACGACCTTCTTGATTTAGTGTTGCAGCAATGCAATAGTTACTAGCGTCCGTTTCTACTTCAAATTCTTTATTTGGATCTACCGTTATTAAAGTGGCGTCTTTTAGATCATTTTTCAATGTTTGAAAAGATTTTAATACAGATGGAGGTAGTGGAAATTCTTTGTTTTGATTTAGTAATAAAATTTTATCAGAACATTTTTTAATGAATTTGCAGTAATAGGAAATCATTCCAACTATTCTTTTTTGAGATTTAAGATTCAGCGGAGGTGGCATTTCGAGTAATGGTTTAAGTCTTTGATAATCGGGAGCTATTTGATTATTTTCTATGGTGTAGCCGAGTAGAGTAATAGAACTAGAAGAAATTATGCTTTTATTTTCATTTAAAGTGATGTTATATTGTTTAGCAATTTTGTAGAATTTTTGAAGATTGTAATCGTGTTCTTCTTGATTTTTTCCACATATAGTTACGTTATCAACATACACAAAGGTATCGGTTAGATTTTCTTTTTCTATAATATAGTCTATGCTCCTCTGGAAAGCACTTACTCCATTGGTGACGCCAAAAGGAAGACGAGTAAATTGAAAAAGTTTGCCACTTACTTCAAACGCAGTGAATTTACGATCAGCATGATTTATAGGTATTTGGTGATAAGCAGATTTTAGGTCGAGAGTAGAGAAGATGTTATATTGAGCGATGTCGTCTACCATCTTATTGATATTAGGCATTGGGTAAGCGTCTAGTTCCGTGAATCTATTAATGGTATCGCTGTAGTCGACTACCATTCTTTTCTTATGATTCTCATTCGAAGTTACAAGAACTTGCGCTCGCCACGGAGATATCGAAGGTTCAATTATGCCTTCTTTCAACATTCTAGCAGTCTCTTCTTTTATGAATTTGTTGGCGGCAAAAGTGTAACGTCGGGATTTTGTCGCAATAGGAGTAGTATGAGGAGAAAGATTAGAAAAGAGAGGAGGGGGTGGAACGTTTATGGTAGGAAAAAAATTATTCCTGTTTATAGCTCCAATTATAAGTTTGTCTCTAGGACCGTCGAATTTAAGTGTTACTTTTTTATATTGTTTTAAAATATCTTTTCCGATTATTAAATCAATGAAAAGGTTTTCAATGATTTCAATTGTTATTCCAGAATGGGTTTTATCTTTCAATATTAAATCCACGACAGCTTCGCCAGTTATTTTAGCATGTTGATCGGAAGCAGCCAGAGCTATAGTTTTGTTTTTAGGTATTGTGAAGAGTTTAAGTTTTTTAGCAGTATTTTCATTAATGAATGTTTTTACACTGCCGGAGTCCACCATAGCGTTCACGAAGTGCCCGTTAATTTGGCATTGAGTGAATGTGACATCTTTGGAGTTAGTTCCTAGTCAGGATAGAGAAGGTGAGGGGTAGTCAGAGTCGTCATAAAGAACAGCAGTATGAGTGTTAGAAATAGAAGATTTACACACTTTAGCCCAATGACCATTTTTTTTGCATTTTTTACATTCGGCGTTTCGTGCAGGACATAAATATCGAGGATGACGTGATTTTCCACAGAAAAAACAAACCCCTTTTGGATGCATATTTTCTTTAGTCACAGCTATACGATTGTAGCCCGAAGGATTATTTGTAGCTGCTACAGTAAAGTTATTTGCGTAGCTTATCGAATGCTTTTCTGCTTGTTCAAGAGATCTGGCCGTGGCATATGTGTCTTGTAAAGTCAGGATGGGTTTTTCTAACAGTCGTTGTCGGATGGACGAAGAAGAAATTCCACCGATGAAAGCTTCCCGAATGTATTGATTTTTGTTTTCTTCAGCAGAAACCGCTTCGAAGTTACATGTTTTGGCAAGCATTTCCAATTGTAGTATGAAGGCATCTATATTTTGTGTTGTTTGTTGCTTCGTCGTCATCAATCGATATCTATTATAAACAATATTTTCAGGTTTTAAATAAGCGGCGTCCAATGTTCTTAATGCACTATCGTAGTCGGTTTTATCGCTTATTAAATCGAAAACAGAGGCTGAAATACAATTGATCAAGGCAAAGAAATTATCTGAAGTGTTTTCGATTAATCCGTTATTATGTGAGCGGATATAATTCTGGAGGGTTAATTTCCAATGCCTATAGGATTTTTCGGAATTAGGGCATGTAAGTTCCACCTCGAATCTGTCGGGGCGTAAGATTCGATCCATTATTTTTATTTATTTTTATTTTTTTTACAGTTAATAAAATTGAAGTGAATAGTATCAGTAAGTAAAGAATTGCCTTTTAGAAAGGTTTTATTAACTGAAAAATACACGTACGCTCTTGAAAGGATCGAGCGGGAAAATGAAACAGAGGGCGCTTTTATTATGAATGTCAATCCCAAGGGGGATAACTCTTAACAACAAATTAAATCATAACATAAAGAGATAGGTTTGATACTCCAAAATTTTACCCTAAGCAAAATATGATGAAAGTAAAATAAATTTCGCGAAAATATATTTTTTTATATCAACGTTATTTCCATTCGTAGCCAAGATTGACCAACAAAATGATGTTTCCTTACAAAGAGAAAATGTTATATATATATATATATATATATATATATATATATATATATATATATATATAATATAAATATACAAAAAATAAATGTTACCATAGTCAATAAAAGTTATTTTATGGTAGAAAATCCATGGGTTTGTATTTTTAGGTAGTTTGTAATTTTTTTTTTTTTAATTCACGAACCGGTTAAAAAATCAAAATGGCAGCCACTTTGAAATGGAGAGCCCCGTTTTCAATTTGAATAAGGGGCACCTGAGCATTCTGTGTTAAGAATGTAAGAGAGCTTCGTTAACGTAAGGAATATTTATAAACATATTTTAATGGTTTCCGTTATTTTGTGCTTGAGGAATATTCGATTATGGCATGAATAGTTTATATAAAAATTCATTTAAGTAGTAATCGCCTCAAATTTCGTTTTCATTTCAGTTCGCTGAAATTATTTCAGGTAAAAAGCATTAAAAACTATTTAAAAACACGAACTGAACTTTTATTGACCATGGTAATATTTATTTCTTGTATATTTATTTTTTCGGGTAGTCGTTTTTTTGGCCTTTCTGCTAAACACTCTTACTAAATAATATCGACGAAATATCGAAAACAAAAAAAAACAGTTTTAAAAATAATGACGCTATACTTACTTTAGTAAAATAATCCGAAACAGCAAAATGGGATATTAAAAAGTAAACGCGTAATTACTTAAGTTTTTTTAAGCAAAGTATCGATATCAGTATAGATAAGAAGTAAATAGTGTCCTTTTAAAGCAGACCAACTTCGTTTTAGTTTTACAGTATTGAACGGTGTAGTATTGCGTCGTTGAATTCAGGGTTGTACTATTGTAATGTAAAGAACACGCAGAAAGGGATGTAATCAACTGAAATCCTTCCAGTACACTGGCAAAATGAGCTTAACCAGATATAAATAAAAATAAAAAGGTTACGTAAATGTTTTAAAAATAAACGTAATCACGTGAGTAGGATTTTCCCTCTTTTGATACAATAACAAGAAACGTTCTTATTTTTTATTATTTATCTATTTTCAAAAGAGTGGCACGTGCAAGTAGAGAAGGAAAAACAGAGTAATGCAAAATTTGTGTCGAGAATTATCTAAAGTTCCGAGGGTTTTTTGGAGTTTTTTTTTTTGCTTTCGCTTTAATAAGAACGTGAATTTATGAGGTGAATTTATTCGCCACAATATGATTCAACTAAAAAAAAATGAATAAAAGCAATCGTGAATTAAGATTAAAGTAAAGGTGTTATTGTGGGCCCTCCCCCCCCCCTTTAAAAAAATTGTTAAACTTTGTGACATATTTACATTCTATGAATATCAGGTGCGAACGAACACCCACTAATTTTATTATACCATATTTCTTAAAACTGAAACATAATTATCAAAATATACTCACGCAAATAGAGATGAAAAGTCTTTGATGAAGTCTGTGCCATAATTCCATGGAGTACAGGCGCGTACGCAGACCGAAAAATTTGATTATACCATCCCTATTTAAGTTGAAACGACTTATCAAAGTATCCTTATATACATCTATATATAAAAAACCCTTGTAAATGATTTATTTTTAATTTTTAATTTCCATAATTTGTGGACCAGGGGCGAACGCAAACCCCGCAATTTTTAGAAACCACACATCTACTAGATCAAACATACCCATTCCTGATCCTCGATACATCTCCTATCATTATATGCAACCCGTTTGTTACAATAGTCAATCATATAGAAGTCTATCCGTGACCACATACACACACGCGCACGCGTGTTCAGCTTTATATTATAAAATAATAAAATAATATATATATATATATATATATATATAAATATATATAGTTTTTTTTAATGTTTTTAATATGGAAAACTTTGCATTACATATATATAATACATATATATGATTAGGAACCCGGGATTTTTGGAAAATCTACAACAGCGTAGTAAATAATCGACAGTCAACTATTCCCCCACTATCAAACACTAATCTGCTTGGCAATCAGTTTGCCTAATACTCCACACTGAACTCGGTACACCACTCACTCCCTGATTTTCCTCTGTGAACAGACGCCACACTAGACGATTTGAACATCACCCCTTCTCAGGTACATGCTATTATAAAAAAAAACCTAGGCACCTCAAAAGCATGTGGACCAGATCTCATCCCGGCTGTGCTATTAAAAAAATGCTCTGCCGAGGTTGCTCCAGTTCTGTCCAAACTTTACAATAAATGCCTTAACGAATCTTGTTTTACCAACAGCTGGAAAACCGCCTCCGTGGTACCAGTCTTCAAGAATTCTGGTGAAAGAACTGACCCACTAAATTATCGCCCCATTAGCCTCCTCCCGCTGTTCGCCAAAATATTTGAGTCCTTAGTTAATAAAGCCCTAGCCCAGCACCTAACAGCTGCTAAACTCCTGACTGACAAACAAAATGGATTCAGGCAAGCCCGTTCAACAGCAGATATCTTAACTATAGTTTCTGAACATATATACCGTTCATTGGATAAAACAGGGGAGGGTAGAGCGGTGGCCCTTGATCTATCTAAGGCTTTTGACAGGGTATGTCACGATGGTCTTCTAAGGAAAATTAGATCATATGGAATCCCTGGAAGAATTCATAATGTAATTACATCCTTCTTAAGTAATAGAAAAATCAAAGTTGTCCTCGACGGTCGTATATCCAAGCAATATGACATAAATGCGGGAGTACCTCAAGGGTCTATCCTTGGACCTCTATTATTCCTGATATTGATAAACGACCTCCCTGATAAAATTGTTTCGGAGATGGGTACACTTGTCGATGACACCAATCTCTAAAACAGATATGAGGGGAAAACAAATGAACACATATCCAAGGAAATGGCAGAAACACTAGAGGATGACCTCCAATCCGTAGAGGAATGGGGACAAAAATAGTTAGTCACATTCAATGCTGCTAAGACTAAGCTTGTTTCCTTCAATAGCTACAAGAAACCTTCTCTACCACCAATAGCAATGACCAAGAACACATTGTCTGAAAGTACTTCTTTTAAACTCCTCGGCCTAACGTTTACAGGGAATATGAACTTGAATAGATATATTGAGAGCATTGCCACGGCTGCTGCAAGGAAGGTTGACTCCCTCTACCGTGTTAGAAAACTACTTACGCTTGACAGTATCCTATACCTCTATAAGGCAACCATTCGCCCATGTATGGAGTATTGTTGTCACATTTGGGCTGGTGCATCTGTTGCTTGTCTCTCGCTCCTGGACAGGGTTCAAAAGAGAGTCACCAACCTGATAGGTCCTGAACTGTCATCTAGGCTTCAGCCTCTGTCCCATCGACGAGATGTTGCATTCCTCTGCCTGTTCTACAAGTACTTTATGGTGAATGCTCTGACGAACTGCAAACACTTGTACCTCCCCGACGTAACTACCCCCGATAAACCTGACAACTACTAAGTCTCATCCCTTTACAGTATAGATCCCTAGGTGCAAGAAAGCCTTTTACTCAAATAGTTTCTTCCTCAGAACTGCGGGTCTTTGGAACTCCCTCCCGGTATTCTGCTTTTCCAACTGCAATGATATGCAGAAGTTCAAGTGTAATGTTAACAAACATCTTTCTACTCATCTCCCTTCATAATGACCCCGCTAATTAAGTCCCTGTTAATAGCCCGCTGCTTCAAAGTGGCACTGTGCCTTGTTTGGGGTGAAAATTGAATAATAAAAAAATAATATATATATATATATATATATATATATTGAATTGAAAAATAACACGTCCTTGACGTAGTTCAAAAACAGCCTACAGAAAATGGACTCTGATTTATGAAAGTATGATAGGTTATGAAAAGGAAAGGTTTTAAAGCGATAGCTTCGAATTTGGGGGTACCAAAACTAAAGCAAAATATGATGAAAGTAAAAATAAAATACATAAACCTTTAATTTATTATACGATACCTGTTCACATTGAAACACTTATCACTATATTCTGTGGATCTACATTAAAAAAAACCTTGTTAAATTTTGTGACATATTTCTAATCTATGGAGGTCAGGCGCGAACGAACACTCCAGAAATTTATTATACCATATTTCTTCAAACTGAGACATAATCAAAGTATACTTACGCAGATAGATATGAAAATCTTTATTAAAGTTTTTGCTTTGTTCCAGTTTATTGACGTCAGGCGCGAACGCAGGTGCAACAATTTTATTATACCATCCCTGTTTAAGTAAACACAACCTTTCAAAGTATTATTATGTACATCTATATCAAAAACACTTGTAAACGTTTTTTTTTAAATTTTTTATTTTTATTTTCCACAGTTTGTGGACCAGGCGTGTATTTAGACTCCACAATGTTAATGAATCATCATTATGCCAGATCAAACGTACGCATTCATGTGTCTCGATACATCTTCTATGATTATATGTGATCAGTTTTTTTATAATAGTCAAGCATATAGGAGCCTATTTGTGAACAGACATACACAGAGACGTTCAGGTTTATATATATATATATATATATATATACATATATATATTGTGCGTGTGTGTGTTTGTGTGTGTGCGTGTGTTAGGCTATATAAGCTGTTCTGACCGACAATTAAAATATGTCCATTGATAATTTCCAGGTTAATAGAGCAAAAATAATGTTTAAGGTTATGTTTTTTCTATCATGGAATTTGGGTAAAAATAGAAGTTATATAAATTCATAGTCTGTTATTAAAAAAAATAGTCTATTCACGTATTGGGAAAGTTCAGAATTATGGTACTATTATTTTTCTAAATCCTCAATTCGCCTTTTACAGTGGTTGAGCGCTTGAGACTAGAAATCACCAACTACTACTTTAGCACGATACATACTTCTATGTAAACTAAACACAGACAGCTATCGGACTTGCGGTCAATGCTGAGATAAAGGCCTGATTAGAGGTACATAATACAATTAAATTCATCATACAGAAAGTCGCTGTCTCATACTCGGACCTACTGAGTATCTTAGATAATTTAAATTCACTATCAACTAAAATTAAACAATCCAAAACTGTAAACAAAAATAAACGTTTAGTATATGGCGCAAATAACTAAGAACAACTGGAATACAAATACTAACATAAATACTAACTGATAAATGATTTTTAAAAAAAAACTCGAACATGGGAACAATCGTTTTACAATAAAATGGATAACCACTGTAAATAAAGTGAAAATAACAACAGAACAAAAATTATTATGTGCAAAATACGAAAAGAATTATATAAGTAAAATAAATTAAATATTACCAAAATATTTGTTACTGAGTGATATATAATTGATATAAAGTGTCAGAAATCGACTTTTGATTAAAAAAATCTAAAGACCACGTAGCTAAATATGCAATAACATAATTCAGTAAGTGTGTTTGTGTTTGTTGGTGTGTGTGTGTATTACATCTATCTTTTCATCGTAGTAGTAATAAAAATGTGTTAGCCGCTAAGCTATTATACCATTGATAATAATCTAAGCATCGTTACCATCTTACTCGTGTGAAGAGTAAATTTAGTGAAATGTAGAAATGATTTGTTTTTTTTCTTTTACGACAATGTTTTGAAGGGTCAATTTGTTTGCACTTTAATAGTTATACGAAATAATTGAGCTATAAGTACCTGCATATAAATGTATGATTGATTGATAGATTTTTTTAATGTAATACGTAATGAAGCACGTATATAAGACATTGGTGCTACATTAAATTATAAACATATGATATAACAGATATTTGATCCAAGTTATTTCAATATATTTACTTGATTTAATACATCAATGCCTTTGACATACAATATATATATATATAAATATATATATATATATATATATATATATATATATATATATATATATATATACACTAACAGTTCATCCTGGCTTTACTCGGCCCCTATGTACTCTTCATAACTTGCCCTTCCGGTGAATACACTTTATGTTAGATTTTTAAATGTTTAGACCAACTTTGTCTGATATATTTCGTAGTGACTGCATTTTTTTTTACATTTGGACCCAATTCGGACCCCTAAATATTTATTTTTTTTCTTAAATGAAAATACAAAGTATTAACCCTCTCCACATTAACTACATCTTAAATTTCAAGTATTTAGTGCCAAAATTGGCGGAAAGAATTTCCTAAATCTGCAAAGATTTACTCTTTCAATGTTACATTTTGACAGACAAATTTTTGTCCCAGTATTAATTAAAATCCTTGCCGCATGTCTGAATACCCGTTATGTATGACTTTAAAATATTTAGATCCACAATTAACTGAATAGTTTGTGTACACGGCAAACGTCAAGTCTTTTGTGACTTTTAGCCTTGGCACATCAAATTTTCAACCGAAATCGATTAAAAGGTCGCCCTATCTCTGAATACGATTTATGTAAAATTTTAAATATTTAGATCGGAAATTAGCTAAGTAATAAGGTAGAGAGGGCAGACGTAGATTTATTTTTAAATTGCCCTCAATTTTGACATTTATATTTTGGGAATCATATCAAATTATGAAGTTAGATCTAGGTCCAAGTAAGCTACGTTTAAATTGTTAAGTGCTTAAGCCGAAAATTGCCCGACGAAGTTAAAAGAGTTGTCAAAGGTAAAATCGTTGCACATTGACCCTTTGACACAATTTTTTTAGCCAAAATCGATTAAAATGATTTCCCAAATCACAATAATTCTTATGTCAAATCTCGAGAATCTAGACCGAAAATTGAAAGAGTTATTTGGCAGAGAAATGTACACACACACACCCACCCACACACACAAACACACACCAACACACCGACCGACATTTTCACTTGTATTGATATATATGTATATATATATATATATATATATATATATATATATATATATATATATATATGTGTGTGCGTGTGTGTGTGTTTGTGTGGCCACTAAAAACTTACGACTGAGGGAACAAAAATTAACAAACGTAGTTTCATATTAAAGCGCCATCTTACCCCCGAAGAATATCGAAGAATTGGCCCAAAACCTTACATTTTTCACCCTGAAATCAACAATATTCTAGAGGGGGGACTACAAAAACCGTCCTCTCATGACGAGATCGGTTGTACGCATGCGTCAGATGACGTCATGACCCGATTTAGTTTAAATAGTTGAAGAACTGACTAAATTTCATGTACGTCGTGTTAAAGCAGTTGTTTAGAGCGTTTTAGGTTCGAATCGTGGTGTCAGATGTCTTCTTTTTTTTTCGATTGTTTAACTTTAAATATTGAACCAGTGTTATTTAAGCCATTTTTCACGTAACGTTCGTTTTTCTGGTTTTTTCTTTTTACTTCGCTTATTCTTTGGTTTTCATTAACACCCCCACCGAATACACACACCTAAGAACACACGGATACCACCCGATTTTTTAAAATTTTAATATCGTAATAGGCTTATTTAAGGCATTTTTCACGTGTTTTTTTTTTGTTTTAACGTTCGTTTTTCTGTTTTATTTTTGGTTTTTGTTTTTCAGGTTTTACATTTAACGTTCCTTTGCCTTACGTTAGTTTTTCGGTTTTCTTTTTTTTACTTCTCTTTTTCTTAGGTTTTCATTAACAACAACATCCAAACACTCGGGCAACGCCGGGACCACCTCAACTAAGCAGGGTTTTGTAACGTTCGTTTTTCTTTTTTTTTTTTTTTACTTCGCTTATTCTTAGGTTTTCATTAACACCCCCGCCCCCGACCGACCCCCACACCGAAAAACACCCGGGCAACGCCGTGCAACTCTCGCTAGTCTATAATAAAATAAACAGGTGCTAGGTAACATAACATTGAACATATTGTCCGACAATAACCATGGTACAGACAGTAAGCCTTAGCTCTTTATCATACAAACACCTAAAAACATAGTTGCCAACATTCTAATTTAGTGGTATTTTAGTCAAAATCACGAAAATGATTCATATGGGTACAAACAAAAAAAAATACTAAAAATATCTAAAAAATACTAAAAATATCGTTTTTATCATATATATATATATATATATATATGTGTGTGTGTGTGTGTGTGTCTGTGTGTGTGTATAAAACGGTCCCCTACTCTAATTAGGCCTCGTTTCTTAGTTTTTACTCCGAATGAAATTAAACTTTGGTCTTAACTAGTATAATATAGTCAAAACATCACATCAAAACACTAGGGTCTTTGGCCTTTTTTTCTCCGTTGACTGTTAAATATTCAGAAAAGCAAATGAATGTACTCGGTTTCTTGTTGTCATCCTGTATATATATATATATATATATATATATATATATATATATATATATATATATATATATATATATATATATATATATGTGTGTGTGTGTGTGTGTGTGTGGCTGGGGGTAGATATGTGAGTATATATATATATATATATATATGGGTATATATATATGTGTATATATATATATATATATATATATATATGCGCGTGTATATATGTCTGTGAATATATGGGTATATATATAAATATATACATATATATGGCACTATTTGTGTATATATGAGTATATATATATGTATATATATATGTACATGTATGTATATGCATATATACAAATAAATAATCATAAGTGCATATATATATATAGATTGATATGTGTATTGATTTCAGTATATATATATATATATATATATATATATATATATATATATATATATGCATGTATGTATGTATGTGAGATCATGCCATATGCCACTGGTACCATGTAACCAGTACTACCTACATGCCTCATGGTCGGGTCACCGGCGACAAACTGGTACCCCACCGGATTTATTTGGTGAGGAGTGTGGCTACTCTCCCTTGAGGATTAAAATCAAGACCTTCCAATGTGCGAATGAACCCTTTTCCGGGGCCATCGGCATACTAGCCCATTGTGTGTTTGTGTTTATGTATGTGTGTGTTGAGGTGGAGAGGACTCCTGTAAGCCCTGGTGAAGTCAACATTTCTAGGAGAAGCAAATCTCTGATTTAAACCACCATGAAGCGGGAGACCAGTAACAGCATTAAGCTGGTCTGCAGTTTTACTTGTTGCTGGTTATGTTGCTCTTGGTTGTTGCAGGATCTCAACATTTTGAACCGAGAGAGAGACTTAGCTGTCATACAAAGCTTAGACTCTATAACATCATCTTTGTAATGATTGTCCCTCCAGCATATGTCTATAAAAGTGGACCTGGGGCGACGGAAATGTGTGACGTGTGGAGCCGTGAAATGCTGGAATCAGGTAATAATTGATCTCAATGACAATATTCAGTTTCATGCCTGCTTGATCGTGTGAATTCACAGGTAGGACTTAAAACAACAAACTATTTTGGGGATCATGGGATTAAGTGTCTGAGGGAGTGGCACTCGTCTTACAAGGCATTGCAATCATCATCGTATCTACGTATATATGTATATACATGTATATATATATGTATACATATATGTGTATGTATACATATTTTTATATATGTATATGCATATATATGAATATATATGTATATATATGTATACATATTATACTTATACATATATATGTGTATATATATGTATATATGTGTATATAAGTCAATATACATGTTTATGTATGCAGATATGTAAAGATATGTAATATATATGTGTATATATGTATATGTGTATATATATGTATACATATATATGTATACGTATATATAAATATGTATATGAATATAACTATAACGCTATATATATGTATATATGTGTGTGTTTATATATGTATATATTTATGTATATATATATGTGTATATATGTATATACTTGTATATATCTATGTATATATATATGTGTATATGTATATAGGTATATGCTTATATATGTATATATTTACATGTGTACATATGATTATAGATAGATGAATATGTATATAAAAATGTTTATATATATTTATTTATTTATATATGTTTATATAGGAACAGTTTCAGGGACTCTACAAAGAATAATTTGAAGGTCTTACACATCGACATCGCCATATGGTAAGAACTTACTCTGCAAAGGTGGAATTGGCGAAAATTTTCACCTGAAAGTTGTGACGTTCTAGGTAAAATAAAGCAGACCCACAACAATGTTAAGCGAGATCTTCGCAAAGGTTTAATTGATCGTCAATCCTATTAAGTCGAAAAAAACTCCTGATCAGGTAAACTTTGCACCTATTATTCCGAACTAAACGATCTGTGCACCATGCAGCAATGTTTGCAAGTCTACTGCTCGTGTTAGAAGACATGTGATTGATCATAGGGATACACTTAAACCTCCAGGTTCAGTTAATTCGATGGAAATTGCTTAATTTGTATGTACCATCTGCTTCAAGGTGTGCAAATCTGCGGAAGGAGTGCAGTGTCATCAGAAATGGCATGGGCGAGAGATTGGGAGAACTCAATGTGACGGCGATCATCTGGAAAATGCAGCCATCATCATATATATATATATATACATATATATATATACACATATATATATATATATATATATATATATATATATAATTTATTACGGCACTATATATACATATTTACAAGTCGTTCCAGTGGTTTCATTGCGCTGAATCAACAATAAAATGTTTTAAAATGTCAGCGCAAATTCACCATTGTTTACATTGTTTCAGTTTTTCAATGTCGCTGATGAATGTTCCCTGACTCTTTCCAACATCTTATTGTTGATTCAGCGCAATGAAAACACTGGCACAACATTGAAATATGTATATATAATGTCGTAATAAATATTGTATCTTCAGTTCTCACATCCACGATCGAGCACTTATTTGTATCTGTTTATATACTAATATATGTATATATACATATATACTAATGTATATATCTACTAATGTATATATACTAATATATATATATATATATATGTATAGACTAATATATATATATATATTAATATATATGTATGTATACTAATATGTGTCTATATATATATATATACTAATATATACATATATAATAATATTAATATTTAGTAATATATATACACACTAATATATATGTATATATACTGATATATATATATATATATATACTATCAATATATACTAATATGCATGTATAGATAATATATATACTAATATGCATATATATATTCTAATATGCATACATATACTAATATATACATATATACTAATGCACATATTTGCTATTATAGATACATACTAATATATAATATATACTAATACATATACTAATACATATATATATATATACTATATATATACTAATATATATACTAATATATATACTAATACATATATATATATACTAATATATATATATATATATACATATACTAATATATATATACATATATATATATACTAATATATATATATATATATATATATATATATATATATATATATGTCTACGTGTGTGTTCATGTATTCCCTTAGAGTGTGAATCAAATATAAGAAGTGCTTACTCTGTTTAGTATTTCTCATCATAAGAGAAAAGAATGTGCGAAGTAACATCAAAGATATGCTACGTCACGCCATACTTGCATTAAGAGCGAAATAAAATATTAAGGCTTCGTAGGGACCTAAATAGATCTCTGTGATATAAAAGGGGTAGAACTTTTATACCCCAGAAGTCAATTCAGTGATTTGCAATGCTAGAGTAAAGAGTTATTACTTACCCTACAACGTTGTGGATTTTATTCCATTTACTGAATAAATGAAGAAATTATAAGTTTAAACTAATCTTAATATCGTCATTTTCGTTTTTCATTGATTACTTGTATATGTTTATATACATATATTATTAAATATACATATACTGTTCCGATATCACCCCCAAAATTTATATATATATATATATATATATGTGTGTGTGTGTTTGTGTGTGTGTGTGTGTCTGCCTGTCTGTGTGCACGCACATCTTTATATAAGCATACATATTTTTCTCTCCATAAATGTATATATTACGATATTGACAAAATCATATTACTGCGGTAGAATTAGTAGACATATATTAATCCGTGACTAAACGCTTATTTATGTGTAACTCACTTGACAAACTATATTTTGTCTCCCTCCCATCTTTGTTTCATTAAAAATTGCTTGTGAGTTGTATTCTTTAGTCTCACATCATATCCTTTATTGTTTTACATTATTCTTTTTAAATTTATTTTTATACATGTATTTTATACACATTTATACAATTCTCTATATACATGCGTGTATGCGTACAAACATAATTACACATTAACTTATTAAACCTTTGCTAATGATCAATAATCCCCTCACATATTTTAACTTCTTTCCAAATTTAAAACAAATTAAGTCAAATCATCGTCTTTACTTAATAATATTCTTGTCATCGGAACATTGCCCTCAACTGACTTATATTTATCTGTTCTAAAAACAGATTTCGAAAAAAAAATCTTTGTTAGCCCACTTTCTCTCTCATTACTCGCTACCTCCCTCAACTATGCCTATCTCAGTTTCTCCTTCCTTTATTTATCATCTTCATATTTTTTTCTTTTTCTTCTCTGTTCTTATCTCTCTTTTTGATTTTTCCCTCTTTTTACAACCCCATTTCTAAATTTTATTTGCATCTCAACTTTAATTTTTAATTTGCCTTATCTGTTACGTTTTTCTACAGAAACTGAACTTCACTTCCCCTATCATACGATTATTTTTCAGGAAGCTGTACTTTATCATTGCCATTTATAGTTCTGTTTTCTTATAGATTACAAATACATTTTCAATAGGCCCATTTGTGATACGCCATGCCCTTGATGTTTCCGTTATTTTCATTGGATGTTAACCAGGGCTGTTTTCGTCCTTTTCCCCGTTGCTGATTTTTTTTTTCTCATTGAATTCCTAACTAACTATTAACGAATGCAAACATTATTATTTCATGTTGGATTTTCTTCAAATGATTAACCTATCAAAGTGTATATATATATATATATATATATATATATATATATATATATATATATATATATATATATATATATTGTGTGTGTGCAGAAAGTTGTTAGATGAGACAAATCATTAGTACCGTCTGTTTCAAGCCCGATAATAAGGACCGATTAAGGTATCCTTATCAAGCTCTCTTCAGCCAATATTCGTCTATTTTATAACCGGAAGTGTGAAATATATATATGCCTCGCGAGTTCACGTTTAAATCTCGTTTTGTTAAATCCCCACCCCGCGTTTATTTATCGGATGATGATGATTTCATTAACTTTAATTTATAATTATTTAAATTTAAAATCCAATTTCGAAAAAAAATTATCCTATATAAATCGATTTTAATTTGAACCCAAATTGATTTAAAAATCTAATTTTTCTCATGTATAAAAAACATGAAAATGTACATTTTTATATTGGTATCGGTTAAACACTTAAAATTTCGTTTAATTATATTGAATTACGTTTAAAAATTTCTAAAATACGTCCAATTTTTTTAAAATGTTAATCTTTCGTTTAATTATATCGAATAACGTTTAAAAATTTCGAAATGCGTTTAAAAATTTTATAAAATTTTTATGAAAAACTAAATCTTTCAAGGTTTGGGGAAGTGAGTATTTATCTATCCTAAGTGATTTTCCTAGTATATTAACATTATTATATTTTTCTATAGTTTTAAATTTGAAATAGATAATAGATAACATATATAAATTATAATTTTCAAAAATTTATATATAATCCATTAATTTAAAATCTATAATATAATTACAATTAAAATCCAAGTTTACCGACTAATCCTTTTAGTATTACAATTTTCTTCCTATTACATACATACATATGTATATAATATATATATATATATATATCAACATCTAAGTTTTGTTCTTTTCATTGATCCAGTTTATTAAGAGCCCCTTCCTTCTGTGTATGCAATTTTTCAAAGCTTCCCTCCTCACATTTAAACATTTTATTTTTGGTTCATGAATTGCCCTGAGGATGTTATATTTTTCTGCATTACAGAGGAAGCATTGACTTAATTCCGGGGCGTATGCTGGTTTGTGCTCTATTTTCTCCATTTTATGGAAACATGTGTATTTGTTTCTTTAAGCTCCCACACCCGGGTAGCTAATGTTGTATTCATCCTTGTTTTAGCCCTAAAGGATCTCATATTGCGTAAGTATCTTTGTTTAAATTGGCCTTTTGTCATACCTATATATATTTCCGGTATATTTGTGGATTGGTCCGTTATTGTGGCCTCATAAACAAGGGATTCAGCTTTACAATTTCCCTCCAATGGACAGCTATTTTTGGTCCTGCAAGAGCAGCCTGCGTTATCTATATTTTTTTGCTTCCTTGGAATATATATATATATATATATATATATATATATATATATATATATATATATATATATTAAATTCGAAGTACAACAGAATTATAATAGTTTAAAAGCGAAGTGGGGCATTTTTTTTAACCTTATAAAAAAAGATCGACTATAATGTAAAAAGAAACAGGACCGACTAAAAGTAAGAAATATAAATTGAAAAGGAAGAACATCGACTAAAAGGGGGAGAAAGAGAAAAGAAAAGGGGAACGGGGTACCAAACTTGAAGTACTTTTCGCCGACTTCAGAAGTAAATGTCGGAATGAAGAAATGTTGGCATGAAGTAATTTCTATGAGGGGAACAAAAAACACCGCGTAGAAATTAACCTGATGGCGCCAGTTTAAAAACGTTCCATCTGTTTTCAAAGAACAGGACTGCAACAGTTTATTGTAAGGGCCTCCAAGAATCCGAGATGTTGAACACACCTAGCCCTGTGCAAAATAGAGAACCACTCCGGTGTGTACTCACTCGCACATTCATTTGAACTGGTCAGGTGATCACCGATCGCGGTAGCAGAAACACGTGATCGTGCAGAGGAGTCTAACCGACCTTGTCGTATATATAAAGGGACATGTTGGGAAATTCTGACCTCAACTCTGTGACTCGTTCTGACCACGTAGTCAGCTCCACACACACACACCCACACACACACACACATACACACGCACACAAACACAGACACACACACACATACATATATATATATATATATATATATATATATATATATATATATATTGCAAACATCTTCCCTCTGATCAGAAGAATTCCATTTTTACAACACTCCATGAAATAAGCGTATTTTTTATATTTGTCTACTCCATTTCGGATAATTAATACTTTTTATACACAGGTATGTGATGTTTTATTTTGTTTTTGTAAAGGTAAATACACTCTTAATAACAAGGTGTGTATATATATATATTTATATATATATATATACATATACATATATATATATATATATATATATATATATATATATATATATATGCGCGCCTCTCTGTGTGTATGTATATATGTATATGTAAGCAGGATATTATGTTGTTCTGCCAATAAAATGTGAGTGATAATAATGATGTCTCTTCAATTATAGCCGCTATATTTATATAAACTCGCATAAAGTTTTTTTTTTCTGATAAGATCTAGGTATAATATTTCGTCCTTACTTTCTAGAAATAAAACACCATGTTTATGGTTTCCAGTAATAGGAAAATAATAATGTTTATTGATATTTCATAAGCAAATATATAGGCTTCCACTTAATGGAATATTGATTACAAATACGGGAATAATGATTAGCACTTAAATCACACGACAAAAACTGAAATATATTCCTGATATTTCTTTTAAGACCAGGGAACTGTGCCATGAATACCCTATTTAGAGAATCAGGAGATGTCAACGCACACACACACATGCATGCATATATATATATATATATATATATATATATATATATATAAATATATATATATATACATATATATAATGTGGTAAGTAACGCGTATGCACAATGCATATACTATATATAAAGATATGAATATATATACATACACACACCCATATATATATATATGTATATATATATATATATATATATATATATATATATATATATATACGTAATAATATAGATAAATAAAAAATGTGTGTCAGAGTATTTCAGGTTTTCACTCTTGAAAAGTAATTACATACATATAGCGACACACGCACAGAGAATACATACGTCCTCCCATATATATATATATATATATATATATATATATATATATATATATATATATATATAGATATATAAGTAAATTTTTGGTACATCAAAATGGAAGGAGAAATTTCAGAGGAAACATAATTTTATTTAAATACCAAAAAAAAAAACAAAAAAAAACGGGCAGGTGAAATTATTAAAATTTACTTAAGGCCTTATCGTCTGACCCTCTAAGAGGAAACATCAAAATCATTAATTAAAAACTAAGAAACGACTGAGGAAAGAAGGGAATTTGGTCTCAGTTGGAAGACCAGTGAGAAAAAAAATCTCACTGTTCAGGTGTTTGTTTTTTTTTTTTTCTCACTGGTCTTCCAACTGAAACCAAATTCCCTTCTTTCCTCATTCGTTTCTTAGTTTTTAATTAATCATTCTGACGTTTCCTCTTAGAGGGTCAGACGATAAGGCCTTAAGGAAATTTTAATAATTTCACCTACCCGTTTTTTTTTTTTGTTTTTTTTTTTGGTATTTAAATTAAATATACAGTGATGATCATATTTATTGGCACGGTAAAATAAAAGTTAAATTTTGTCTAATAAATTCTAAAAAAGGGATTTAATTAAAGAAAATAACAAAGTATATTATGTATTTTTAACTGGCCTTTCCGATGCAGCAATCGGATTTTAGAAAAAATAAATAACAAAGGAACAACAAACATAATTGTAAAAAAAACTTGTTCAAAATTATTGGCACGATTTATTTAATAATCAATTGTATAGCCTTTGGCCTTGATTACCTTCCTCAGTCGCTTTTCATAGTTTACAACCAAGTTGTTGCACTCTTCAGTAGTAATTTTAGCCCACTCTTCCTGACAATAATCCTCCAATTGAATAAGATTCTTAGGCTTCCTTTGCATTACCCTCAATTTTAATTTTCTCCATAAATTATCAATTGGATTAAGGTCTGGGCTTTGTGATGGCCACTCCAAAACATTAATATGATTGTCCTCAAGCCATTTCTTAGTCAGTTTAGCCGAATGCTTTGGGTCATTATCTTGCATGAACCACCAACGACGACCAAGTGAGAGGTCTTTAGCAGAGTCTTTCAGGTTTTCATCCAATATTTTAACATAATCTTCCCTTTTTCTGCTACCTGTGACCTTAACAAGTCGCCCTGGTCCAGAGGCAGCAAAGGATCCCCAAAACATCAAACTGCCTCCACCGTGCTTCACTGTGGGTATGGTGTTCTTAGGCAGGAAAGCTTCGCCAGATTTTCTGTAAATATAAGACACATTATTATGGCCAAATAACTCTATTTTCGTTTCGTCAGTCCATAGAACACGTTTCCAGAATGCAACATCTTTATCAATATGACGTTTTGCAAAGGCTAGCCTTGCTTTCAGGTGCATAGGCTTCAATAAGGGAGTCTTTCTCGGACGACATGCTTTTAAACCAGCTCTCTTCAAAACTCTACCAACTGTATGTCGAGATACATTCACTCCAGAGGTGCTCTGTTCATCAACAATCTCCCCCACAGAGATCCTTGTGTTTTGTTTTACTTGTCGAACAATTTTCCGTTCATCTCTTGGGGAAAGACTCCTTTTTCTCCCTCTACCCTTTAAACTCATAACGTGGCCTTGCGATTTGAACTTGTTTATTATGGCTCTAACAGTGGATTAAGGAAGATTTAGCTTCTTTGAAATCTTATCATAGCCCTCCCCATTGGTATGGCATGCTACAACACGCTTCCTGACGTCTTCGCTGTGTTCCTTAGTTTTAACCATGGCGATTGAAAATTATAATTTAGTCACTTATAATAGTTTAAATAAATCGCTATCTAAAAATTATCTGAAAAAGATTATTCACTGAATTAGCGTTAAACAAGCATAATATGACTTTTAAAAAGTTCAGAAAGCACGTAAACCGGAAATTGATTGATATTATACTGATACTAAAAGAAAAACAAAGCCGTGCCAATAATTTTGAACAAGGGTTTTTGCAATTATGTTTGTTGTTCCTTTGTTATTTATTTTTTCTAAAATCCGATTGCTGAATCGGAAAGGCCAGTTAAAAATACATAATATACTTTGTTATTTTCTTTAATTTAATCCCTTTTTTAGAATTTATTAGACAAAATTTAACTTTTATTTTACCGTGCCAATAAATATGATCATCACTATATATATATATATATATATATATATATATATATATATATATATATATATATATATATATATTCCTTTTTTACTATAATAATTAAATATCTACACTAGTGTACCATCCGTTCAGGAATCTTCCATGCAAGGTGTCGCCATTAACACCGGCCGAAAGAATCGAACTTGGTAACACGAGCCATTATCTTGCTCGATTAGCAAAGAACGCATCCAATCGGCTAGCATTAACTGCGAGAAATAACGTTGAATTTAAAACACTATATTTTTAAATGTTCTTTAAGTTAATACGATTATCTATCCACTAGAGCTTAATTGACCGATTAATTCAACTGAAAGTGCTCAACGATAGGAAACTAGTTTCTGAAGGGGGCTCATATAATTATTTTGTTACTATAAAAATTATATACCTATAGACACTAGTGTTCCATCCGTTCGGGTATCTGTAGTGCAGGGTGTCACGATTAACACCACCTGACAGATTCGAACCACGTAACACAATTAATCTCTGGTTCGATTAGCAAAGACCGCATCGATTTCGATAACATTAACCGCGTGAAATAACGTTGGATTTAAGCACTTTGTTTTGAAATGATCTTTACGTTAGTCACAGTGATCTTATCGTTATATCATGATCTATGTATAAGAGCTAAATTGATTGACAGAATTCAACTGAAAGTGCTCAACGATAAGAAACGAGTTTCTTGAATAGACTGACATAAATATTGTTTTTACTATAATAATTAAATACCTATGGACACTAGCGTTTCTTCCCTTGGGGATTCTTCAGTGCAGAGTGTCACTATTTACACCAGCCGACCGACTCGAACCCGGCAACCCGAGCCATATCTTGCTCGATTAGCAAAAACCGCATCCATACGGATATATATATATATATATATATATATATATATATATATATATATGTGTGTGTGTGTGTGTGTGTGTGTGTGTGTAGAGGTACAGAATTTAAATAAAGTTTTAAATATAATGGGCGGAAGTCTCTCAAGAGCTCTTTCAGCTATCATCTCATCAGGAGAAACTCTATAGATTAAAAATAATACTATGTCGAAAGTAAAGAGTTCTGTTGGGGAACTATTGAATGTGCCAAACGTTACGGAGACACTAAAATAAAGTTTATTAACGTTTAAAAAACCATTAAAATGATGGCGCAACGAGGGGAAAAAAACAAAAACGGGAGAAAAGATTAGAGTTCCACAAAGAGAAACAATGCGTTAGATGTTTCTTTCTGCCAGCATAAAGAAGGTTTCCGCACCGCAATAGAGACAGACACCAACATCTTTAAATGGTTTCTGGAGTCCGCTCTATGTAGCACGTCAAACCATTCTATGTTATATCTATCGGCACAGCACAAGTTGTCAGCCAAATGCTGGCCAATAGCAGAGTCCAAGGCTACAGAATGAGGGAGACCACCAGACCCATCCTCCCTTGTCTGATCTTCGATGGAACATGTTGGTTTATACGAGTCAAAATATGCAATTGAATGGTTCCTTTTCACCAGAGGGGAGGGATTAACAAAATGCAGGATCGGATTTTGAAAGCAAAAGTATTTGATTAAACAACAGTAAGTCAAAGATCTTACTTGATAACAAACAATTGAAGCAGAGCGAATATGGCGAAGAAAAAGGTGATTAAACGCAAATGGATGGTCTGGTGGAGATAAATAATCAAGTGACGGTCGAATCCAAATATATAACTTCAAGAAAGTTAATTGAATTTCCATTTGCGCAAGTAAAATCCAAGGAAATCCCGTAATTTGAAGATGGTCCAAAATAATCCAAAGGCAGAAATCCATGGAATACTTCACAAAAATGTGTACAAGGGAAAAAATTCCAATAATATTAATAAAAGAAAAATAAGATATGCATTTCACTCTACTGGCGAGACATAAATATAAATAAGAAATATATATATATATATGTATATATATATATATATATATATATATATATATATATATATACATACATATATCCTCTAATATGTACTCAAAGGCCTCCAATATGTACGCTCTCTAGAGCGGTGGTTGATATATGCCCCTATTTTGTTACTGTTATAATTACTTAATTACAAAAAGGCAGGAAGTAAGCTTTATATTGTGAGGCCTCACTTATTCCAAAACGTATAAATACTTACATATATAGAGTCAAACGTATCGGCCTTTTCGGTGTATCTGTGTATTTCAGTACTTTTTATTAAAGTTTATTTGCGCGCTTAGTATTGCCTTTCTGTTGTTATTGTCGTTATATGTTTTATTTCTATAGCTAAAGATGTTATCTTTTTTGTTCCTGACTCTGACGTATCGTTCAGTGTAGCCAGATTATTCTTTTTGTTCCCCGCCGGCGACGACGTCTGCAAGCTGTGGCCTCCGGAAATTATCGTGGATAATTACATTGGAAAGTTTCCTCAAACCTCATATAAGTCGTAATGGGGGAAAAAAGAAACAGCAGTAAAAATGAATCTTGTAGAATTTGTTGCCAACCTTAGAAAATGTTCTGGTTTCGTAACAGAGACGGGGATAATTCTGGTCAAATCTCGACTAGTGTGATTTGCAAACAAATTCTCTATCACTATTCGTCATCAATTGGATGATATAAAACTTATATTATTATATAATTACCTCGAAATACCTTCTGTAGATTGAGTTTATACTTCGACCGATGACAGTATTTTTATTCGAGGTTCCATTACTGCTTTTTTTTAAATAGAGGGATTTTACATAACTCGACTTAGATAAATGCAGTGGTTACTGGTAGGGTTAAGATGTTAAAAAAAAAGCCTTTTCTTAATTCCTGTATTTTTCAAATAGCGAGAGGAGTAATTACGCATTGTGGTAAACGGTCAAATGTTTAATTCATGCATTACGCTTACATGTCTTACTAGTGTAGTTGCTGCAATACCTAATACTAAAAGAAAAAATTTGGAATACTTGGGTCTCAACATCAGTGAGCAGGATCAGTACGGTTTCACAACTACTCTAAAAAAAGTTGAGCATCTACAAAATAGAAAGGGAACAGACACATAATTAAAAAAACGAATATGAAAATGCAATCCATCTAAATAATCAGAAAACGAATTGAATATACGAATTCTCCTCAACGTTTATGCCCCAAAACTCAATAAGGAAAGCATGTTCAATATTACAAATACTAAATCCATGGGAGAAGGCACTTAAATAATTATTGAAGCTTAAAGAATAATTAGATGGATATAAAATTATTGTAGGAATAACAAAAAAACAAAAAACAAATAAGATTCGTTCAAGAATCCCTTCTTTCTCAGCTAACATTCTTTGCTTCCCACAATGAGAGAAAAACCGCCAATGCCTAAATACATCTCCCCATAAAATCGCCTCTCACAGATAGAGAAAAACGACACTTTACTTAGTTTCCCTTCTAAAAGAAAACTCATCTCCAGAAGTTCCCTATCATTTTGCTACCCTGCAACACACTTCAAGACACCAACCCGTTCCAAAATCAAGATACACATAATGCCTCCTCGTTTAGTTTTTGATTTCTGCAAGCTGAAGAGCGAGAAAGAAAAATAAGATCCGCAATTTAGAGAGAAGGCAGCCAAAAACATTTATTACGAAAGCTCACACTAGAACAATAAGCAACGAGTAAGATTAATTTTAAAAAAAATATATTAACACCTGCTTTCATTCTAATCTGTCTAAATAAGGTATTTCCTTAATACTTATAGAATTGGGTCGGCGAAAAATCTTAACCGTCGTAATAAAAACTAGGCGAATATGTTATGAATATGGTTAGGACAACGGCATGTTATTTTCATTATTCTGATTCTCAAGTGTGTATCCGTTGATATCTTATATGCGTTTATATAGGATGATGTGATTCTCGGGTGATTCACTGTTTCTGTGTCGGATATATACTCGAGAGTACAAAACAGTAAGAGGAATATGCTGTTGTCATAACCCTAGTTATGAAAGTATTCAAATATGCAAGTAAGGCCGTCGATATATTTCCACATATATTTCCACCAGGAGATTTCTTAAATAATAAAGGCCTTTTAGAAATACACAAATGTGTTGGGCGTGCCCATATTTCGTTCATTTAATGAAAGTTGTACATATTATTTATAGGGCAATTACTAGTTATGGTGTGAAAAGTAAATATAACACCACCAATATTTAAAAGTATATAAGACCGCATAAATATTTTTGACAGAAAATTATTGAGAATATATGCATATCATTATTTTACAAATACTCAAAAGATATTTCGTATGTACATCGCAAAATTCGGCAAATCCTCCTTATGGTGTGTCTTCTTTATCTAGATTTCGTATAACGTAAAATCAAACTAAAACTCATATCCAACTTTTTCTGATTTTAAACATTTATAGATTTCTATTATTTAGTCTGGATGTATCTATATTTTTATAAAGTAATAGGGTTCGTGTGTTTCTGTCTGTGTGTACAGCTCTCCATCATCAACGAAATATAAAGGAGGTAAGAGGGTAGATCTCTCCTGGTAGAGAAACATTAGAACCCATTTTAGGATGTTTCTGTTATAGGAGACATAAGAATCAATGCCTAATTTCTTTATAAACTAGTCTACAAACCACCCCCATATCGAATGACTTATGCTCATTTGCATATCACATTATATTAAATCTCTTTAACTAATTACCTCGACCTTATTACATATTGGAAATATTCTAATCATTTCAACTGTACTATTTACAAAATCTATTTAACATTTAATTATTTAATTATTTTTCATTTAATTTTATATTCGATTTATTTCACTTTACGTATATTATCAAAACAATTCATTGGCGAGGAAAGCTTTATGTTTTGGGATTGTATTGAAAATGTAATGGAAATTTCAATTTCGTTCCGTTTTAATCTTTTATATTTTACTTGCCAATATAATTGAAAGAATACAATTCAACTATCGTAATTTTATATAAATAAACAAAAACAAATATTTTAAAATAAAACTTTATTAAAAAAGAAATAATTTTATTTTTAAATGAAAAAAATCAATTTAGTAAAATAATTGTATTAAACACCCCCAGCCTTGTCAGCAAACCTGTAAACCTATAAAAGTTAACATTTCGAATGTAAACAGTGATTTTTCGATTTTGTTAGCGCTTGCCGCAATTAAAGACAATTAAAACGGAACTAACTTTATTTCCATTCTATTTTTTAAACAACCCCCAAAACATAACGCTCTCTTCCAGTTATAGCCAATGTTTTTTTAATTAAATAAAACAGGTCAAAATAAACAGATAAGCGCATTTTCTTTTACATTTTTCTTACAACCATTGTCATTTAACCAACTGCAGGATATCGTTACTTTTGTGGGGTTGTTTTGAAAATGGCACGGAGATTATAATTTCGTTCCAATTTAATCTTTCTGGTCGAGCCTATTTCGAAAGCCTGTCTTATCATAGATTTGAACTACAAATAATTTATTACATTTTGATTATTACTATCTTAAGACTTAAAGCTTATATTTATTTCATTTTTCTATTTATATATTGAATTAGTTATTTCCAGTCTTATTTAAACTTAGCGCTTTCTTTAAACCGGATGAACCTTTTATAAAAATATGAGTTTAACGTAAAGAACACGAACAAGGTTTTATTCAACTGAATTTCTTCCAGTTTACTAACAAAATATATAAATTTAAAAGAGATATAATTAATAAAATAAAAAGGTTATGTAATTTAAAAGAAATACACGTACTCACAAAAGCAGAACTTTTTTTACACATTTTTTTCTTTAAAACCATAACAATGAGACTAACAATTACCTAGATCTTAGTAATTATTTGTTTTAATAGAACTGTTTAAATTGTACTGTTTACTTAGTTAACCTAAGTTGGTATTACATTTATTTTACATTTACTTTTTTTTTTTAATTATTACTTTTAGACTGTGACGTTTACACCCGGAAGTAATGAGTCACACGTAGGTCGCTTTTATTCATTCCTTTTGGTCAAGATCAAAGTGTAGTATCTGTTCTTCAGATGCTGCACTTCATTTTCTTGTTCTCTTTCGGTGGAGGAGAAATCCTTCACAACTGACACAATTTGTATTTTTGTACCTTTTCTCCACGTTAAAAAACGACCCTGCTGTCTAACTCTGTCCCGTGGGGAGGCATAGTAAATAGGTACAATATAATTGTTTATAATTGTACTATTCAGAAATATTATTTATAGTTCGTCCATTTCAGTTAGTATACATTTCCTTTACGCTTAATTAATTTACAATCATTAATATCGTTAAACAATTCCGTTTAAAACCGAAATTATGCCACCCAAACGAAGTAGAAACGAAAGTGAGGAAGAAAGAATGGAAAGATTGGAAGCTAATAGACTAAGAGTTGCTGCAATTCGCTCCAATGAAAACAATTCAGATAGAGAAAGACGTCTAGAACTTAACAGGATACGTCAAAGAGAAAGGAGAGCAAGACTGTCAGATTTGGAAAGAGAAACCCAACGTGAAGCTGACAGAACTAGACATGCTGTAAGGCGGTTAAATTCATCACAAGATGAAATTCAAGAAAGGCAAAGATATGCACTGGAAAGAGAAGCAATATTACAGTCGAATGAATTATATAAGGTAAGCAGACGTACACAAGGTCAGTTGAGAGTGGCTCAACGACATCAGAATGAATCGGAAACCCAACGAAGCTTTCGCCTATACCAAGGGCAACAACGAGAGGCTGCATGGAGAGAGAGTATGACTTTGCCCCAGTAATTGACAGAAAACGAGGCAGCTAGACAATGAATGACTGCTTTGAGACACCATGAAATAGAACACTGCAATAGAAAAGGATTGCTCTACAACAAAAATGACTCTCTCACTACAGCTGATATAGGAAAAATGGACAAAGTATGTCAACATTGCTCAGCTGTAAAATTTAAAGGAGAAACCCCTGGTTGTTGTTGTTCTTCTGGCAAAGTTGTGCTTGATAGCTTTCCACCACTGCCTCAGTTGCTTCAAGATTTGCTCTCCGGCAATGGTCCCATCTCTAAAGATTTTCTGCAAAATCTACGCTGTTATAACAATTGTTTTGCAATGACATCATTTGGTCACAAAATTGCGGCAGTACATGGGTGGAATCCTTCTTTTAGAATTCGAGGCCAGGTTTGCCACCAGATTGGGAGTCTTTTACCACCTGAAGATAAAATAGCAAAGTTTATTCAAGTCTACTTCTTGGATAGTCTGGAAGAGGAACTACATAATCGGGGACGTGACAGTAGACTCAATAGAGACATTCTCCAAAGTCTGACTGAATTTTTACATGAGAACAACAGCTTTATTTGTCAGCTGAAAACAACAAAGGAGAGGATTGAAGAAGAACACTTGGTAGAACATAAAGTTGTCATAAGGGAAAACCGAAGGCCGCAAGAAGAGCATCCACGGCGATTCAATGCTCCAACAACAACGTATGAGATTGGAATATTAATGGAGAATGAACCAACAGCTAACCGGGATATTGTCTTGCGTTTTAGAAATGATACATTAAAATGGATCTCCGAACTACATCCCCTCTACGATACTTTAATGTACCCGTTAATGTACCCCTATGGTTCTCCATCTTACAACATCTACATGAAGGCATCCAATGGGCGAAAAGTTACCCAACAGCAATTTTATTCGTACCATTTAATGACTCGGCCTGGAAACTATTTTCTCTGGTACCGAAGGCTATTTAAACAATGGCTGGTGGATGTGTACTGCAAGATTGAAACAGAACGTTTACAGTTCCTGAGGCTTGAGCAACAGACCCTGAGAGCTGACAATTATAGCAACTTGAGAGATTCAATTCTTAGGGGGGATGGGAATCCAGAACAGTTTGGTCAACGAGTTGTACTTCCGGCAACTTATACAGGAGGCCCTCGATACATGTTTGAGCGTCAAAGTGATGGCATGGCATATGCTCGGCGAATGGGCCGAGATGACCTTTTCATCACGTTCACAACAAATCCAAAGTGGACAGAAATTACAGAAAATTGTCTTCAAGGGCAAGACCCTCAGGATCGTCCAGATATTGTTGCCAGGGTTTTCAGGCAGAAGCTAAAAAAGTTACTTGAATTTATTAAACAGGGAGGATTTGGCAGGCTGAGGACTTTCCTGTACAGTATTGAATATCAAAAAAGAGGACTGCCGCATGCACACATCCTCACCTGGCAGGCCCCAGAGGACAAACTTCTACCAGAAAAAATTGATCTCTGCATATCTGCAGAGATCCCTGACAAAGAGGAAGATCCTGATCTTCATGCTAAAGTGATGGCACATATGGTGCATGGACCTTGTGGACCATTTAATCCAAATTGTCCATGTATGATTGACAACAAATGTTCCAAAAAATACCCAAAAGAATTTCTTCAGTGTACCGAGCAAGGCCAAGACTCTTACCCCAAGTACAGGCGAAGAAAACCAGAAGATGGAGGCCAGACTGGTACAATAAGGATGAAGAGAAATGGTCGGTATGTTAATCAAGAAATAACAAACCAGTGGATTGTTCCGTACAACAAGGTCCTCCTTCAGCAGTTCAACGCTCACATTAACGTAGAAATTTGCAGCTCGATCCAAAGCATCAAATATGTCCTCAAATACGTGAATAAAGGATGTGATCAAGCAGTGTTTGAACTACAAAGAACTGATGGAGCAGCTAACCAACAAGGCCAAGTACAAAGTCACATTGTGGATTAGATCCAGCAGTTCCAGAATGCAAGGTATGTCGGCAGTTCAGAGGCGGCCTGGAGGATATTGGAACATCCCATCCATGAACATTTCCCCCCAATTGTACAACTTTCTGTTCATCTTGAAAATGGGCAGCGTGTCATGTTCTCAGCTGATACTGCTCTGGAACGAGCCCAAGGTCCACCGCCTTCCACAACTTTGACAGCATTTTTCAACTCTGCCATGAGGATGACTTTGCAAGGGGTCTCAAATACGTAGAAGTCCCTGAGTTTTACACTTGGAACAAATCGACAAAGAAATGGATGAGAAGAATGCGTGGGGTACAAGTTGAAGGTACTGAAAATGATGATGTATGGAAGGCACCATGCATTGGGAGAATCTACACGATTAGTCCAAAAGCAGGGGAGTGTTATTTCTTACGCCTGTTGCTCAATGAGGTTGCTGGTCCAACTTCATTTCAAAATTTGCGAGCATACAATGGTCAGGTGTTTGAAACATACAGAGCAGCGTGCCTTGCTCGAGGCCTTCTAGAAAATGGCCATCACTTGCATCAAGCAGTAGGAGAGGCAAGTGCCACTCAATCACCTTCAAATTTGTGAAGCCTATTTGTGATAATTTTAACAGCCTGTGAGCCAAGAAATCCTCTTGAGATCTGGATGGCTTTTCGTGATGTAATATCTGAAGACATTCTTCACAGATACAGGCAAGAAGTTAACAATCCAGAAGCAGATTTTAATGAGGACATCTACAATAAAACTCTTTGTCTAATTGAAGAAAAAGTTCTCCTTATGTGCGGTCAACCATTGGCAAGCTATGGATTACCTGCACCAACGCAAGGGAGAGATGAAAGACTCGCGAGAGAGTATCAACGTGAAGTTACTTATAATCTTGAAGAACTTTCCCTACAAGCAGAAAATATGCAAGAAAAACTGACCGATTCTCAAAGAGAAGTTTACAATTCATTCATGGCAATGTTGGAAGCACAAGGTGAAATGAACAAAAACATGATGTTTCTTGATGCTCCAGGTGTTACGGGCAAGACTTTTGTAATCAATTTGATCCTTGCAAAGATTAGATCCATGAGAAAGATTGTGCTTCCAACAGCATTCAGTGGCATTGCTGCTACTCTACTACAAGGTGGCCGCACTCTTCACAGCACTTTTAAAGTACCCTTGGATACTCATCGAATGGATCAGCAAGTTTGCAAAATTACTGGTAACTCAGCCTTGGCAAATGTAATTAGAGACACCTCTGCAATCATTGTAGACGAAGCCCCAATGACGCACAAGAGTGCTTATGAAGCAATTGACCGAACACTGCAAGACATCACAGGAAACAAGAATCCCATGGGTGGCATTCCAACCTTATTTTGCGGTGATTTCCGTCAAATCCTCCCAGTGGTTAAAAATGGCACAAGGGCTAACATTGTCAATGCAAGTTTGAAACAATCCTATCTCTGGAGGCACGTTATAGTGAAGAGACTGACTACTAATATGAGAGCCTATATCTCTGATAACACAGCTGCAGCAGACTTCTCAAAATTGCTTCTCCAAATCGGTAATGGTCAGTTTCCTATCACTTCTTCACCTGACACAATTAAGATTCCAACTGCGCTTGGTAAATGTGTCGGTAATCAGAAGCAACTGAAAGACAAAGTGTACCCAGACCTGCAAAACAATGGAAAATCACCGGATTGGCTTGCTGAGAGGGCTATTATTTCGCCATTAAACAGCAATGTGAATTATTTGAACAATTCAATAATGGATGAATTTCCAGGAGACACAAAGCAATACAAGTCAGTTGATTCGGCTACTAATGAATATGAAGCTGTTCACTACCCTGTGGAGTTTTTAAACTCTTTGGAGATATCTGGAATGCATCCACACATTTTAAATCTCAAAATTGGATCGCCAATCATGATTCTTCGATCCTTGGAACCGCCAAAAACAACAAACGGAACCAGATGTGTTATCACCAGATTGCACACCAATGTACTTGAGGCCACCATTTCCTGTGGTCCCTACAAAGGCGAAACTGTTCTACTGCCAAGGATCCCCTTAGTTCCATCGGACTCAGAACTTCCATTTAAATTCCGGAGACTCCAATTTCCTGTGAAGGTGTGTTTTGCAATGAGCATAAACAAAAGTCAAGGTCAGACATTTAACACCATTGGCATAGACTTGACATCAGACTGCTTCAGTCACGGTATGTTCTACGTCTCCATCAGCCGGACAGGAAGTTCAGAAAAACTCTACATTCTGGCTCCAAATCAAAGCAGCAGAAATGTAGTTTACCCTGAGGCTCTTCAGTGAAAAGTTCGAGAAATGGATATGAGGAAAAACTGACATGATCTGATTGTGGTAAGTTTTTAGTATTGAATGTGCAAGATAAAATTTAAGCAAGAGTTGAAAATTACTTCAATGAAAAATTTACTATGTAACATCAAGTAACCTTCCTTTTTGATGAAAATGTTTTGTGAAGTTCCTGATTGAATTTCAGTCACTACAAGAGGTAGTTAAAATGTTAATCACCTTATGCAATCGTTGCTCTTACAACATCAACTTACTGGAAAGGTGCCCACAGATTTTGGTACCCGAGTGCGCAACAAAGCTCCGTGCGAAGCACGGGTATCTTTGCTAGTAATCAATATTTCCTTACTTAGAATGTCGTCAGTGCAGCGGAATATATCTTTCTACAGACAGTATAATTTTATAAATGTTCTGCTGTTAAGAATCAATTAGGCAGCCCTGGTTCGCGTAAACATCCATAGCAGGATTTGTTCTATTAGAGTCTCACCAAGTCAATAACAACATATAGAAATGGAATTTTCAGGTTGGGGATGCACGAGTTATATAATCATTAAAATGCAATATGTATTTCACTTTATCCGTACAGAATGAATGTTATAAATAGTAGTGTCCTTTTAAAGCCCTACTTTCATTCAAGAATATGGAACATCTTTAATTATTTCAGCATTTGCTTTATAAAAGAGATTGCGTTTTACGTAATATCAGTCATGTCATTTTTCTTTATCTGTACACAATTGTATATTGTTTATCGCTTAGTATTTGATGTATAGACGTTTTCTTCCGTGGATTGTGATTATTAATTTAATATTTTGTTCTGATTTGAATCATGCACATATATATATATATATATATATATATATATATATATATATATATATATATATATATATATATATATATATATATATAGAGAGAGAGAGAGAGAGAGAGAGAGAGATAGATAGATAGATAGATAGATATGTATATATATATATATATATATATATTTCGAACATTTACATATAGATTTGATATGAGCTTCCTCGTTCTGCGATAGTTAAATAACAAACTCGCCCTTCCAAAACCATTCCATTCTATTTGCTGTACGATTGCTTTTCTCATATTAAGCGATTATCGGTTTCATTTATTTTCCGGAAGGATACAAATATAACAAGATGTGTTCAACAACAAAAAAAAAACGAACATCTTCTCATTGTTATTTTTATTTTTTTTATTTTTTACACAGTGATTTGTTTGTAAATAAATAAATATACGGACGATTATATATAAAGAGCTGCTCATGAAAAGCAGAAATTACAGCGTCTATTAAGTGACCGGGAGGTAACTTCTTCTTCACCACTTTTTTCTTCTCCTTCTTCATCTTCTTTCTCTTCTATTTCTGTTACTAAGTAAAATTTAATGACAATTTCGTAAGGGATATTTACCTAACAAGCAGACTTTACATTGCTCATGCGTAAAAAACACGCTATCTTTCCCTCTTTCTTCTTCGAGTACTACTACTACAACTACGTAAAAAGCAAAGACAATTTCTTACCGTGTTGTTTGTGGGAACAACAAAAATTACATATAGTCAATTTCTTACGAGATTTTGACGTAACACGTTATTTTACTGTATCATCCGTTTTTCTCAGGTATAACATTCGATTCACTAGTTTCAGTGCTTCAGAATTCATTTCACTTTTTTTCCGAAATGTACACGCGTAACGCACTCTTGCCGTTACAGCACGCGCAGGTTTTCATATTCATTAACTAAAACGTAATATGACACACCAAGCTATATGTCTTATATAATTAATCGTTTTTATTTGCATGTGATACACTTTTACAATTTCTGTATACCTAAATATTTCAGATGGCGTTCAGGCTCTTACCAATTAAAACATGGATGTTTTATGCACAATACGGACTGTGCTGAAATAATAACTATAAATTTAATGATCAAGTCTGTGCATGGGAAGCACCTAACAATTAAGAAAAATTACTCACCGTAGATAGTATAGGTACAGTATGTAAAAATTAGAAGGTGTGTATTCTGTAATCCTACAAACAACATGTTCCGTTATGACAGCTACATCAACGCAACGAGTGTGACAAATAGTTTAGGTAGCCAATGGGAACATAAACCCCTCAATAGATAATATTTGACAGGGCCAGCCAAGGGCATCAAAAAAAGTCCACCTTCCTCCTGTTAGCGAAGATAACTGTCATAAACGCTTCTAGTTAACTGTGCAGATCATTAGATGAGAGCGCACTAAATTCCATGAGAGTAATCGATACTGAGTTCCATTCACCGAAAGTAACACAACAATAATCTCCGACTATGACAACCGGTGGATTCCGCTGCTCAACTGCCAGACAATGCAAAACAGTGGAATTCAGGTGCTTAATGTTTGCCTATTGCCCCAAGCACCTGCAATTTACTTGAGGTGCAATCGGTCATTACTAGAAACCGCTGCGATCGATGTGTATTCTCTGTTTGTATTTTAGCTTTTTATCAATAGAAAATAATTTACGTTTCATGCAGTAATGCACCACATAATGAAAGGTTATATCGTGTACGGACGATAGTGTAGCTGTTCCGGCTTTGTGTCAAATTTCCATCGAGGAAAGCATGTACACGGTTCTACCAGAATCTCTCTTTCTCTCTCTCTCTCTCTCTCTCTCTCTCTATATATATATATATATATATATATATATATATATATATATATATATATATATATATTTATATATATATATATATATATATATAAATATATATAAATAGAGAGAGAAAGAGAAAGAAAGAGAGAGAGAGACAGACAACAGAAAGACAGACAGAAAGATATATAGACAGATAAGTAGATGAATGTGTTTATACATATGTATGTGAGTGTTTACATATATATATATATATATATATATATATATATATATATAAATAAATTCAGTAATTTATTAAATTACATTTATTGATTTCTTGCCATCGTACAAGAAAATGCTCTTTCGAGGTTAAATCCTAATTTCAGACATATTAATATATTCCAACATGTGATGATTTATACTCAGATATACTATAAAAATTACCACTGTGAAACAAGATTGATTAATGTATAACGGAACTCTACTGTTGTGCTTAAGATTATACTGTAACGTTTTTGTAGACTATGAAATATATGCTACAAAATAAAATTATTGGACCCTGAACTTATTTAATGAGTTTCTAATAGAACAATTCTTGGGAAACATGGTAATAAATTAAATAATTGTGCACTGTTCGTCTATTTTGTTATATATGAACCATTAATGCAGAAAAAAGTTATCACTATAGAGATACACACTCATACGTACGCACACACAAACACACACGCTTATATATATATATATATATATATATATATATATATAGATATAGATATAGATATAGATATAGATAGATATAGATATATTACATCTACCTCGCGGTTCTATTATTTGAAAGTAAAACCCAAACATTATACATACCAATAATATTTTACCGATTGAAAATGATTTGGAAAAGAAATTCAGATTTTCATTACGTAAATATCGCTTGGCTGTGAATTTAAACAAAAATGACCCCGGGCATATTTATGTTGATATATGATTACTTTAGTAACAGTTTTAAGATAAACACAACAACTAACATTGGTGAAGTGTACTTTACCCGAGAATTTTTGAAAAATATTGTACGATAGTATATATTTTTACGTGTCTGTGTATAGGTATATATATATATTTATCTATGATTATATAACGTTCATATAATCTACGTATAAGACTCTATGCATTTTACTAGTTTATATGACACTGTTTAGTTATGAATAGAGCAAAATATCTGATGCCTTATTATCTAATAAACATTGTTTTTATGTAGCAACGCTCTCATGAAAATCGTTCTTGCAATAAGTTGTAAATTCCTAAATGACTTAAGACAATAAAATAAAACTACTGTCTAAAATACAAATTAAAAATAAAGACATAACAACTTATTAACTTAAGGCGGTTTCTTATGAAATGTAAACAAATGAGGAGGAAAATAGAAAAAAAAGTGTTCTTTTGAATGTAGCATATCGATATGAGAAACGTTTATTCAATGACGAGTTGCGGATAAACTCATTTTAATAAAGCATTAAGAAAAAGTGTGTAAACTAAAAGGTATGATATTATATGACAATAAACTTTGCGATAGTTTATTTTACTTTGTATTTTTATTCATCATAATTAGACACCTTATAATATTAATTTTCCTACATATTATAAAAACAGAAATTCATATTAAACTCTGTTGAATTACAAACTGTGACTTATGTTTTATAAATAAAATTTTAAAGAGTTAGTATACCCTATAATAAACACAAGGTATAACTAAATAAAAAAATATGCTAGTAATATAACATAGCTTTGAATGACTATAAAATAACATAGATTGGTAGCTAAATAAGACAAGGTAATACAATAATGAGATGAGAAAATGTAAAAAAATAGTGCAAACATGAGCAATTTTTTTATATTTCATATATACATGCATATGTCCAAAATAAAATAAACATTGAATTAATATACTAATGTAAAAAATTACAATTTATTAAAAAGAGAAAACACAGAAAAATATATGCAATGAAAAACAAAGCAATAAAAACATAAACATATATGAATTGATCATAAGGAAACAATAAAATATAAAAATATAACATCGATAAAATAGAAAACATGTAAAACAAACGGACAGCTATAAGACAGTCAAAATAAAATAAGAATATTTTAAATGTATAAAAATATGCTGTATTAATTTATCAAAAATTATAAAAATATGTATTTTTTATATTTTTTATTGATATGCAATATTACTCTAATACATTTGGATCAGAAATAGTATAAAATAATGTTACTATCTTTTATAACATTTTTCTAAGAAAACGGTTATATAACCGATTTGTCATAAACTGTTTTTAAAACGTTCTTCTTAAAATAGATTATCATAATTAAAAATTGAATGACACCTAATATGGTAATTTTTTTTAACTACGCTTTTTAATTTAATGATATTACATTTTTGTATATCTTACACATATCATTAGATAATGAGTATTTTCATTTTCCTGTATTGAAAGAATGTTGGTTTTGTCATGGTTTTCTCGACATATATCCTTTTATTTCGTTCTCTCTATATATTCTATTTTTCGCTGTGCCATAATTTTTCTTTTATAATCAACCACGTTACGTAGAAATTCAATATTTGTATAATTTTTTGTTTAACTTTTGGGTTCGTTTGAAGATTATCTATTTGAAAGATGGGATTTTGTTTTGGCTTACTGCCGTAGTCACTTTAGTAATTCGCAACTAACTATCCTAAAATGTTAATGAGTTCTTGCAACGTTAGAATAGTGTTTATTTAGATATAAATAATAATACACATTTTACATATATATATATATATATATGCATAAATACATATATATATGCATATATACATACGTACACACATACACACACACACACATATATATATATATATATATATATATATATATTTACATGGGGGTCACCACTAATCAAGGTACGAAAGCCACTTAGGGATAAGGGTTATTGCATTACAGTAATCAATGAGATAGTATTATAGAAATCGTTAGTATTAAAGATTTGATAGAGTGTATTACTTAAGGGGGTGGTTTGTCAGGAATTTGTTTATGTTGGCTTTGAATGCATCCAAGTTGAAGTCATGTGGGAAACAGGCGAACGGAAGAGAATTCCACAATCGTGCACTTCTGAGAAAGAAGCTCTGCTCATGGAATCTACGTTTGATTTAGGCACAGATAAAGAGTGGGGAGAATTATTGTCAGTAGTTTAAGCCAGACGGGTTTTTTCCCGTGAAAGACTGGCGAGGGGGACGAGAGATTGAAGCTCCGACGAGCACTTGCCATGGAAATAACGAGAAAACAAAGACAGGCTCGCAACGTCTCTTCTGTGGGACAGATGCTGCAGGGAAGAGAAAAGGGTATCCCCCAACAAACCACGAAGTCTATTTTGTACTCTGTCAAGGAAGGATAGGTTGTTTTTAGCAGCTCCTGCTCAGATGTGGCAGCAGGATTCCATCCTTGGACGTATTTGGCTTTTATACAGATAGAGAATTGCATCAGTATTGAGATATCTTCTGGAGCGGTAGAAGGATTCCACCATTTTCTCACCGTCCCTGACAACAGATTTGATGTACGTGTCTCATTTCAGATCAGGAGTAAAGGTAACACACAGAAGCTTGTCAAAACATGGAGCCTCCCATAAACGAGAGCAGTCCATTTCAATTGATGCCACATGGGGATCAGAGAGGTGATGATGTAAAGATAGAAGCTTGGTTGTGGATGCATAAAAAGTGGCCAGCCACCTCTTCCCACATTGTATAACGCGCTCAAGATCAGAGGAGAGAGAATTAGAGAGAGCTTTGTCATTTACGGGCTTTGATGTGTTGCCATAGATGGTCGTGTTACCAGCATAGATGTCAACGAATAATTTAAGTATGTGTTTTAGGAGATCATTGATATATATATATATATATATATATATATATATATATATATATATATATATATATATATATATATATATATATATATATAGTCCTGGTCAAAATAATTAAACCACTTAAGAAAGTAAGCGTTTACGCATATAATCGAATTTTTAATCAAACAAATGGTTACAACCATTGCCAAAAGGTTAAACTATGATAGAAAATAATGAAATCTGCTTCATTCGAAATCTTAACCCTTATCTAATAATTACTTTTTAAAAAACAAAAATTTATGACTTACAAAATATTTATATATGCATATATATATATATATGTGTGTATATATATATATACAGCATATATTACATGGGTATATATACAAATGTGTGTATATATGTATGTATATCTATGTGTATATATATATATGTACATATATGTATGTATACATATGTATGCATATATCTATGAACATGTGTATATATATGTATGTGTATACATGTAATTGTATATGCATGTATCTATATGTATATCTATATGTATATACACTTGTATGTATATCTGTGTGTGCATATATATGTATGTATACGCATATATGTGTATGTATATGTATGTATATATATATATACGTATAGACGTATATATTATATATGTGTGTATAAGTATATATATGTATATCTATGTATATGTATATATATATGTATATGTGTATGCATATGCATATTTATACGTATATATATGTATGTATATGCATGTATATATACATGTATATATGTGTATAGATATGTATATATATATATACATTTGTATATATATATTCCTATATAAAAAGATATAGCTATATATGTATAAATAGGTATATGTATATATTTTTATATATCAATATCAATGTATATGCGTAGATTTATATTTATATACATGCATATGTATTCATCTGCCTATATATATATATATATATATATATATATATATATATATATATAGATGTATGTACGTATATTTATATATACGTATATGTATATATATATTAATATGTATGTGTGTATTTATATTTAGCTATATATATGTATATATGTATATATATATGTATATATTTATATGTACATGTATGTATGTATATATGTGTGCATATATGTATATATAGGTGCATGTATGCGTATATGTGTATATCCATGTATATACATATATATATATATACATGTTTATATATATATATATATATATATATATATATATATATATATATAACCTAAAGAATAAAGATTAGCCTGAGGAATCCTGAACCATCCTAGAGTGGATGAAACGCGGTATATTCAGTGTAGCATAATCGCCATATCTATTTTATAACTTACTTACTAGATCTACATACGTATTTAGCACTGTTGAAGTAAATACGTCAATTTTACGCATAAACTTATACTTTCGTATATTAATTTATGTGAGTAAATGAAGTAGGTATAGATATATGTATGTATATATATATATATATATATATATATATATATATATATAAATTTATTTACATATACGTGATTTTATGAAGATAAATCGATATTTCACCATCATATATTTTGTATTGTTACGGAAGTTCGTGCAATCGCCCGAGAGAAAGCTACACATGCATCTATGTAGTAACTTAGTTCTAATAATATAATTCCTTATTTCACTCTAGAATAACTAGTGTTTCTAATTATCAAATTATTTGATATGAACTTATTTTTAGTTAAAGAAAAAAAGCTATTTTGATATCTAGTTGCGGGTTTTACAATCGTGTCATGCAAAAATAATAACCCTAAACTTTCTAGTCTTATAAAAGTCATTGCAGTTAATTAAAATAATATATTCACGTTATGATTTGGAACTTAAATGCTGCGTAATGCAAAATAAAAAACACACACACACAACAACTCGATATTAACTTACCCACGGTAGAATTCTCATTACCCCTTGTTCTATCACTGTTGTTAAGCGACGAAATGGAGAAAAAAGTGATTTACTGAGTATGGTTAAATTAAAAAAAACAGTTCGAGTATCGTTTATCGGATATCGTCAGGCTATTCTATAAGACAATACTTTACTAAGATTACTCCCAATCTCATACACTGAAGTTCTGTAAATATTAAAGTCAATCTGTTCAACCGTCTTGGAGTTTGTAACGGACGAAGTCCAACGCACATAGATAAATTTACATTTATAATATATATATATATATATATATATATATATATATATATATATATATATATATATATACATTTGCGTGAATATATACATATATACACATATATATGTATACATATATATATATACATTTGCGTGAATATATACATATATACACACATATACGTATACATATATATATATATATATATATACATACACATAGATGCACAAACACACACACACCCACACACTCATATATATATATATATATATATACATATTTTATATATATATATATATATACGTGTATGTATGTATATATGTATGTATGTATGTCGCATTAAATCACCTAAGAAAAGAATGATTATCTAACGGTCAATTTCTTGCAAAGATAACGTTTCAAGCAAACTGTGATTTGAAGGTTTACGTGAAGCCGATTTGAAGTAATAATGACCACGCGAAACAGCCGAAGGCGTAAGAAAATTTCTATTCATCATATGCTCATGCTTTGCTCGCTATTTACTTCATTAGGCAGATCAGCAGTAAATTCTACGACAAGGACATTTTCCTTGCATATAGTTTACAAGATTTCATGATTCACGAATCTTCCATCAAGAATGTCCGATTTCACTGCTTGGAGCTATTTTAGATCAACATGCTGCTGTCATATGTCAAAACTGTGTGATCCGCTCAGAAATGTTACTTCTAATTATAAATGAACATAGATGTCTGATTAGATATAAACTCATGACTGGCTTCGAACTAAGATCCTTTGAATTCCTCACTATCTTGGAAAACATAATTCAATACACACACACACATACACACACATATATATATATATATATATATATATATATATATATATATATATATATATATATATATATAGAGAGAGAGAGAGAGAGAGAGAGGGAGAGAGAGACTTAATACGTTTTCCTAAATGAACTCGTAGTTTTAATATAGGTATATTTGAAAATAGGCAGAAATAGCAGGCCGTTCAGTATTGTCCAATAGTAAAATACGCATCAATATTAACGTTTAAGCATGCAGATGTCTTATTTATTATAATTGAACCTATTCTCCATTGCTTACAGTATACAGCAACAATATAACATGTAATGATAATATGATTTGTTTACCACCTGTCAGAAACAAAGCCTTGTCCCCTAAAATCTTGCAGGACTATAATAAATGTTTAAGCGACTATAACGCAGTGAGAAGTAAATATAAGAACTAGATGTTGTACTAAAACTGATTTTTTTTCTAGAAATCGTAGTAATTCTGTCTAATGGGTCGTTTATAATTGGCCATTGATCCTGTAATTGTGAAAAAAATATTGAATATAAAGACATTGTATTTTAAGCACGGGCTGTAGTGAACAGCTAATACATAATTTATTGTTTTATTTGCAAAGTTTTACACCGTACCAGCTGCATTTGTTTGTCTCTACTTTGTGACGTTGTTCAGATAAATACGTAACACTTAAATATTTAAATGTTAAGTTGTTTGAATTTTTTAACATAAGACCAAGAGTATATGACGGTAAGGTATAACACTTGACATGGAGAACTTTATTTTTTTAACTAAAACTATCTATGAACATAAGACCCAGCATCTTGCATTGCCACTGTGGTAGAAAGATTAAACATTGGGTACACAGCGGTTTTTGGTTATAGCGAAGGAAAATAAAAATAGCGAGGGATTTTTGTCTGTACACAATCCGAAAGTTGAATTAGGACAACGGACTAAATTTTCTACGATATGCGATGTCATCTATCAATCCCAAGTTAGTGACTTGACTACGGTGAGTCGGCTTACAAACAAAGATACTTAAGAAATAGCGGAAATTATAGATTACTGAGTGAAAAAAAAACTATGCTCGCATTGGTTAAAACCGCCGATGCTTAATTATAAGCTACACTGTATCGTTTCACCAAAAAAGAAAATGCAACGATTGTTTTATAATGTTAATATCTGATTATATCGGAGACAGGAGTAATTCCTCTGCCACGTTTGGTTAGTTGTCAACCTAAATTGTGTAGATTAATCTCGCTAATAAGGGGCTGGACCATTAAGAGACAAAAAGAACCGTGAAATAAACAAATAGTAAAATTTACTAGTATTATCTCAAATAATCTCATTAAATGTATCTTGGCAATGAAGAGAAAAATGAGTTATAAGACGAGGATGAATGTAAAACTGGTTTAGATATGAGTCTCAAAAATACGTTTTACCGAAATTAAAATAATACGAGCACTTTCCGTAAGTATCTATCAATTAACAAAGAGAGATACATAGAATTATTGATAGGATATTGAGAGAGAATCGACTATTGATGTAAGAGAATGAAATAAAAAACTACGCGAAGAAACTCACATGAAATTATATATATATATATATATATATATATATATATATCTTGAAACAATTAAACTCATAAAATATATGTTATGAAGACTGTCAAGAAAAAATGAAGTTATTACAATAAAACATAACTCGTGTCAGTTTGGTGAATTTACTGAAACATAGCCAACAAATATCGAAGAAAAAAAAATGAAAACGCTAATTTGGTCTTGCGATTATTTTACTGGGTTTGGAAAATATTGTTTACATCTGAAAATGTATCCTTGCATAATCAGAGACATTTCTGGAAATAAAAAAAACACGCCTTCTTGATATTTAAACAGTTTACTGAGTTTTTTTTTCAACGTATTTAAAGCATGTAAATATTTGGAAGAATGTTTGAATCCCTTTATTTAGACAAACAATAAAAGAAAGAGGACACAAGGGATTGAATTGCATTCTAAAACAATGCATAAACTGAAAATATTGAATGGACGCTACTCTGAGGCATGTTTATGTAGATTTTATTATTCATGTTTTACTGTATGAACGTTTGAATTGTCTTTCCTTTTTTATAACCTTAGGCAGATTAAATTACATTCTTGTAAATATTTTTTCGGTAGAAAGTGTCTAACATCGCGGTGTGACCTCGGGGAACGTATAAGCAGCACCGGAGGATGACCAGCATGCGAAGATATATATATATATATATATATATATGTATATATATATATATATATATATATATATATATATCTATAAAAACAGAGATGTGTGTGCCACAGACGATTTCTGATTGGTTAATCCAATAATCACATCTCCTAAAAAACAATCGTTTCTACGCTCTTACCTTTACCATAAAATATTATGGCTTTATTTATTGTCCATCTTGGAAGGGTTTAATTTTTTAATAACTTGTTATTTACAAATTAAAAAAATACGAAACTATTATACGAAACTAAACTACACGAAATACGCGCACACACGCACACACACACGTTCACTACCGTCACGTTGTTATGGCAACCAAACCCGCTGACTTACATAAACAGTAAACACACACAGTAAATGTGATTTTCTTCATTTACTCATTTCACTCGTGGTCTTAAATTCATGTCGGGTTTGTATTACTGTACACATAGATTCGAATAAGTTGCCAAAAAACAAATATATAACAAATAAATGTTATCAAAGGCAAATTTGTCGTGTTTTTATTCAATTTAACATGTTTATTCAGCTCGAAAAGCATACAGTGTTTACCGATGTATTGGAAAATTCAAGATGGCGGCCAATTCTCTCTTTAACACGGTAAGTTTGGAAAAATGTGTAATAAATAAAAAACCGGTTAAAATACTGTTAAAAACTCGCTCAATATATGTTACCGTGACATGGGTTGACATATATTTGGCGGGTTTTTAATAGTATTTTGTATAGTTTTTTTATTTATAACACCTTTTCCCAAACTTACGGTGTTAAAGAATGTGTGAGACGCCATCTTTAATTTTCCAACACATCGGTAAACACTGTATTCTTTTCGAGCTGAATAAACATGTTAAATTGAATAAAAACACGAAAAATATATCCAGTTTTTATCGGTTTTGTACCTTCTCTGCAGAAGTACAAAAAAAAAAACAAAAAAAAACGGAAGGTACTTTTACAGAATGTTAAACTAACCCTAACCGATGTTTTATGTTTAGTTTAGGAAAAGTCAGAAGAAATAAAAGTCATTATTGCATGAAATATACGTATTTAGTTGAATTATTGTTTATGTCAATTCTTTCGAAGAAATTTAGCAAGAATACCTGTATACCAGGAAATCGGTAAAATGTCATCATGGATGAATACTTGTCTATTATAATTTCTACCCTTGACAAAAACTTAGCCATAACAAAAGAGATTTATTGTTCAGATTGTTTTTGAGATTGATTTCTAAAAATATATTTTATAAATAAAATCGACTTTAAAATTAAAGACTTAAATTACAATAATTGAATTTAAACATTCTTATTTCATATTTGGCACATAACACCTGCAAAAATGATCACAATGTCAGGATTTCATTTTATTTCAGAATCGATGGCAAATTGTGTAGATTGATATCTCATTATATTAAATACTAATATTTAACATTAGTTTATCATTTAAGCCGATAAAAAAAACCTTTTTTTCCGAGTCATAAAAGGATTTGGAGTTTCCTAATCAACCTTTCGGGTGCAGTTGCACGCTCTCAAAATAACTAAAGTGTTGGCTTTAAAAAAATTGGTTCATTAAAACTAAACAGGTTTAGTTTTAATAAAAAAAAAATTAAAAAACAATCGCTTTGGTAATTAGATATGTCGTATGGTTATCCCTAATCGCTGAATAAAACCGCTTACGAGTTGAATGATTCCGACATAAAATTAAACTCGGGTTCCTGAAACGGAAACTTCGTTTGTTTTTGTTTTGTTCTTATCAATATATTTACATAGTTATTTTGTTTTCATTTTCAATCATTCGAACAGTATTCTTTTTCAAGTAATCCAAGTTACAAAATTCCCACTGTTTACTATGCTAAAATCACAATGACTAATGTATACCTATTAACCCTTATCCTTGAGTGGCCTCTGGGCCTTGATAAGTGGTGACACCCATGTAAAACAAAAAAATCACTCGAACAGTTTTCTTTTTATAATGTACAGTTTTAAAAGTTTAAAAACTATATAGTTTTTACTTCAGGAAAATTAATGGGTCAGTTTTTACGATGTGCCCTGTTAAAATACTGTTAAAAACTCGCTCAATATATGTAACCGTGACATAGGTTGACATATATTCGGCGGGTTTTTAATAGTATTTTGTATAGTTTTTTATTTATAACACCTTTTTCCCAAACTTACGGTGTTAAAGAGGGTGTGAGACGGCATCTTGAATTTTCCAACACATCGGTAAACACTGTATGTTTTTCGAGCTGAATAAATATATTACATTGAATAAAAACACAAAAAATATATCCAGTTAGGTAGAAAAGTAACTTATCTTGCCTTTGATAACATTTAATTATATATTTGTTTTTGACTATTTTTTCGAATCTATGTGTACAGTAATCTTGCCAGGATGCGGAGGAAAATGAATGAAGGGGGAGGGGAATAAAATAAAAACATTTTGGAAACAGAGTAAGTTTGAAAGAATTGCTTTGCACAGAAAGAAATTAATGAAAAAATAACATTAAATTTCTTTTCTTTCTTGATTTTTTTTTAAATTTTTTATGAAAAAGGAAGTCAAAATTAAGACTATAAAAACAATTTTTATTAAGAGCGAACCTCAGTCGTCAGGTCTGTAAAAAAAGACGTGGAATAATAAATGTTTTCTAATACAAATTGTTTTTACTTATGTGTTCATTTGTCTCTTTGAAGTTCGTTTGTTTAATATATCGGTTTGCAATATAATTTTGTCATTCTGTCAGACTCAAATTTTAAATCTATATATCTATAAAAGTGAAAGTGTGTGTGTGTGTGTGTGTCTGTGTACATTTCCCTACGAAATAACTCTGTCAATTTTTAGTCTACAGACTCGACATTTGATATACAGGGTACTGAGATTTGGAAAAATCTATGTGATCGGTTTTTAGCCAGAAATTTTGCGATTAAAGGGTCAAAGTTCAACGATTTGAGCTTTGAGAACTCTACCTAACTTCTCCGACAATTTTGGGTCTACACACTTTAAATTTTAGATATAGCTTCTGTGGACATGGATCTAACTTAATAACTTGATTTGAGCCCCAAACAATAAATTTTCAGGGGTCATAATAGGGGTCAAAGTTTAAAAAATTACCCCTTTTTTTTTTTGCTCAGCATACACCTCCAAACACCCGGGCAACGCCGGGCACCCATGCTAGTATATATATATATATATATATATATATATATATATATATATATATATATATATATATATATATATATACATTGAGAGCATTGCCAGGACTGCTCCGAAAAAGGTACTTTCTCTCTACTGTGCTAGAAAGCTACTGAACCCTGAAAGTATCCTGTACCTCTATAAGGCCACCATTCGTCCATGTATGGAGTAATGTTGTCATATTTGGGTCGGTGCATCTGCTACTAGTCTCTCACTCCTAGACAAGGTTCAAAAGAGACTCGCCAAACTAATAGGTCCTGAACTATCATCCAAGCTTCAGCCTCTGTCCCATCGACGAAATGTTGCATCCCTCTACCTGTTCTACAAGTACTTTAACGGTGTAGGTTCCGACGAGCGGCAATCACTTGCCCCCCTCTACGTAAATACCCTCGACAAACCCGACAAGCAGTACAATCCCACCCCCTCAAAGTAGAGATCACTAGATTTAAGAGAGCCTTCTACTCCAGTAGTTTCTTCTCCAGAACCGCTACACTTTGGAACTCTCTGCCAGGTTCCTGCTTCCCCAACTGTAATGACATGCAGAAGTTCAAGTATAACGTGAATCGTCATCTTTTTGCCCAACTCCCTACATAGTACCCCTGTAGCTGTGTCCCTAATAGTAGCTGCCTACATCAAAGTGACAATGTGCCTTTTTGGGGATGAAAATGTAAAAAGAAATAATATATATGTATATATATATATATATATATATATATATATATATGTATATATATATATTTATATAATATATAAGATACAAATATATAATATACATATATAATATATATAATCAGTACAACACGTATAGTCAAATTAAGAAGTGTACGCGAGAAAAGAAAACAAAGGAGAACAAGGAAACTATTTTATTTACATTATATTGTTCCAATAATGTAAACGTAAGTATATTATTCATTCAACTTTGATTGCATATATTATACATGTATTTATGCAATATACACGACGGGAAGCAATGCACATATGCGAGTACAAATATCTATAAACTAAAATAACAAAGGACCTATTTTCTAATCGTCGGTTAAATATTGCTGGCATTTCAAATCTAATTCAAATCAAGACTCATTTGATAATATATATATATATATATATATTTATCCATGAATATATTTAAATTACTCATTCATTTTTAAGAATACAGTTTTACCTTTTTATTTCACGTGTAACATGAGATTCGAGCCAGTTCTTGCAGATCCTTTGGGAGGAAACTTTGAAACAATTTGTGGAAAATGTACATACGTTCAATTTCTCTATGGTCTTCAACTCAAGTAAATGGACCGTAACGTAGACTTGTCTCGTTGTTTCAAAATATATTTAGTGTTATGCGACAAGGACATATCTCTCAAACGAAGCGAATCTGTCGTTAATATATCAGTTGCAAAGATGGCGGAAATGACTGATCGTCCTATATAGCAGATGAGACAGCTGGAGAGAACTGAGAGAAGTTCATTTTAGAGAGCAAGTGAGGGGGGTGATCTATAAATGTATTTCACAGAATTGTTCTTTTAACATTTATTAGATTTTCTTCTGAGATATCTTAATTTCCCCTATTGTAACAAGGGAAGAAGTAAGTAATAAAGAGTCGGATTTAAGTGTAGGCAAAACACAGTTTACTAAGAAAAGGACGCTCAAATTTAAAACACATCTAGTAACAAATATACTTGCAGAATCTAAATGTTGAGGAACCGAATATATAAACACCACCATTTTTATAAATTTAGAATATTGATCCAGAATCCCAAAGTTGAAAATTACTCAGTACCACTTAAAAGTTTATATGTATGTGTGTGTATATATATATATATATGTGTGTGTGTGTGTGTGTGTGTGTGTGTGTGTGTGTGTGTGTGTGTGTGCGCGTGTGTGTGTGTGTACAGGTTTCATTAAATAGCACATATAACTCTTGCTTGTTTTTCTTGTAATCCTCTTTTTCTCTTTGTCGGACCATTTTCCGAACGTTTTTTTTTTCCAAGTGAAAAAAGACATTTCCCATAATCGCGAACGTTTTCGACCTCCATTAGTCATCCTCAGGCGAGTAGTAAAATATAAAAAAATGAAATTTAAAAATGAAAGTAGCGTGATTAAATGTAAAAGATGATTACACTATTAAAAAGCGATTAAAATCGTTTAACATCATTAAAATACTCAAAAGCACTTGAGCGTGCCCCCCGTTTCGTTTTGAGTCTGGTTAATCGATGTTTGTTTTTTTTTTTAATGTGGATTAACAATGCCTCAAAGATCGGGAGGCGCACCTCACAATATGAGACAGTTAAAGTGGCCGTGTTATTTATAAATATGTATCTAAACTTATTTTTAGGGGTGTGGTGTGCTATGAGGTGCTGAAAGATTGAGCTATTCGGGAAGGATAGGTGACATGTTAAACGACGGGAGATGCTGATTCGAGTCATGCCAGTGTACGAATTATTTTTCGAGACGCATTCTCCTATGGGACATTTAAAGATGTACACGGCATTTGTAGTTTTCAGCATACTGCCATCGGATGTAGGGTTATTTTTATTAATAATTGGCTAGTTTCTCGGTATTTCATTTTTCAATTTCATTTTTTTATTTTTTACTACTCGCCTGAGGATGACCAATGCAGGTCGAAAACGTTCGCGATTATGGGAAATTTCTTTTTTCACTCGGAAACAACGTTGGAAAATGGTCCGACAAAGAGAAAAGGAGGATTACAAGAAATTAAGCAAGTGTTATCTGTGCTGTTTAGTGTAACCTGCATAAAAGAAAAAAATGCTGCCTAAATATACTAATTTCAGATATATATATATATATATATATATATATATATATATATATATACATTCCTATGCTAATCACATTTGTTTATATTTTATCCAAATTTTTTATTATATTATATATATATATATATATATATATATATATATATGTACATGCATTTACGTATTTTGACATTTAAATATGTATATGTGTGTATGCGTCCAATTATAATTTTAACCATTTATTATTTTATTAAGCCATAAGTAATCCTCTCTCACACTTTCATTCTTTTAAATGACTAAATCTGAATTGTATTATTGTTGTGAAAAGATTAAAATTAACTTACCTATATTACTTCTAAAATCGTTTTGAAAGGCGATTCTTTTTCTGACTCATTTTAACCCCACTCATCCGTCGTCTCCCCCTTAACAATGTATCCTTCTCCACCCCCCCCCCCCCACACACCCCTTATACTTTTGATGTCGCCGGATTTTGCCCCTTTTGAACAAATACTTACATCTGAGGAGTTTACCTGTTTGTCTACTGTCGGCTGTTAGCTCGCCATTAAGGATATCTTTGGGAATTCGGCCATCCTGTAAGCGATCGACGTGCCCTAGATAGCGCAGACGTCACTATGAGAGGAGGACAACCCTTATTGGGGATTTGCTGTTGCAAGAATGTATTTGTTCGGAACACGGTCCTGCCGTGTAATGTGTAAGATCTTTCTTAGATTCCGTTGATGGAAGGCATATATTCTGGGATCTTGACGCATGTAGAGGATCCATCTCTCCCTGCAATAGAGTAAGATGGTGAGGATGCAGACTTGATATATCTTCATCTTTGTGTTTATGGTCAGCATGCTGTTACTTCATGCTGTCTTGGTCAGAAGGATAATAGCCGTTGCCGCTTTCCTGATGCTGGTGTTTAGCTCAGCGTCCAGTGAAAGGTTGTTCAAAATAATAGAGCATGAACCTTTTTTCAGACCAAAATCCTTGCAATCATGTGCTAGGAGGTCAATGACACGTTGGAGGGATTCCTCAGAATGTTATAGAATCTGCGAACGACATTTCCCTGATAGGGGTCATGCTGACTTTAGTTTTAGCACCTGGACGGCCAGGGTTAAAAGCTTCCATTACCTCTTGTGCGAATATAGACGTTAAATTAATTTTCATGAAAAGCGTATAGTAGCAGAAGTGAGAAAATAAACCAAAAAGAGTTTAGGGGAAAACACAGTCGTTTCAATCGACTAAGAATATCAACAGATTCCGAAAGTGATTCATTGAATTTGACGGAGTCCTTCATGCCTTAAGGAATATAGGTTTTTCTCAGGAGTTTGGGAGTTCATCCTACTTTTGTAGTATCACAAATAGGTCTCTCTTACTAATAAACTCAAATCACTTTGTAAGATAAATAAAGGCGAAATACAGTGGTTTCTTTGCTCTCGGCAGCTCCAGTAGTTGTCGTAAGGAAATGCTGTATCAAAAGTTGACCTTTTCTGCTCTAAAACCACATTGTGCATTTGGGTAAACTCTCTCTGCAAGTGGGGTATAGGAGTCGCTGGGTGGGGGTTGAACCTTTGGCAGCTTATCATGATGTGTCCTACTTGTTTGGGCAGAGGAGCACCCCTGGACACCATCTATCTCCTAATCTGTCATGTGCTGATCCCAACAATCAGACTCCAGTACACCGCTTCATCTGAGGGGGCATGGTTAGAGTGTGTAAAATCAATAATCTGAGTTATGTTCTTGTTTAGGTCAGATTGACTATAATTGACCAATATTAATCTGTTCTAAAAATAGATTTTCAAAGATGTTTTCCCCCTATGTTTTGCCCCAACTTTTTCATTAATTCTTTCTTCCCCTTTTCGACATTTTAATATTCTTTCTTCCTCCCCATTTCTTATTTCCCTTTTTAATTTTTCTCTTTAATAACGACCCCATTTCCAAAACGATTCAATGCCTCCATCCTCTCTTCGCCATATGATTTTAATAGAAGTTGCATTTTACCCTGTGAGTTTCTATTTCTATTTTCGTATGGATTACCAGTAGACATTCAACATACCCATTTTGAATTTTGCCGATTTTTTTCTAGATTTTACCTTCTTTCTAATTGGATTTCCCCTCTTTTGCTCCGTTTTTCCCGTTTTCTTCTTTCTTTATATCATTGATTTCCTTTAAACTTCCTATTAAATGCCTTTTTGATACAAATATAACTTAATTTTGTTTGTATTTTTCGAATGAATAAACCTGTAAACTATTTCATTATTTTGCAAACTTCTTCCCTCTGCTAGGAAACTTCGGAACTCAATAAAATACGCTTTCCCTTTTTATCTGTACTCCTTGTTGAATGATTAAAATGTTGTATAGCTTTCTTACAGGTGTAAAGGATGTTGTTTTTTTTTAATTTCAATAAATTTTCAATAACAAGATATATATGCATATATATATGTGTGTGTGTGTGTGTGTGTGTGTGTGTGTGTGTGTGTGTGTGTGTGTGCCCATACCAAATACGTTGACACGGTATCAGTTACATTGTATTAGCTAAAACGATTGATTACAAATAGTCCACAACCATATTTACAGTTTATTTGTAAGAGCATAGCAATTAAGACTACGCCCTCGGACTCGGCGTTTCTACTAATTAACAGGCAGGCAGATAGTGTGACATATTATAGCATGCTGCTCAAACCATTTACATCATGTTTTCTCTCTTTCGTTTGTGTTAAATGTGAGAGATCTATTTATGATTATGAATCTATATATTTTTACCAGAAATTGAATTAGAGTAATTACTTAGCCGTTGTTTTGTCTGATAACTTTGTGGCAGAAATTTGAGAGACCAACATTAATCAGATTTTTACAATAATGTGAGCCAACAAGTTAATAAAGACTGAAATGACGCTCATTTTTTAGAGCAATGATTTTCATTGTATACTTGATTTCATGTTCAAGTTCATATGGCAAATTAATTTACTCGTGATTTACTCAAAGAAATTGTGTTTATTCCATACAAGGACAAGACTATTCATCATGATGATGATGATGATTATGATGATGGCGAGACCAAGAGTATCCATGATGATGATTATGATGATGATTATGGTGCCCCCAAAATAGAAGACGGCCCGATTTTTTTTTGTTGTCAACCATTTGAAAGATTATCAAATGGACTATTGCTATTCTATGGAAAAAAAGCCAAAAATCTTTAACGAATAAATTAGTTTAGAAAATTGTGATCAATGGAAATAAGCAAAGGAAAATAGAATAGATGCTGTAACCGAATACAATTCCTATTCGGTAGAACCTCTCCCAAAAGATAAACATGTTATTTCTACAAGATTGGAGTATAGCAAACAAGACTACAGCATCAGGCGTTGAACAGCAAAAAACTAAATTTGTTGCTAAAAGTTACTCTCAGATTTACGGTATAGAATATTTTTCTACGTTTTCACCGACCAGAACACAAAGGACAATGACAATTCAAATCGCATCGCAAAATGACCTAAAATTAAATGATATCGAATAAAAAATGCTTATTTGAATGCCGCAATAGAGTGTGAAATTTATATTACGCATCTAGAGTAATCTATATAAATAAAAGTCAAAATGTGTGTGTCTATTTCGTGTATGTCTTCAAAAGGCTTTTCTTTTTTATAATATTTAAGCAGGATTATTAATTACCCCCTCATACACACACCTACAAATCCCCGGGCAACGCCGGGTACCCCCCCCCCGCTAGTCTATATATATAAAAGGCAAAATGTGTGTGACCATTTTGTGTATGTCTTCAAAAGGCACACGCTCCCGGGGTCGTTACTATCGCTTAAAACTGTGTATATAAGTCCTAAATAATATGTAGGATTTGGGAACGCATGCAGCTTATAGATTTATTTACGTCGACATTTACAAAATTATTGCTATTTTGGCTTCTCGCGTGTTTATTGGGCTTTTTAGTATAAATAAACTAAAACTAAACTCAAACGGACGTTCTCGGCGTTGCGCCGGGAAAAACGTCCAGCGTGACTTCTATTTGACCTTCTTAATTGGGTCAAATGGATGCAGCAGAGTTAACTTTTATTGCGCACGCCTGTTTATATACTTCAATAAATTCAAACATGTTTAAAGTTGTCTGTCGTCGTGGCTCAATGGTTAACGTAGCAACGATTTTTTTCACACATTGATTTCCAACTCAAGTGTACGGGTTCGATTATCATACTCACCTACCAAAATTTTATTATTATTTAACACCCTTCCCCCGGAGTTTTGATTTATCTCAAGATACCCGGGCATCACCGGGTACCCCCGCTAGTTCATAATGAAAAATAGAAATAGTGTGTGTCAACTTTACATTGTACAGTCTAAAGCTAGTGCTCAGTGTTCGAATACAGTATTTCATGATTATATGATTAAACAACTCTAGAGGTTATGGGCTATACAAAAATATCGGTTATCCCTGGCTTTAAAATCTATTTTCTTTGCATCACAGAGACAAACTACTTCCCCTCCCGGTGAAAAAAAATTGACTAGTTTCACAATGCAAATCATGCAAAAATTTCAATACAGTTAATTGAAATAACTTCGGTCTTTTTTATAATATAACCCTTCAAATATTTTTTCTGGTCCAATCTGGAAAAGTAATATTTGAATCTAACGATTTCTACTTGCGTATTCTGGATGTCTAAATGAGCAACATGGCACAAAAATCACTCTCTGCTTTTCTGCCCATAATATTCTGCTGAAACTTAACTCACAATGACCATATGGGCATACATCTGGACATGTAATATTTTCCTCTGGGAAAAGTATAGTGGTTTGCACCCAAGGTTGTCTTAGAGGTGAACAACGATCATTGTGAGGCAAATTTCATATATCTCCTAAAATTCATACATGTGTCTAAATAGTGGTTTTCAATGATATTGAATAAAAAAAACTCCACTTTTGTCATGAAACAATGTCATTTTACTGTTTTAGCTCAATATTTTACACGAGGCCAAGGGTTTTAATGGAAAAAAATAAATTACAGTTCTACTACTGATTTTTGCGATCAATACAAAACAATCAACTCTTATAGACTTGATTTTATAATATTCGTAGGTTGAACTTCAATATATACGATTGGTCGTATGCTCGTGTACAGCAAGCCTGAACAATCAGGGGATTAAAAAAAATATTTCCACCGATGGGCTGAACAACTTGGCTGTTGGTATAAGTGCTGTTTTCTTGAACGATTCCAATTTGGATCAGCATTTTACGAAGAATGTTGCACTTTATCTATCTCAACAATTCCTTTAGCGCTCAAATTACATCTCTCACATTGACACAGAACTTTCTTCTTCACCCGCACTGAGTATTTCCAGCCTATTTAGTTGTTGCTTTGGAACTTAACTGTGCAAATACTTTATACCTATTTTGATTCATTTAATTCATGTCGATAAAAAATACATAAGTGGCCCCCCCCTAAAAAAATAAACATCACGAATATAAAAAAAAATAACACAGACGCAATACCATGTCGTGTTTAAAAGATTTTACTAAGTTGCTTCATTATTTTTTATTCAAAAACGTGACTTAACCAGTAGTCTGTGGGCCATATTGTTTTTGGTGTTTATATATAATAATATTTCCCATAATATATTCTCTTCATCTAAAATTAATAGCATTATTTCCACACCCGAATTCTATAAGGTCTAAAACTTGACAGTTAAACTTAAACCTTGGAGTAAATTTATCCTTGCTATTTGGAATATCTACATCATTAGATTTAATAGCAAATTTTATCATTGATGAACTATCTTTCACAAATGTCTCACATACTCTAAAGTTATATAAAATAACTCATCATAGAAGTTCACCTTTAATTCACTAATTAATGTAGTATATAATAAATTATACATAACCGTTATTGTAAAGTCCATGTGTTCTATGTGTATCAGGTTTTGATCATATGGTTTCTAATTTATCATCATACACAGAATATACCATTTCATTATTATGATTATCATTATGAGTGTAATACTTGTCTACTCGTACAGTTCTTTCCATTGATTCAACTTCAGAGTGAATTACATAATAATATGGGATACTTTAAAAACACTCATATTTATAAAATTTAAAACTAAATATGTAGAAATATAATTACCACTCGCTCATTTCTATAACAATGATTAACTATAATATTACCATACTAGCGGGGTACCCGGCGTTGCTCGAGTGTTTGTTTCCGGGACGGGGGGGAGTTTTAAAAAATGTTATGGTAGGTAAGTAGGAAGAATCAACCCCGGAGTCATGAGTAAACGTAGGAAAATAAAGTGTGAAAAAACCCCCCCAAACATCTGCAACGTTAACAGTTCGGCCACCAAGAAAAGTCCATTCCAGTTGTTTAGGAAAAAAAAAAAAAACGACTACGGTAGGTCGGCGCGAACGTGAAAATATAATGTGAATTGTCAAGCACGCTAACCACTACGCCACAGAGCACTGCAGCTTAGTTTAGTGATTTTAAATTACTTGACATGAAAGAACTACGAAGCCAAACCGGTGTTCTCTTCTCAACTGTTCCTTGTGAACGATCCCCAAACGGTGTTAAGTGGTGGCAGGGGGAGGAGGAATTTATTAGAGAGAAAATATTTTACCACTTCCATTGATCTTAACCGATTTTGGCCGTGACTTCTCAGCAAAAAAAGTATAGAAATCTAAGATTATCGAGGAATTTGAGAAATAATAAGCCTATAACACACCTCAGATATTGTTCTGCCGTTTGTGCATATTATATTTGCATGACATATCTTGATATTTAATCCTATTAATGTCAAAATCAGACGGGAAAAATTAGTTCATTTTATTTATATAGAGAAGAAGATAAGATATAGCCACTCTATAAGCCTGTGTTCGTCAAATAATATGCACATACATTTTAAATCATAAAATGAAATTAACATACGATACATAAAATTAATAATGCTATTTTTATATAAGCGTTGTTTTGTTAAATTTGTGTGACCAAATTATAGAAACATCATAGGAAAAATAAACGAATGCCCAAATTAATTTAAATGCAGACATATTTAATGAAAACACCTTGTAAACTGTCATTTCGCACGTATAAAACACTTGTAAACTGTCATTTCGCACGTATACACAGCAGGCCCTTCAGCTTCTCCAAACTAGTTTATAGGACAATTTGTGTATCCCCGTATGTATTCTCTCGTTTAAGAACTCTTTTATTCATAGGAAGTGCCAATGCTCCTTTAAGTTTCCAAATGTTGTATTAGGGAGATTTTTATCTTCCTCATCCTTATGATTCTTATTCTTATTGTTATTTTTTTACATGGTGGTCACCATTTATCAAGGCCCAGAAGCCACTCAGGGATAAGGGTTATTGCAAGTACAGTACGTTAGTGTGGAGATTTGATGAAGTGTTTTGTTAAGGGGGCGGTTCATTAGGAATTTGTTAACGTTGGACTTGAAGATATCAAGGTTGTAGTTAGGTGGGAAGCAGGCAGACAGAACAGAGTTCCACAGGCGTGCAGTTCTAAGAAAGAAGCTTTGTTCATGGAATCCACGTTTTGATTTAGTACAGGCAAATAGTGTGGGAAATTTTTCACAGTGGATTCAGCTAGACGGGTGTTTTTCGTGAAAGATTGGCGAGGGGGGGCCAGATATTGGAGTTCAGACGAACACCTGCCATGGAAATAACGATAAAACAAGGATAGGCTCGCAACGTCTCTTCTGTGGGAGAGAGGTTGCAGGGTCGAGAAAAGGGCACCCCCACTAACCCACGAAGTCTATTTTGTACTCTGTCAAGGCAGGATAGGTTTTTTTAGCAGCTCCTGCCCAGATATTCTTATATCTCCAACGCTTCTTAGTTTTTAATCTGCATATCACGAACGTTCAAATTACTTCATGTTCTAGACGGAGGTTTTCATATATATTTATATATATTTATGTATACTTACATATTAATGTTTAAAAAAAAATTGCCTACCTAGGTTTCATTTGTATACAAAACGCTGACCAGAGTATTTGAGAATTTCTTACCTTTTGAATTAATTAAACAATTAAGTATACTTTAAACAACTTTAAAAACTTCACTATATGAAAAGTATATACATATAATATAAAGTAATTACGAAAATAATTGTCGATAAGATGTACATAAACACTGCTTTTCAGTTAGTTGATCGCTATAAAAATGATGCCTGCATGAATATCTAATTATTTAAAAGAACATTTCAAATGACTCCACTGCATTGAAAATAATGGAATACCATACACATATTTTTGGACTTTACTCTTCAATCTGAAATATTATACAAAAAATGCAATTTATTCTGGAATATACATTTATGCATTTGATTTTACAAGTATTTCTGTATACTAACACTTTAAGATCAAATCTACTTTTTATACTATCGTTGCAATACTCATTTTGATTCATGTGCTAATCAGTTACATTTATGATTATCACATGTATTTTGGCTTAGGGTTTTTTAATATATATATATATATATATATATATTTATATATATATATATATATATATAGTCAACACCGAAATTATTGGCACACTTTCAATTTTTGGGTTTTTTTCAGAAAAATAACATTTTTTACTAATTCTTTTTTTTATTAAAGTGTTGATGAGCATACATATCGACTATCTATAGATCTTCTGAAACACTTATAGTATATTATAAAATATTCAAAATAAATATTATTAATGATAACAAAAAACAGACGAATTCAAATATATTAGCACCAATGATTTTATCATAGAATTCACGATATTTTATGCAAATAATACTTGTTTCTCATGATTTGAGTATTGCATTATCTTTTAAAATGTTCCAAAACCTTCTATGGAGAACGTGCATTAGTCAATCCTGCACTTTATCAATAATACCAGATTGCAAAGATGACTAAAATAAAGGAATACAGTTTCGATGTTCGACAAAACATTGTGGATGCACACATGAAAGGTTGTGGATGCAAATCCATTTACAAGCGTTCTGAAGTTCCCGTGTCAACAGTGAGAAACATTATCCAGAAGTATAATGTTTTCAATATGATTCAAAACTTGACGGGTCGGGAACGTAAAAAAAAAAAACTGTCTCCCAGCACTGTACGATGAGTCATTCGAGAAGTAGAAAAGGATCGGAAAACTACTGGTAAGAAAGTATTCCAACACTGTAGCGATGAAAGTATTGAAATTTCTGTTTCGACATTGAGGAGGGCATGAAGTCGGATGGGATACAGGGTTACCGACCAAGGAAGAGTCCTCTCCTATACGAGAAACATGTTTAAGGCCGCTTAGATTTTGCACGGAGGTTTATTGACAAGGATTGAACTTTTTGGGGTTGAGTTGTATGGTCAGATAGACTAAAATTGAAATTTTTGGAAAGAGAGATGTGCCGTTTGTGTGGCGGAAGAAAGGAGAAGCCTTTAATTCCAAGAATACAGTCTCTACGGTGACGTATGGTGGAGAAAACCGTATGTTTCGAGGTTGCTTTTCGGCCAATGTTACTGGAAAACTTGTCACTGTAGATAGCATCATGAGGCGAGATCAATACATTAAATATTGACTGAAAATCTGAAACCTTGTGCAGAAGCCCTTAGTTTTGGAACCAACTAGATATTCCAACATGACAATGATCCAAAACACACGGGGAAATCGGTAAGGAATGTCTTTTGGATAATCAAATAAACGTCGTGAAGTGGCCACGTCAAAGTTCGGACTTGGGAAACTTGTGGGTTGTGGTGAAGGTGAACGTGAAAAGAAGGAAACAATAGAATCCATTAGGAGGGAATAGGAATATATCGCCAAAGTACAATTGTTTAATATTCCTGTTGATGTGTGGAGGAATTTAGTAATGTCGTATAGAAAACGTCTGGAAGCTGTTATTAAAAACAAAGGCTTTGCAATGGCTATTGATAAAGGGTGGCAATAAATTCGAAGTCATTTTTTTTTGTTATCATTAACAATATTTATTTTGAATATTTTATAATAAACAAAAAGTAGTTCAGGAGATCTGTAGGTTGTCGATATAAATGTTTATCAACACTTTAATAAAAATAATTAATGAAAAATGATCTTTCCTCCAAAAAACGTAAAAATTGAAAGGGTACCAATAATTTCGGCTTTAACTGTATATATATATATATATATATATATATATATATATATATATATATATATATATATATATATATACGATGATTGCAACATCTTGTCAGACGAGTGTCACTCCCTCAGTCACTGAAGTCCATGAGCCCGCAGACATGAGATTTAAGACGGTCCTTGGCGTACATACATATATATACATATACACACATACATACACATACGTACACATAAACATACACACATACATACATGCACACATCCATACATCCATACATACACAATACATATAAGAAATACATCAAACATATACATACACACATGCACACACATATACATATATATGCATACACATATATACTATCATATACAAATACATACACACATATACATGCATATTCACATACATATACGTACACATTTATGCACATATACATACATGCACATAAAGTTACGTACATATACGTGCACATACATATATATGCCCCTATACGCATATATATGCGCATATATACATATATATATACACAAATATATATACGTATATAAATACAAACCCACATAAACATGTATACACAATAAATAAATAAATAAAAATATATACACATACATATATACATACACATAAAATTATGTATACATACCCATACATTAACTAGTAGATATATTAACATACATACATACATACATACATACATACATACATACATACACACATATGCATATATAGAATGATGACAGATCAATTATTACATGCTTCCAGCATTTCAGTGCTACAAACATGACACTTTTTCCATCGCCAGGGATGATGTTACAGAATTTAAGCTTTGTACGACACCCAAGTCTCTCTCTCTCTCTCTCTCTCTCTCTCTCTCTCTCTTGGTTAAGAAATACGAGATCCTGCAACAAGCATGAGTAAGATAGCTAGCCAAAAATAAAACTGCAGACCAGCTTAATGCGGGTACTGGTCTCCCACTTTATGTATATATTTTTAAATCAGAGATTTGCTTCACCCAGATGGGTTGCCTTAACAAGGGGTTTGGGAGTTCTCTCCACCCCACACACATATCGAAATAAAGATATACTCGTACACATACAAGCATGCATGCAGACAGATGCACGCAAACATACATACGCATGAACATATACACATAGCAACATGCACATACACTCATACATTCATAAATACATACATATGCACACACACGTACACATACACGTACATGAAGAATATATATGAAGGAGCATTTATCATGACGATTATGATGGTTGTTACGAATAGGTGAGTTCAACATGAGTAAAAGAGTAAAACTCTTTATATATATATATATATACATATATATACATATATATATATATATACTTTGACAATTTAATTTCGGAATTATAGGTTAAAGTTAAAAAAAAAGAACGGAATAGGGTAGGACGCAGAGGGGAAAGGTAAAAGGAGGAAGATAGAAAGAAAACTATTAAATGAACATATGAAACTGCGGGTGTAAAGACGGAAATGTTCTAAACGTTATTATAACTACAGTACTAAAATATATTTAGTATAGGTTTAACTAAATTTCCGGTATAGAAAAGGTAAATGTGAATTTAAAAGTATTACTTAAGAAAAAAAAATAAAGAAAGAAAAAAAATAAATAAATAAAAAAAAATAATAATAATAATAATAATACTTACGTAATTATAGATAAAATTTATATTAGTGTGGTAAGTAAATAATTCATGCTTCGATATACTTCAATACTACTGGACATTGAAATATAATTTTTTTAAAAACTGTTGTATATGTAAACATGCGTAATAGATTATAATCATCGATGTTTTTAGGTCAATGTGTATGGATTAATTATACATAATAAATTAATTTAATAAACAGAAGATTCTGGCATAATATTGTTAAATAAATTATTTTTTTTTACAAAAATATTGTTTTTGATGAATTTATTTCAAAATTCAAATTTTTTGTATGAACTGAGTTTAAGGAATAAATTTTAAGATGGTCAACATCAGGAAATTCGGAATAGTTACGCTGGCCATTCATACATCATATGATCTGTAACTACAATGCGCTTCTTAAATACGAATTGATAAATACAAAAATGAAATATAAGTGAATGTAAATAATATTTTCACACATGAGGGGGCACAGAAATAACATTCCGTAATCAACTCGAATGGATACCCTTGTAGGAGTGATACATTCGTAGATCCTCTATGCTATACATCTTGGATAAAGAATATACTGATACAAAACCTACGCTAATGTAAACATAGTCGATAGACTTCCAATAATTAGGGACACCAGCAAATGTGTCCTGCATTAGAACAATGGATGCACTTGCCCTTATTCTCAATTGATGTCCTTCTTATAAACGCAAGAAATCCGGTCTCCTTTGATGCAATGTATGTTGGCTTTACTGGGTTGTGCTGCTGTTGCCGTACAGCTGCGAGTAACGATTTAGCAATCTATCTAGTTGCTGCGCCCCACTAAAAATACATGAACGTAAACACTTTTATAATGTTTAGCGCATCTGCTATATTATTAGTTATGTACCAGGAAATATATTGTGACATGTCGCGCATCGAAACAGACTGTTAAATTATATGAAGTGTGTCACCTCGCAGGCACAGCCATTTAAACAAGACACGAATAATGATATTTCTGTCTGTGCATATTTGACATAAAATCTTACTTACTCTGTAGAACAATCTACCCATAAACTGAAACCCTCATATGTAACAAAATCACAAACCAAAAAGCTATGACATCCAAAATAAAACAATATAAACGAATCAGAAAACTACTCGAACGAATCCTGTTTAACTTCACCCTACTGACTCGCATGTACAAATATTCGTTGGTTTAGAAGTAATTCATATGATGGCGACGCACGATTGCTGTATCTTGATCTGCAAAGTGGGCCTTTCTATACTAAGCACGTACAAAAGTAAATGGTAATTTATTAACAGAAATAAAGATTAAGAACTACATAGACGCGTGAGAGTTTTAAACCAAACATATTTTTTTCGTTACACAATTTATGGTTTCTACAGATTCACCATCATCTTTAATGCACTTTTGCTTTTGTCAGCAATAACACGAGACATCCCTTCTATAAACGCACGTACATGGTCGTAGCTTATTTCGTTGATTCTTACACATTAGTTGCAACAGAGGGCAACGTTAAGGTAATACATGCCTTAGTTATCACAACAATGTAATTTGAATTCGATTCTAATCCATTTAGACGGAATAAAATCGGCTGTCTGAGTTTAAACGCATTTATATATAGAAAGGGATAGAGATATAGATAGATATATAGATAGAGAGAGAAAAAGAGAGAGAGGAAGATAGATACTGGCGTTTATTTCTACATTAAGATATTACATAAACTCATACACACACACACATATATATATATGCATATATATATATATATATATATATATATATATATACTTGGACGTTAACTAAATTTAAATCTACGAGTTCATTGCAATATTAATAGTCTCGGATATAACTTGCTGAGTTTATATATAATATTTCGCATCTAAGTAAAATATGACATAATATATCACGTGTTTAATGATTTAAATTTAAGTTCCGTGCCATCAAATTTTATGGTACATATGCGCATTTTGACTTGTATTTTTGCGTTATTTAGAATGTATATATTGTTCTTTTCCTCACTTTATAGGAAATCCAATTAAAACGTTATACACAGCTTCTTATCACATACTTCAACTGAAACGTAATACAATTATAAAAAAAAAAACTTATTTTTAACGGAATAAATTCTACTGTTTAACGCATTATTAAATATAGCCTACGCTTCGAGCTTGGATTTAGATGATGCCAATGTCATAATGTTGGGAACACCCTGCGATTTTCTCCATATTTTATCTTTTACCCATCCTCAGGGAATAGTAATTGATCAATACGCATAATTGATCAATACGCATAATTGATCAATACGCATAATTATTTACTGTTAATATCTGAAAGACTATCCGTTATACAGTAAAATAAGCTGAGGACTTGCCTCAAGCCTGTTTTAACTTCTTAATTCCATGCTGGAAACTTTCAAATTTGTTATTTGCCATCGGCTTCTAGGTATAAATATCAATTTCTGTAAACCCCCTTATAACTCTTCATCTATAACTGACGCACAGGCCCAGCCTCAAACATATAAAAACATTAACCATATATATATATATATATATATATATATATATATATATATATATATATATATATATATTAATATATATATATATATATATAATATACTAGCATGGATGCCCGGCGTTACCCGGGTGTTTGTAGGTGTATTCTAAGAAAAAAAACGGTCAATTTTTTTTAACTTTGCCCCCTATTATGACAATTCTTATTGTTTCGGTCTCCAATCAAGTTATTAAGTTAGATTCATGTCCACAAAACCGCTATATAAAATTTCAAGTGTTTAAACCTAAAATTGTCGGAGGAGTTTGGTAGAGTTCTCAAAGGTCAAATTGTTGAACGTTGACCCCTTAACAGCCAAATTTCTGGCTGAAAACCGATTACATATATTTTCCCACTTCTCAGTACACTATATTCTTAATTTGGAGTTGACAGAGTTATTGCGTAGTGAAATGTACACAGACAGACACACAGACAGACACACATACACGTTAACTTTTACAAATATACTAGCATTGGTGCTCGGATTCCCCGGGTGTTTAGAGGTGTGTTGAGCAGAAATAAAGTGGTAGTAGAAAGGCAGGTTCGAACTCGTACCGCAAAGGAGAGAAAAGGCTGAAATTGAGAGTTATTGTGTAGCGAACTGTACACAGACAGACAGACAGACAGACAGACACAGCCACACATACGCTTTCATTTTTATAGGTATATAGATAGATTGGGCGCAATATATAGTAACGATTAAAAAAGTTAAAGAAAAAAACTCGTGCGCCACCACGGAGAATCGAAACTAAAACCTTTAGTTTATAACTTGCTTTTGCCTCTGCCGCCTATGACTGGGCTATGGAGACATATTTACTGCAAGGCTAAACATTAAAACATGAACCAATAGCTACTACACGTTCGTAATGGCGTCGTTCGACCTTCACCTGGCAAATTTCATTTTTTTTAATCGTTACACTTTTCCGCCGGTTTTTCCAGGCTAAACCCAAATATAAAGTTTCGCATGGATTCAAATACCTTATATATGAAAGTTCATGTCTGCAGACTAAAACTCTAGGAGTTAGGTAGGCAAATTTTAAACAAAAATATGTAAGTATACATAAATATATATGGAAACAATTTCCTATTTACTATAAACTTTTTACACAGATATAATTAGATAAATAATGGTTAACATCAGATATAATTTAATTACACATAATAGTTTACTGAAGATGATCATCACATGAGAAACCTGAAGAAACTAATAGGGAATAAATTAAAACGAATGTTTAGAAAATATACAAATAAGCTAGATCCTCTGCTAGTTAATGCCATTCCACTCCTCATACATAACAAAAATGTATTTTCTTTTGAAATAAATAGAGAAAGGAATGTTAATATGAATATCAATACACCCACTTAGTTTTTTATTAATGAGAATATATATATATATATATATATATGTGTGTATATATGTATACACATAACTATATTTATATATATATATATATTTATATATATATACATAAATACATACTATATTTCTGTTTCTTTCCCATAAATAGACGCCAACATCGTTGAATCATACGGCATACATTTTATTCGAAATTAACAGAAAAATAAGAGTATCTGTTTTTAAATAACCAACACCTCAATAAAAACACACACACATTACATGAGAATTCTTTTTTCAAACTCATTGGTTTAAAATTCAAAGGTAAAATGGAGAGGAGTAAATACAGGCTATCTAAAAAGCCACTCAAGGATTGAAAATTAAGTAAAATTCCTTCACAATTACAGGAAGATATCATCAAAAAAAAAAAAAAAGCTATTTAAGAAAAAAACCTACAGTGACTTCTAGCATGCACTGTAAAAACACAGTATGATATATATGAATATATATATATATATATATGCATATATATATATATGCATATATATATATATATCGTTTTATACGATATATCTCTATTATAACACATCCGTTTAGTTGTTATTTGTATTTTTAATTACAGAATAATTACCACATTTCAAGGTCAGGAACATAATTATTTTTATGAAAAACTATTATAGTCTAATGGTACTCTTTGAGAAATTTTAAAATGTTAATATCTTTTTCATTAGTAAAATGTTATTCTCTTGTGGAAATATAAGATCTGCTCAAAGTATTATGTATATATGTATGATTAAATTAAAAACAGACATATTATGTTGCATATACCCATGTCTTTTCTATATTACCAATAAACATCGTAAAAATACAAACTTTGAGAATGTGCTCGTTGATGTCTGGTACACCTTGAACATGTGGTCGGTAATGTCCGATAATCGTAATATAAATAAAACTCTAGTTGGTGTGTACATATCAATTTATTTCTTAAAATACATAGAAATTTCGAACGTACTAACATACTCCCAAGTGACGATATGCATTGTTAGGGGTGACTGTGAGTTAAAAATACCATGTACTGTGACAGAAAACACGTTATGCGACATACAAATATATGCGTGTGATATTGTCAAGCTTATCACAATAAAACATGATTTGATTAAACCAACTTACCATGACGGAATTCAATCCATATTGCTTGACACATTTATTTAGAACTAGTTCCTGCACTTACCAATCTGTTAAAATCTGCCTGAAATAGCATTGTTTAAAAGGTAGTATATATCTTCCCTGAAAATAACTGTACATATCTATGTAATTATGCCACCATTTCCTTCTTAATAAGCTTAAAATATCATATCGATATGCAGATCTAGAAGCTAATAGTACCAACGCTATCATTTCTTGCGATTCATAACTTGACAAAACTCTCATCCCGATCGCCATCACTATCACAAATCATATTCTTTAATCATACTTCGGCATTAATGAGAGAGGGTACCACAATATATTGCAACACTTCAAAGACCAAGAATGAGAAAAAATAGCTGGTTTACTTTAATGAATCTACAACAACGTATTTTCTTTCATCATAATGGCTCCAAGCCTAATCAAGTCCCAATTGAAATGACTGGGTCTCTTTTTCATAATATATGTTGCCAGGATTGCTGAAGAAATTGTTGGGTCACTCTACAACTCCAGTAGGTATCTCATTGCGGTAATTATTTTATCTATCTTTATAAGAAAACGATGTCTCATTATGAGGACGACAGGAGGTCTCACTGCTCAATGTTAAATCAAATGGTAGGTTTTCGTCTGAGCTCAATATTATGGTTGTTCCTATTGTAAAAAGTTCACAAAACACTCGACCCTCTGATGCCACTATTCACAACTCACCTACTCTCAATTTATGTCTACATTTAAACAGAGAATCAATAAACAAAGCTTCATTCCTTGAAACTACCGGCCTACAGAATACTGTTACGCTTTTCGACTTCTATTGAATAAAATTGTATTAGTCCAATGTAAAAAAGTTCTTATGGAGACATGCTCTTAAATAAACATCTCCTACCAAATTGACACACTTAATAATTACTACACGGCAGCAATGCATTCATTAGCATTCATAACCGAGTACCCTTGGTTCCTTTGTAAGCGGTGATTTCCTTGTAAACAGTGCCTGATACATTTAGTTTTTACAGATTCATAGGCTCCGGAGTTTTGTTAGAGACAAAGTAATGGATTGTTTTTACATTATATATATATATATATATATATATATATATATATATATATATATATAAATATATATATATATATATATATATATATACTTCATTTACCCACATAAAATTAATATACAAAAGTATACATTTATGTGTAAACTTTAAGTATTTACTTCAAAAGTGCTCAATACGTAAGTAGAGCTTGATAGTGAGTTGTAAAATATATATGGCGATTAAGCTACACTGAATATTCCGCGTTTAATCCACTTTAGGATTATTCAGGCTTATGCCCAAATTTTGTAGTTGTCTGGCGTTTTTATATACGTACCTTCTATTGAGATTCTAGTTAGTCAATCAGCGTTCTAGTACCCAGCGCGCCCTTCCTTCTTTGAACATGCACTTATCAGACAAAGGCCTATTTGCCCTGTGGTTGACCTGTTATCTTGTATGTGTTCTATTTAGCCTGGGTATCTAGTTTATTGACCTGTTTTAAATCTAGGTTAGTTTTTTTTTGTTTTTTTTTATTTATTATGTTAGTTTATATATAAATATATATATGTACATAGATATATGCATATATTTATCTATATGCACACATGTTTTTTTTATTTATTTATTTGTTTATTTTCTATTGTTTTTGTTAGTTTAAAACTATTTTGTATCGTTATCCGAGAGTAAATTTTATCTTGTGAACATAGTTGTTCGCTATTTCTCTTCTAGAGTTTAATAGATGTTGGGGTTATTAAAAGTACAGGATAGCAAATTTTTCATGAAGGCATAATCTACATGGGTCGTCTAAATCTGTACACGTATTAGCTTGTCTTATTATTTTCTATTCGACTACCTGTGAATGTCCTCTTTCCTTGGATTCGCAGTATTTATTTGATAGCGTTATTTTCATACGGTGTTTTTTTTCTTTTTGTTGAATGTACTTTTGTGGTCATAATATCGAGTTTTGAAATCTAAGGAAGTCATGGCTTCGTAATATTTCTTTATATTCGGGTTTTCTTTCGCAAATATTGTGGTCTGGTAAACTAAGATTTTGGTTAGACATTTATTTTGAAGTGGGCAAAGTGTGCGGTGTCTACAGCTGCATTTATCTTGTTCGTTATTGGTATTTTCATTTCTAGTATGATTGTTCTTGTCCGGGATTGGTTTATTATTATTATTATTATTATTATTATTATTATTATTATTATTATTATTATTATTATTATTATTATTATTTCTGCTAGTGTTAGTTTCATTTTTGTCAGAGTGTCTATTTTTATTGTTTATTTTGTTGTTCATTATTATTATTATTATTATTTCTGCTACTGTTAGTTTTATTTTTGTCAGAGTGTCTATTTTTTATTGTTTATTTTGTTGTTCACATTGTTTTTATTTAATATTTTGTTATTATGTGCTTTAATTATCATCTCTAAATTTTCTCAACAACTGTAGGATAATTTAAGGTATTTTTATTGAAAATTATGTGTAAGGGGTTGGTAGCGGGAAAGTGTTTTTCAATAAGATCTAGACATTTTTGCCAAGTTTTCTTCTTAACATTTGATTGCATGGGACCGTATACAAATGATGGTTCCTTTTCTTCTATTTTTAATTTTATTATAGTTATTGTTGTTTTGTTGTTCATATTTGATATCGATATTTTTGTATCCACTATTATTTGGGGCTGTTTCATAGATATTGCTTGGCCTGTTAAATGCATTTTCATCGCTTGAGTTATTACTGAGTCTACTTACGATCAAGTTAGGTATCTTATTTATAAATGATGGTGGGTAATTGGACTTACGGTTTACGCATATTGGAGCAGCGTTATCTTTTAAGTAGGGTTCATATGTGTTTTTATCTAAATTTAACGTAACGTCCAGGAAGTTTGTTATTTTTATGTTAGCTTATACGTCTGCTTTTAGGCTTAATCTTTTCATTTCCTTGTGTATGATTTTTTTAAAGTTATCTCCCTTGCCTTTGTTGGAGTCTTTTATTATAGCTAGTCCGTCATCTGTACATATACCGATATTCGTAGTATCAAATATGCTTGTGAGGGTATATAGGATTAATAATCCCACAAGATCTGATGGCTCTGCAAAATCCATGGCAGCCATCGCCAAATCAAACGAATTTGTCATTTTAGTTTGTATCCATAGGTTATTGTTATTTATTAGAACTGATTTTCTACATTTTTTTAATGGTGTTGATTTCTTCCGAGGAGATATCAGTGTATGCCTCGGCAAATTCTAGGGCAATGTTAAAACGTTCTTCGGATATTGAGGGATAGAAGTCTATGATGTCGAACTGTATAAACGTACATTTATCTTTGTTTTGTATATTTTAAAACCAGGTGATTTCTTCGGCAGTTTATTTCCCACTGGTTTAATTCTAGGTCTTTTTTTATTTGTTGTTTTACTCTAGAAAGTATTGTTTTCTTAATTCTACCTATTTCCAGTTTAGTTGAGTTTATCAAGCGGGTGATGAGATTATTATTAAAGTCCCATTTGTTGTCTTTAAGCAGAATGTATGCCTCTCTAGGTTTCAATTTGCCAACTTTATCGCTAATTTTTAATTTATCGGTAATTTGTTTACTTTCAGTATTTATTATATCTATGTAGTCGCATTCGTTTATATCTAGGTTTTTGTAGTTTTTTGTAAGGTTTTCTGGGATTAGTTTGTTATATTGTTGTTTATCTATTTTATAAACGTTTCTAGTATTATCTGTTTTTACACAGATTTTATTAGAGTTGTTTATGTTTCTAACGATTTTGTGTAGTTTTCGTTGGAAATTGTTAGGTTGATTGTGGGATACTAAGTTTTTAATTCCGTTTAGAAGATAATTTTCAAAGTGTATCAACATGTCTACTTATTTCGCATTTTTAAGGGTTTTAAAACCATATGATTATTTTTTGTCTACGTTTTCAATTTTAAGGAGGAAATTTGCTCGCCATCGCATTCGGCGTATTAGTTCATCTGTTTTTTTAATTAATTTTATAATATAGTTATGATTGCTAGATGTGGAGATGTTTTTAGCGAAGTTTCGAAATAATCCCTTACCATATCTATTTTTATGTGGTGAAATAAATTCTTTGGAGAGTGCTCAACTGTTTTAGGAGCTAAGTATAACTACTTCATTTACTCACATAAAATTATTATACGAAAGTATAAATATATGCGTTCAACTTTAAGTATTTATTTCAAAAGTGTTCAATACGTAGATAGAGCTAGTAAGTAAGTTTTAAAATATATATGGCCAAAAAGAGCACACACAAATGAACAGAGGTCACATAGGCCTTTGTCCGATAAGTCAATATTCATTGGCTGATAGGAAGGGCGCGCTGGATATTAGAAAACTGATTGGCTAACTAAAATCTCAATAGAAGATACGTATATAAAAACGACAGACAACTATTAAATTTGCGCATAAGCCTGAAGAATCATAGAGTGGATGAAACGCGGAATATTCAATGTAGTTTAATCGCCATATATATGTATATATATATATATAAATATAAATATTTAAAATAAAAATTGCAATTAAATTTACCAAAATGGTAAAACTAAAGTATATTCTAAATATTAAAGAATTAATATGTATAAAGTGATAAGAACCACATGGAAAAGCTCAATAAACGGAGATAGATCTTATGTATGCAAAATCCGATCTCGCAGTTTGCTCATTCCTACCCTCTGATGATGAGAAAAGTCTTTCTTCGAAACTCCGCGGATTAAGGATTATCTACTTATTAAGTGTTTCCTTTTCACTTTAAATATGGTTTAACTCTTTTTCAAAGTGTTGTTTAACACATTTTATTAACTAATTGCTCTTATATATGTATATAATATATATATATATATATATATATATATATATATGTATATATCCGTTTTTTATATTTAAATTTCGTTCCGAAACTTCTAATTTTAAAAGAAAAATGTAGTTTTTAAACATAGAATATAGCATATAAAATACTTTCTTTAAGCCATGGATTTTCGATATAGGCTCATCTACTAAGGGAAAGTCATTGGAAAGATACTGATTCTGGTTTGATAAATTAAGCTTAATAGCTAGACCACGCACATAGACCATGTATTACAGATTAAATATTTTACAGAAACATAGAAAAAGAAAAAAAGTGGCCGAAACAAAAATAATATGGGATTTTGGCATCCGATTCGAATTGTAATCTTTGGATATACAATAATGAGGTTATTAGGTTCCAGATTGGTTTCAAAGATCCACATTTCAAGAAAAAAATGTATTATGTTTAATACAGTATCATGACTGAAAACAATACATATATATATATATATATATATATATATATATATATATATATGTGTGTGTGTGTGTGTGTATTTCGAATCCAGAATTTTAAATGTACTAAGTCCCCTTTTTATTAATGTAAAATCAGTAGGAATACTATCTATTTCTAAATGACACAAATCAGATAATAAAAATAATTAATTCTATTAGCTAAAATTGCCACGATAAATTCCAAACGATTGGAATTTCAACAGGTTAAAGTAATTATTTTAAATGTGGAATAAAATAGTAACTTTAAATCAAACCGTAAGTTTTTTTATTCGCTTAGGTAAAAAAAAAGTTCAAGTCGTTAATTAAAGGAAAAACAATTAAAATATCATATCTATATATATTATGAGTAAATGCTTAATGAAAAAAGGAAGAGAGAATGTTAAAGCGACAGGTATATTTAGGGGCGCGTGTGGGTAGTAGGTAGAGAATGAAAATTAAACTGTAATAAAGACATTTATCAGACAGTGTTTGACGTGCAGTGAATGATACATCGATTTAAAGGGAAGGGAGAGTTTAGATTTTCTGAGAAGGGGACAACAGAATATTTAAGTTAAATTGATGGGATTGTCTATTAAGATTGATTAACCCATAAATATCGAAAATAGAGTAAAATTTAAATCAATTAATATTTTGGATTTTGTAAAGCTAATAAAAATAATAACTTTTTAAGTAATATATAATAAAATAATATAATAATATAGAAAAATAATAAAATAAAATAAACTCGTAATATATTCATAATAATATATTTATAATAATATTTTTAAAGAATATATTTATAATAGTAAACATCTTTTTTTATAATATGTTTATGATAATATTCTTTTGTATAGAGAAAAATGTGATAGACGCCAATATGTTAGCGTTAAATTAACACTAAATTAAGTTATACAAAATGTGTTCAAAATTGCTATATATCACATAATTAGAAATAATGTACACCTTTGATAAAATATCAGAAAATTCAATGAATAAATTTCTTCTGATGAAATTGGGGAGGTTGAAAAACGTCAAATGTATATACTATTAATTAAGAATCTATAAAGTAAAAAAAAGAACATTATAGTGATCAAACATAATGACAGTTGTTAGAGGTCCTGAGACAGCCATATCAAATAGGTGATTAATACTAATATAAATATATAGACCGATACACCTAAGTGTCAGCACCATTTTTCGTTATATCACCGAAGTTAAGCAACTTCGCACCTACTTAGTATGAGATTGGTGACTATTTGGGCATTCAAGGTTCGTATGGGATTTTCCCTTATCTCAGCATTTCTTTCCAGTCATCTGGTACACCCACTTAACTTGCCGCTGGTATTCAACAACGTCGACCCAAGTTTCAAACGTAGGCACCCATTCGTGGATATTAATAGTGTGTCACAGGCTGAAGGAGCCCTGTAAATAATATTTTTTTTAAAGAAAAATCTCCATAGAAGTATTTTAAAGGCATGTCTTATTATTGTGTTTACTTAAAGTAAATCTCGAGACTAAGAGTTGGCATGCAATATGTAAACATGTATTCGGTGTGATTAGAAGAAAGAACAATTCACAAAAGAGAAACACTCGATTAAACTGATTAAAGGATTCTTTAATGAATATAATATATAATACAGCCTAATCTTGAAGTAAGGGTCTATTTGAAATCTAGAATATTTTTATATTTTTATTTTAAAAGATATACTCACCAAAGAATACAAATTTTATACACAGGTTGACCCCAAAAAACGGGCCCAGCTCTAATTAGGCCCCGTTTCTTAGTGTTTTGTCCGAGTGAAATAAACCTTTGGTCCTAACTTGTTTATTATATTCAAAACATCAGATCAAAACACTAGGGTCGTTGGTCTTTTTTTCTGCGTTCTACAGCATATGTTCTAGATGACTTCCATTTAGCTTTTGTTTATTTTGGCTCATCCTGTATTAAGGACATTTGATTTTTTTCATAAATCACTACTTTTAGACAACCCTGAATGCAAGAGAATGATGTGAGTTTAACTTTCAGATAAGTAAAGTATTGGGAAATATAATACGTGCATTTTCCTCGCTGCCATATCAGCTGAAAAGAATATTCAATAAACTGATCTTATTTGCAACCAAAATCAGACCGGGGTCAAACAAGAGGTGGAAAAGCTAGAACGTTAGAAAGAAGGTAATAATAAAATAGTCACACCTAATATTATTAGACATATGAAAAAAACGTAATTTAAAAATACATAGGACACAAAAAGTGATAACAATTACATTACGACGAACTTGTACAAAGATTATAAACAGATTATTATTTTTTTTATTTGGAGTAGAATATATGCATAAATATATTACCATATATTTAAAACTCTTCATCATTAAAAAAAAACATAAACGGACTGCAGTCTGATACGCTGTAATTTTTCAATAAACAAAATCTTTAAACATTATGCTAACTTAGACTATGAGATATATATATGTATATATATATATATATATATATATATATGTACATATATATGAATAAGTATGTGGCTGAAGAGTGCTTGCTATGGGTATCTAAAACCGACCCTAATTATCGAGTTTGAAAACGAAGCTTCAGATGACGTATGTTAACTTTCTGTAAACAAAACAAACTTAAATAACTAGCTCTTATTTTCGGAATTTCCTTATATTTGATCACTCGGCTGGATTTATTTAAAAAAACAAACTAATATAATTCTAGTCATTCACTAAAATGTAAACATTTATGACGTGAAATGGTTAAATTTTATTCTGATCGGTTGAAACTGCTTTAAATGGTGCACTATGACCAGGACATATTGTTTCCAATATAGTAACAAGCACGACCCTACGTAAAAATTCGCCGACACAAGATCCCAAAAATCAACGACTAGACGATTAAAAATCACCGGACACAAAACCTAAACGAAAAAACAAAAACAAAAGAAAAACATGTTATTAATCAAAGTCCACGGAAACACAACAATGCCAGAACTCAACTCAAAAACAACAACTTCAATCCAGCATCTACAGAGGGTGAAAAAGACACTAGACCACACAAAAAAACCTTACGTAGGTGACTATTTTCTCTGCTGTTTTTGTTACTTTGCAAATTTTTTGGTTTTAATAATTTGTAAAAATTATTTTGTAGATAAAGCTTTTAGTTTAAGCGTTGGCTATTTAAATATATATATATATATATATATATATATATATATATATATATATATATATATATATATTTAGATAAAATGGCTAAAATTAACCAACCCCAATTTAACAGAGTCCTCACACGTGGATCGAAGATCCCAATCTTTACTGGAAAACCATCGAACTTAGGGACATATCTAGTTAGCCTAGGGTATGATTTTACGGACGGACTAGTATCGGAAACGATCGGAGAATTTCGTGAATCTGGTCGATCAAATAGCAGCCCAGTATGGCGAGTTCACACATGCTAACGACGCTGTTCGGGCTTTGATAAGAATGAAGCAAGATCGAGGAGAGGCACTCGCAGATTTTGCAAGTAGGATGAACAAACTGTCTAAGTTATGTGATAGGGACACATACATGAGGGGAAGTTCAGCTGTGCAAGTTCACTTAGCTGAATTTTTCTTAGATGCATTAAGTAACCCCTTTATTAAGGAGCATGTGGTCAGATTGAATCCGACAACATTATCGGAGGTCTTTTCTGTATCTAGACAAAGCGGAATGCTTTATGAGCGACTCCGAAGTGGGCTCAAGGCGCAGACTCTCTTAAATGATGGCGTTAACAGGTATCAGTGAGCAAGGAGGCTCCAACTTGATTAAGGGTACCCAAAACAAACCTTGCATCAGCTGTAATGATGTAAGATATAAGTTTTGTAGGTATGCTCCGGCAAGACAGCAGCGAAGGCGTCCCATCGATAATAGGCTAGAACGAGACTGGCAATGCTCACCTGAAGAAAGTTTAAATAAGTTCGCTTTTGGAAAAAGCAAGGCTAAGTTACATTAAAAACTCACTCACCACTGACCGCCACAGAGGTCAAACACACGAACACGCAACCATGATAACCCCCTCAAAGAAATGAGAAACCCTGGGGAGGATAAACACCAGAGGTCATGAAGGAATGGAAAGATGTGATAGTAGATCTAAACGGACCCACCAAACAAATATACTGTCAAGAAAAGTCGGGAAAATAGAAAGACCCGAAGAAATAAAATCTCCACCCAGGACTCTGGAATGGAGTGTATAGTTAAAATAAGAGGAAGACCAATAGAGGCACTGATCGACACTGGATCGAAAGTCTCGCTCCTTAAAACATCAGTTTTTGAAGAGTTAAAAACGCATAAAGGAGAGTTAAGGGAGTGTAACCAAACAGTTACTCTCACTAACGGGCAAAGCATTGCACTAAAATGCATGACGCCTTTGCCTATTAAAATGAAGAACGCGCAAACTTCGACTAGGTGTTATATCACCCCAGACTTAGATCGGGAGTTGATATCAGGTGCAGACTGATTGCAAAAGAACCAAGTCTAAATACCCTTTCACCGTAACCAACTACCGGTTAGAGGGGTGAACATCCCATTTGGTTATAATATCAGAGGTAGAGTCAAGTTACCGCTATGCACTGCATCGACGCATACTTTTTGAGTAGTTTCTAACAAACATAAAAAAAAATCCAGTCCATCAGCGTCAGACTTCAGTCAAAGAAAGGACACCAGTAACAGAGGCAATTAAAGTATGGCCCCACTTATCCACACTTCAGGTACATGTGAATCGTAAAAGACTCAGGAAAACTGCCGACGTTTCACAGGAATTTTCCTTTCGGAAACAGAAGAGTCTTTCAGTGATAAATCCCTTCAGACAAGAATAAAAAATCTATAAAACGCTTACAAAATATCTCGATAACCCACAACTTAGAGAACTCTCGAATTTATCATTATCCAGCATTATAAGTAGAAGCCGCCTACAAAACAAACACCTTTTGAGAATGGCCAAAACATTTTTAAAAAAAGTATATATACACAGAAGCAAAGAGAATGTGGCACCAACACACACATACACAAAAAAATGTTGAAACATTCCAAACAAGTAAAGCTTCACTAAAAATCAATGAAAAATCAAATGACTATAAAACTAAGCAGGGGACGACTAACGTTTACAAATAAACAGATTGATAAAATCTTATATTAAAAAATGATCAAAAGAATGAATGTTTCGAAAAAAAGCGTCCAAAAATTAAATGAAAAAATAACAGAAGATTAAGTTTAAAAAAATAATAATAAATAAATAAATAAAAAATAATAATAACAATATTTTATTTTAAAAAAAAAACATGAATTTTTGTTTAAAAAACGAGTGAATAATAAGCAATAATTAAGAGAAGAAATAAGAATAAAAAAATAACCATTGTGGCAAGGATCCAACAATATTATGACATTTGCTAGTCAGAGCAAAGGTCACAAAAAAGAGGGACGAAATGTGGCACACACACACACACAAACACACACACACACACACACATATATATGAGGTATTTCTTAAAGTAATGACACCTATTTTTAAGAGGGTCAAATAAATAAAAAGTAATTTGAAATTGCATTGTTATAATAAGAAATGTGACAACCTGATATAATCATCTCATTATTGCAGTTATTGACAGTTTATGACTTCACAAAAGCAAGCGTTTTATGAGACAAATTGCCTATTGAATTACTTAGAAAAATAGAATATGTTTGTAAAACAAAATAATAGGATGATTTTTATTCAGCATGAGTATGTTATAACAGGCACTATTCTAACTCGCATGCACGCCCATAGGTTAATACTTGAAAAATAAATTCTAGGAAAAAAAGATCCCCAATCGTCCTTGTTACTACCATCTGACCCCCTCGAACATATACAAATTTAAATCAAATATTACAATTTAGTAGGCTTACTTATTATATAATACTGTAAACATAAAGTCCAAATGAATATCAGTATCAATATATATATATGCGGCAATTCCAAGCAGATAAAGAAAGCTCAATAATATAAATAGGAAGTCGGATATAACTTATGTAGAATTCCATCAAAATGTTATTGTTTGACAAAGAATTACACATACTTTATCCAGTTCTGCCATTAATACAGGTATTGTTAATGAATTGGTAATGTTATTTGGAGGAAGCTTTATTAGAAAAATAGATGTGAGTAATTCTCAGTTTTGCTTATAAACACATACATTGAAAATTACAATTGAAATCATAGTGTAAAAAGGGTAGACCAAGTTGAAGGAATGATGATACAGTTTTCAAATCCAAGTAAAACTGTATATTCTAAAATTAATTGTTGTGCATATTATTACCAAATAACTGCAATCTATTCTGGAATATACTAGTATTCAGCGGATTTTTAAAACTCTGCTTGCATACTCAATATAGACACATTAAGTGTCCTTTTTAGATCATGATTGTCATTTTCAATCTAGACGGTCTACTAGTTAGGGAGTTGTCTATAAATCCCAAGAGCGATTGTGGCCTGGTAAAATATTTGCGAAAGACAGCACGAGTAACAAGAAATATTACGTAGGTATGGCTTCCTTAGATTTCAAAACTCCATACTATGACAACAAAAGTACATTCAACAATAAAAAACCACCGTATTAAAACAACATTAGCGAATAAATGCTGCGAACTCAAGGAAAGCAGACATTCGCCGGTAGTCGAATGGAAAATAATACGACAAGCTACCACGTGTAGGGACCTCGGCGATCCATGTAGATTATACCTTCATGAAAAATGTGCTATCCGGTATTTAAATAACCCCAACATGTATTAAACTGTAGAAGAGAAATAGCAAATAACTGTGTTCACAAGATAAAATTTACTCTAGGATAGCGATATAAAATAGTTTTAAAACTAAGAAAAACAATAAAAAATAAACAAATAAATAAATTAAATAAACATTAATATACATAAACGATCACACATATATGTATATATATATATTTGTATATATGTGTGCATATATATATATATGCACATATATATATATATATATATATAAACTAACATACAAAACACTAACCTTATATTTAAAACAGATCTAGAAACTAAATATCAAGGCTAATAGAGCACACACTAAGGAAGAGGAAAACCAGAGGTCAAATAGGCATTTGTCCGTTAAATTCATGCTCATTGGCTGATAGGAAGGGTGCGGTGGATACTAGAAAGCTGATTAGCTAACTAAAAAATAGAATATGCGAATATTAAAAAATGACAAACAATCACAGAATTCGCGCGTAAGCCTGAAGAGTCCTAGAGTGGATTAAACGCGGAATATTCAGTGCAGCTTAATCGCCACATATATTTTATTAATTACTAACTAGCTCTATCTACGTATTGAGCATTTTTGAAGTAAATACTTAAAGTTTACGAATAAATCTATACTTTCGTATATTAATTTTATGTGAGTAAATTAAGTAGTTATATATATATATATATATATATATATATATATATATATATATATATACTTTAAAATAAAATAGGCGGACGTTTCTCAAGGGCTCTTTCGGCTACCATCTCATCAGGTGAACATCGATAGCATAAAAAATAATATTATGTCGAAACTTTAAATGGGGAATTATTGAATGTGCCAAAAGTTCCGGGGCAACTAAAATTGAGTATATTAACGTATAAAAACGATTAAAATATTGACATAACGAGGGTGAAAAAAAAGCGGGAGAATAGATTCAAAGTTCCCCAAAGAAAAACGATGCCTACGCTGTTTCCTTTTGCCGGCACAAAGAAGATTTACTCACCGCAATAGAGACAGACTCCAAAATCTTTAAATGGTTTCTAGAGTCCGCTCTATGTAGCACCTCGAACCATTCTATTTTATATCTATCGATCCAGTACGGTTTATCAACCAAATGCTGGCCGATAGCAGAGTCCAAGGCTGCAGAAGAATGGGGACTACCATACCCCATCCTCCTTTGTTTGATCTCTGATGGAACATGCTGGTTTATAAGAGTCAAAAGATGCAAGGATGTTCGCCCAACATAACCAGCATCGCACTGGCATTTGAATTGTTACACAATATTGCTATTATAGATGTTGGCAAACTATCCTCATGAAAAGAAGGGGAAGCAGGTCTCGTAGTATATACCAAACGCAACGACACAGGATAAAAGCAGTCGTAAATACTTCTGCGAATATGTTTGGCAAGTCTGTTACTCTTTTCCCCAATCACTGTAATTTTAAATAAACCGGGCATTTCAAAGCTCCAAACATTTTAGGGGATTTAAAATCCGCAATCTTTTTGAAAATACAGTCATCAATAAGGTCAACAGGATAACCATTATTGATGAATATTTCCCTGATTTTATCGAGTGCGGCGCCTAATCAGTTAGGCGAACAAATCATGAGGCAAATATTAATTAAGCCGGCCTTACGTGATTTTGGTACAACAGACAACCAGTCACATATAGGCCAGTAAATGTCGGCTTCCTATAATTTCTAGTGTTAAAGCCGTGTCTATTGAACGTTCAGCAAGAACATCCAAGAAGGGAAGCGAATTGTCCTTCTCACTTTCTATAGTGAACTTTAAAGCCCTATGCAAAGAATTCAACCGATCAAAAAATAGTGTCGCTTCACCTTGCGATTGAACAATAGAAAAAGTGTCGTCAACACATCTGAAATATGTAGTGGGTTTTGTTATAGAGTTGAACAAAACGGATTTATAGTATCAGACAAAAGTATCCGCTAAAGTTGGGGTCAACGGACTCCCCATTGACACCCCGTCGACCTGACAGTACATATTATCACAAAAACTAAACTCCACAGATTTTGTACACATTAAAACGAGTTCAATAAGAATCTCCTTAGAAAACAGTGGAGCAGTCAGGTGACCATCATAGAGCGCGTCGGTGCATATACGTATAGTCTCATCCAGGTAGGAAGATAGCCAAAACGAAGAGTAATTTAACTTCAACAATATCTTAACTTCGCTTCATGAAAGTCATGCCCAAATTTATCTCCTTAAAAAATGAAAATAATCCTGAACCATTTTGATTTTTCTTTAAATTTTTAATCTTTTCTTGCCTGGTGAGATCTATTATGATCGAAATAGTCTGCACATCGTAGACGATATGAATATATTTCCATAATGAGTACTACTACTTCTACTACTACTACTACTACTACTACTACTACTACTACTATTACTACTATTACTACTACTACTACTACTAATAATAATAATAATTATTATATATATATATATATCTCAATTTGCGTTTTAATTTTAGTTAATATTTACTCTGATATCTTTGACGTCCAATGGGAGTGTTTTTTAAACATAGAATATACAGTTCATATTTTTATCGCCTTACATTTGAGGGTCGTGTAAGAATACATCTCTGTAAATAACTACTCACACTCTTCAAACTAGTAACTCCCATGTGATAATTCCAGGTGATCCTTTACTAATCATAGCAATCTACTGAATGATTACAATAATGGCAATATCAATGTCATCCCCTCTAGTGTTTACAATTTAAGTTCAGACTCTGGTAAAGTGAAATAGATTAATCAAAATCACCCTAAATTAAACGTTTATCCCGTTCCTTACCTCATTCTCAAAGTACATTACTTAGTGCTTAATTTAGAATTGCATGAAAATATATCATTGCATTTTTTTCTAATAAAATTTCGGTTAAATGAATAACATCGCGCGTTCTCATTCTACAAAAATGAGACGGGCTTTGGGGTATATATGCAACTCTTTGTAATCTGTGTTCTGGATTTCACATTACCGGGAAACTTTCCTTGAGGCTAACCTGAAGGGTTATCTTTGTTCTCTAATGATCAAGAAAAAAAAAGCTTTTTCGTTGTTAGTAACTAAATTAGATTCTTTTTCCTGGGATTGCACATAAATCACATGAAGACGGAGAATAAGAATATCTATTCTAAACATGCGTCTATATAATCGAATGGTTTAGACGTAGAACTGATTTGTTTACTGACAGACAAAGGGAACGTGAATAATAACCTAAGACAATGCAAAAGAAGGAAATGATATTAAAAATTGAAACTATGTACATAGGAAAATACTTATTTGAGACTCATCTAATGCTGACGAAGAATCGATAATTTCATTTTAAAATGTAATTTAAAATTTAAAAAAACAACAGATATTTATTACATACAGTTATGTACAGAGGAACATTCTCTTTGATGTATGAGGTCAAAGAGAAATATGTTATTTGGAATGTTAAGGTTACGAACCAAATGTATGCTACTGACCCGTTTCCATGAGAGGAAAAATCTATTCCGTACATCGAGGCAAAAGGTGGTTACAATAAAAATTTAAAATTCAGATGGAATTGCAAACAGCGTTATATTGCTAGCATAAACATTTTACGACGAAATGTGATATAAAATCTGGCCGAGACACGAAAGTAAAAAAAAAAAAAATACTAATTCAAACAAACAATCGCAACTGGTGTATAAAGACACATCCTTATGTTATTACAAAAATGCCTTATGACACACCATCATAAAAGGATTCTCATCCATCTATCAGTGATATAACCAATGATATATTTTACTTTACTTATTTAAATATAGATATTTTCATTCAGTCTGAACATCAACTTTTAAATAAGCGGCAGACGACCGACTGAGTCTCCCAATTAGCAAAGAGGACACAAAAGGAACAAACACATTTAAGACGGGAAACATTCAAGTCATTGCTTTATAAAAAGAAAACAAATCTAAAATGATGAACGAATGGGACGAAAAAGTAAAGGAGGGAGAGTTTAGAATGGATCGGATTTTGAAGGTTCTCAGGAAACATATACTGCATTGCAAGAAACTGTTTCAAAAAATATAAACATAACAAAAAACAAACATATGGTAAAAAACAAGCAAGTTCGACGAAATGACACTGAGTTATCTCGTAAAGGGAGGTAATTTAATTGATTTGATCTCCGGACTTTCTTTGGGAATTTTGCTGCCGGCGTGTCCATGCCAGGCCGAATTGGGAAATAACGCCAGAACATTATTACTACGGCTTCGTTTTATGACCACTGATGTGTCAGACTGGCCGTAGGACTAGAATTTAAGAGTGTCCGTGGTAATACGTCGTGAAATTTATTTACAAACTAGCTAAAGCCAGGACAGTCTTCTCGTGTGAACAAGAAATTAGCGTTGTTCAAAATGTGATGGGTGTATTATAAAGATTTGTTTTGTTTTAGACTAAGTATATAGAGTTGTTTCTAAAAATGTCAGAAACCGCCATTTTAAATGCAATATATACCTATGCAAGAGTATACACATTACCTCATTTTATTAGAGCGTAGTTGTTAAATTAGAGTTTTGTGATATATGTAATTGCATATATTGTAATATATTGAGCTTCTAGATATTAGTATGCATAAATGTAACATTTATGTTTACGGTAATGTTTTTCATATGAAATATTCAGCTGGTTTTAATTGTGGATTAGATAACAAAGTGTATGTGTAATTTTGTTCAGATGCACTGGATGTGTTTAAGGCATGTTTGTGACTATTTCCCTACAGACAATCACAATAATGACTCTGTTCATCAGGAGAAATTTTCTATTATCTCCTCAAATTTTCATAAACGTATTATATATTTTTTATTCTTGCAGATTCTCCGAAAGATGTCGCTGTCTATTGCTCCAGATATTTTTCCAGACGTGAGATTATATTAATGAAGTACTATTTTACAATTCTGATGTAAAATGGCTGACAGACCCGAGATAAATGTACAAGGTTTAATAACTTTCTGGATGTTTTTCTTCCGCTCACTCTTCTAACGTCACACTCTCGAATTGATAAAGAAAATGACTTATTTTGTGAGTACAGTTTTCACATGTTTCATTCGTGTTGACTTACTTATTCATAGCTCCCGTTCAATCCATTTTGTCTAGTAGTGTCCATCAAATGTATGTAATGTTGCAGGACAGAGCAAACACCTGCCTTAACAAATCCATGTGATGTTTCCTATTTAATGGGGATCTAAAACAACAGTAGCATATAGATATGTGACAGTTTTCCGCCGTCTGGACCGTTGGGCCCATAGCTTCTTTTATCTCGGAACACCGTTTGGAACGTCGTCAGAAAGACGTTACTGTCATACCCCATCCACAGGTGTAGCCTATCAGTCGAGGTAGTGTGCGGTGGTGTGGATGGACTTTCACTACGTTGTTTCCATCGAGCCAGGCGCGAAATAGGCGGGTACCTAAGTGGGGACTATATGCTATTATCGTACAGTGCAATCATAATGTGTACGACTATGCAGCATAAAAAAACTACTACCACTACTTATTATCCTTCATTGCTCGTAACGAGGAGTGGTTCATCTGTCCTATTTCCAAGCCAGAATTGAGCAGCACCACAGGATTTGGAAATAAACAATAAGCAAGGAAGGAGTGATAAGTAACTAAGAATATAACCAAATGCGCCGAACTAGACTTGTAATCACAAATACGCTCTTCTGACTAGATAACCGGCGGAATGTTACCTGACAGCAATCGACATTCAAATACTGGTACCAGATTTACTACGTAATTTTACGTGCTAGAGATCGCAAACTAGTGTTCAACACATAAGTCGTCGAACGGCTGGTGGCTGCTGGACGTCTGAACGTCTACACTCCTATGCCATGAAATTATACATCCAGCTAAGGAAACGTCGATGCAAAGTAAACATCAAGAAGTTTGAGGTCAGGTGTGCCCATGATCCTACACACCGGCAATACATTCAACAAAACTATAAGAGCTACTTAATAGAGCGTATCTGAGAACTGAGTCACTGCAATTGCAATATTATGCGAGAAAATATTGTTTTTACAATCCTAGAAACATCAGGACTTGTATGACGACAAAAGTAAAGAGCTTAGTCTATTTATAAACGAGTAAAGAATAAAATAAAATTACACTCTCATCTGAACGACTAATTATCAACAGGAAAGAACAACAAAGTCGCCGTTAAAGAAGCAAACGCTCTTAAGAAGAATGGGCGGAGGAAAAAGCAAGGGAGATCCAACAACTCACACATCCACACAAACCGCGATTTCTTCAATACCGCAAACTCAGCTATTCATACCTCATGCAATATAAAGCTCCCATCAAAATAAATTACGTGTTAATACTGCTAAAGTGCATCCGTCATCAACTACATCGAAAGTCTGATGAACTAAGACAATCCGTAAAAAAATCAATAGTTTGAGGTTCATTTCTCACGCACTCGTCGATGAATCTCTTTGCAGAATCCCAAACGGTCAGGAAGTAAAGCACACCGTCAAATTCTTGAAGAAAAACAGGCACTGGTCTGTATCACAGTTGAAGACTTGTGAAGCATTCTCTAATCCAAATCCATCAGCTCATCGTCCAAATATGGGAAGGCTAAAGAGTTCCAATATGCATTCACATACCTGTCTATATTCAAGATCTATAAATAATAGGATGACCGCTCAGAATGCGGGAACTAAAAACCTTATTACCTCTTATATACAGCTGCAAACGGTATAACTCATGCGCTGTGAAGCTGCCTCTCTTTACACGCTTAAACAGTTTTCCCAGACACCAAAGCTGGTTTTCGTACAGGACGGGGTACTACATACATGATATTCCCAATGCGCCAAATTCAAGAAAAGTCAAGATAGAAACATCAGCCCCTCTTTATGGCACTTGTCGACATGACTCAGGCCTCTGACTCTGTTCCAAGAAAGCAGCTACAAAAAACTCTGGCCACATTTAGATGCCTACGAAGATTACCGTGATCTTCAGATTTCTCTTTACAATGGCATAATGCTTTCCCATGTTAGCACAGAAGAGATTTTTCGAAGTTTACATGGACATAAATAGAGTTTCGTCGTTTCTCCGACACTATTAATCATGTTTGTGATAGCCATCACACACATGATTAAGAGCACCCTTCCCCCAGAACGCGATTTCAATCTCTCCCGCCTGAGATTTAAACGAAACAAACGTCAGTTATATCCCCGATAGACTTCCAGTACACAGATTACAACTGCGTGGCGTCTGTTTCAGAAAATCACCTGCAACTAACCGCGCCTATAGCCAGCGCGATCTTGCGAGTAACCATTATTATCGAAGCCATCATCATTAAGAACCAGCTAATGTAGTCGGAACACCTTGTGAAGTTGTCGTATTCCCAGCTGCCGAAAGAACACTTCTATGGACGGGAAAAAGAAGAAAGGCGTTTCGAGAATGACAGAAGAAACTATACAAAGATGTTCTGAAAGCAAACCAGAAGTGTGGGATAAATGCCACATATAGTAGATCTAGGGGAAGAGCAGGTAAATCTGGAGGTAGACCATAGCTACAGGCACAGCCACCACCAAGAACAACCGATGTGCAGTTCTCAATACGAACAGATATAGGGGAAAGAGAAGGACGTTCTCAAACCAACCCTGCAAATTTAAAATGAACGTACACGCATCGTAAAAGGCAAAAATCAGCCTTGTTGGCCACTTGTGAACACACTAAAATGCAGAAATGGTTACAATGCCCATTACTGAAGGGTTGATAATATATATATATATATATATATATATATATGTATATATATGTAAAGAGAGAGAGAGAGAGAGAGAGAGAGAGGGGAGAGAGCAAAGGGAGAAAGAGAGTACATCAATTCAACACTCTTCGTTAAAATACATTGTCTTATGCCATTTTTTTAGGGAACAGCATGCTTTCGTGACTTTCGAACTTCTGGTTATTTTCTCCTGTTAACAACCTAACTTCTGTTTAAAAGATTAGGACTATAGATCGTTCTCTCTTTGTGTCTATAATCTTTCGTTTTCTTTGTTCCATATATATATATATATATATATATATATATATATATATATATATATATATATACTGCTTTCCTCGCCTGTCAGGTCAACCTTCAATTAAAGCATGTTTGAATTTTATTCCAGTGAATATCATCCTGGTGAATTGTGCATTCGTAATATCAATTGAATATATAACGGATACGAAATATATTTATGATATATACTTGAGTAATTATATTAACTCATCATTTAGCATTGTTTCGTAAATTTCAACGCTCCTTTTGATATGAACATTGAGTAAGGGAGAGATATGAAGTCAGTTAAGATCCTGTATAATACCTGAATTCCACCGCATGTAGCAACACATAGTAGGCAAAATCAGAAACAAAGATAAGAAATAGTCAGTTTCGCCCTGCACCTCTAGATTATAGGGATTTCTTAGTTGTAATGACCATAGGGTAATGTGAAGGAGACATAAAAAAGAAAAAAAAATCAGAAGAACACACGCTTCTCGTTACAAAGAGCAATCCGACAACCAGAACAACCTACGCAAATCTGCAAAACAATGTCCGGCTGCTTCCCAGCGTCCTGCCTTTATAGCGGCCGGGAATTATATATTTGCATAATCGTGCGACAGCACGCACGATTATGCGAGCATTACATGGGGTCAACGCCAATAAACACCCATGGACACCATCCTGGAACGCTCTTTCGCTCGGCTCGCAACACAACAAAAGACGTACCCGTGGTAAGCTCTTTATTTCACCCCATTTTAGTTATTGCTAATTCGGTTACAGTACGTGCATTGCAAATAAAAGTTTTAATGTATTGAAATGGGACATGGTCTGAATGCATCACTGATGGTCACAGGAGAAAAGTCGTGCTAATATCCCATTAAAATACTTGTTAACACTGATGAGCTATAATTTGTTTTTATTGTAGTGAGGCATTAACTTCATGTTGAGCTGTCATGTGGGTATGAACATCATAGGACGATATCTAAAGGTGTTTGCTCTGTTTCTAATCGACATTATATAACACGATCGCTTTACGAATTCGCTCTTTTAATTCATAAAAAAGTCCTTACATATTTATGTGTCCTGTTATATGATGCGATTACAACGATTTCCATTAAGTAGGTTTGTTAATGCAACATAATGTTTATGAGAAAGTCACCGAATACTAGACTAAATATGCCAATTTAAATTAGAAAAAACAACAACAGAAAGATACTAAAATAAATGAAATAATTGAATAGCACAGAGATTAAAATAAACAATTGGACTTGGATTAAAAAATGAAGCATATCTATAAAAGTGAAATTGTCTGTCAGTGTACGTATCTGTGTGTATGTATCTGTGTGTACGTTTCCCTACTAAACTCCTCAGTAAATTTTCAGTCTACAGACACAATATTTTACATAAAGGCTATTAATATTTGGAAATATCTATTAATCAGTTTTCAGCTAGACATTTACTTGACTAGCGGTTAACGTTCAACAATTTACCCTTCGAAAATTCTATTTAACTCATCTGAAAAAGTTGGGTCTAATCATGGGAAAATTTTGATCCGGGTGACTTGGATGTGGGTCAAGCTTTTTAATTTGATTTGGACACGGAACTATAAAAGGTAAGTGGAAAAATTGGGTCAAAGTTGAAAAAACATTGACCCCTGCAATCTCTTCCAAATTACTCAGACGATTTTTAGTTTAGACATTTGAAATTTTACTTTATGTGTATTGAGATAGAGAGCAAACATTGTAATCGTTTTTTACTGTAAATTTAGCTGCCAACGTGTCAAAGTTGAAAGGAGTTGTACCTTTGCAGCCCATAGAAAGGAATCCAGCGAATTTAGGGTTTAAACATTTGAAATTTAACATAAAAAGGAATCCATATATACAGAAAGCTTTTAAATCAGTGTTTGAGCAAAAATTTAGCTGCCAAAAGATCAAAATCGGGTGAGTTTACCTTTGCAGACTCTACCAAACTTCTGCGCCAATTTTGGGTGTAAACACTTGGAATTTAAAATTGAGGAAACCTGGACATGAATTAAACTTTTTCATATGTACACACACATAACACACACACATAACACACACACATATATATATATATATATATATATATATATATATATATATATATATGTGTGTGTGTGTGTGTGTGTGTGTGTGTGTGTGTGTGTGAGTGTGGGGTGTATACATATGCACATAAAGTTAGGAACTGTACATAGGGTTCGAGCAAGTCCGGACTGAACTGCTATTACTCTTACATATGCATTTGCCGGCAGAAACGAGAGAAAAAATAGAATACACGATGACTGGTTAACGGTTCATACTTTTTGCAATGGCTTTGTTAAAATTATTAGATTTCCTTTTATATTATCGCATCAAAAATTACTGATTTTTATTCAAATTGTCCTCAAATCACTAAACGTTTAATCATATATTTGTTGCCCTTGATACATATTCGGCTGATGGTTATGTTTTTTTAGTTGTGAGCAAATTGAGAATGAAGAATGTAAAGTGGTAGTCTAGAAATTATTAATGGTGTAAATTAGGTAGAATTTGATTGGTTATGTAGAAGGGTCAACAATAATGTACGCACCTTGGATTTGAAGGTGTTCTACAAGGAGACAGTTCTAGGAATGATGCATGTTCATGGAATATACGTTTAAAGTTAGACACAGATAGATAGTTGGGAAATCGTACATAGTGGTTGTAGCTAGTCGAGTGTTTTCATTAACAGTTAGGCAGGGGAGATCATGATTTGAGTTTACTTAAGAACTTGCTATGAAATAATGATGGAGAAGTGACATGCTCGCAACGCCCTTTCTGTGGAAATGGTGGTGCAAGGAAGCGAAAAGAGTGTCTAAGCTGTTTCTAAATATTATTAAGGTTGAATACGACGCGTCAAACCTCTCCTGACCAGATATAGCAGTACTCAATTTTGGAGCATAGCGAGCTGTAAGGCACATAAACAATAGCATCGGTAGTGAGATACCCACTTGAGCAATAGGATTATCCAAACATATGTCCAGTGATCATAGCAACATAGTGTATATATGTATTCCATTTAAGATCTTGAATTAAATCAGTCTCATAAGCTAATGAAAAAATAAAGCGTTTCTGAGAAGAGAACCATTTATATAATGTGGCCGGGATGGGGGTCAATGCGATAAAGATAGAAGACAAGAAGCCCCATTTTCGATGTATTAAAATTTATTAGCCAAGTATATTCTCAAATTCACCACGTTCTCAAGATTAGAAGAGAGGGAATTTGAAAAATCTTCGTCGTTGCTCACTTCTGGTTGATTGTGGTATTTTCAGCATAAATATCTACAAATTATTTACGAATGTGATGTGTGAGACCATTGGTGAAGATCAGAAAGATAACAGAACTCAGAAGGGAACCGTTATGAGTTACTAATTTCTACGGCCAACAAATACTCTTAAAGCCTATGTGAGAGAAGCGATTAAATAAATGAGAGGGTATTTTCGGCTATTCCATAGCTAATAACCTTGTGGTATACACGTTTATTCCATAGTCTATGAAAATCTATTGATATGTTATAAAATATTTATCTAGAAACTAACCCCCTTTTTGAACGATCAACTAATCCTATGCGATATAATATTTACTACATCAGCTTTAAATCTCGCAGAACGGCAACCATATTGCATGTCACTGAGCAATCCATTTTAGCTTAAGTGGTTGAACACGTCTCTGATTATCACAAAATCCAGCAAGATACTCATGATACATAGAAAATTGTAACCGACACAGGCAAACTACCGGTATGTTATACTTCGAATCTGGCTCATGTCAATGTGCCTTGTTGGGGGTGAAAATGCAAAAAAAAAATACCTTTCAGAATTTGACCTGGATTCTCAAGCATGGATTGGGCGTGACCGGCAATTATTAGTTTTAGCAGCGCGTTGTAAAAATGTTAAACCGCTAAATCAACTTTTTATTTTTATGTATTTTTTTTTAAATATTTTAGTTCGGTTATAATAAGGGAGGGGTTCAGATTATTTATTTATTTATTTGTAATTCATTGGCGTGGCGTTTAATAAAAAAGAAAGATACCATAAAAATGTAATTTCATTTTGAAATCCTAGGTGAAATGAAACACCATGCATACACGGAATAAAAAAAAACATCGACTATTTCTTTGCGATCAATTATTGTTTATCTAATCGATCACATAATAATAAAAGATATGCATGTATTTCTCCGAAAAGTGAATAATAATAATAAAAAACATGTATATGTTTTTCTTTGTATTAACAAATTCAAAGCTGCGAGTGAAATGTACGTATTGTTTCATGTATGTATTAATACAAAGACAATCAAAATATGTAGCATTGTAGCCTGGTGCTTTTTTTTTGAGTGTGTGCATGTGCAAACATCCCAATTAGTGGATAATGTATTTCAAATGTAAATTTGCCGATGTATGTGCACCTTATTCATGTGTGTAAAGAAAGATATCACTCGCTATAAACCATACTTGGTGCATGAATATAATTTTCTGAGAATTTCAGTGTCATGTGAATAGTAGTTTAAGAGTTTACCTATTAGATATTTACACACATACGTCTACTGTTTTATTCATATAGAAGATTATACGTTTTAATTAAAATAGGAGGTCTTTCCTATGGTGTAGGAGAATTAATCTATATCTAACATTTTATTATGCTCTTTTAATAGAAGTTTACATATTAATGGCGATACATTATAGAAACATCCACGTTGTTAAATTGTGCTTGAATTTGCGATAAGCGCCGATTCAAGACGTCTTCGTCGTCGTTTATTTAAAATGCATTTACTTCTTTCTGCTTTTTTAAAGAATTGAGCTTTTTCTAAATTCTACGTTTGGTTTCCCCAACGTATATATCATGGTAAGTTTGGGAAGAATCTGTGCATAGACCTGCATTACATGTTAGATTTTTTTGGAAATGTTTATTGTATTTGGTGTGATGTGGTTTGTATGATTGGATTTTCATAGATTTCTTAGTATGTTGTAAATTATTGTACTATGGGCGGGTGTAGGTAAAAGTATATATACATGTATATGTGTGTGTAAATATATGTGTGTGAAAATAAATGTTAATCTATATATGTATATATATATTTTTTGAATAGGTGTCACAACTTATCAAGGCCGAGAGGGAACTCAAGAATAAGGGGTAAATAGTGCACAGTAGTCAAAAGGACAATATAGTAATCGATAGTAATGGAACTTCGGTAAATTTGTTAACTTAAGTGTAACGGCTAATCAGAAACTTGTTCACGCTGGAGTTGAAGACAACCATATTACAGACAGCTGAAAAGCAGGAACATGAAAGACAATTCCACAAAAAAGAAGCATTGATCATGGAATGTACGTTTAGGTTTAGGCACAGATAAAGAGTGTAGGGAATTATTGATAGTGCTTTCAGTTAGACGAGTGTTCCTTGTAAATGTTTGGCGAGTGGGGCCATTGATTGAAGCTCAGTCGAACACTTTTCATGAAAATAACGATAAAGCAGAGACAAACTCGTAACCTCTCTTCTGTGCGATAGAGGTTGCAACGAAGAGAAAAGAACATCTCCCATGAGGCCACGAAATCTATTTTAAACACTATCAAGGCAGAACAAGTTCTTTCTAGCAGCTCCTGCCCAGATGTGGCAACAGTATTCCATCCTTGGACGTACCTGGCTCTTATATGGTTAGAGAATGACATCCTCAGTGAGATATTTGCTGGATTGATCTAAAGATCCCACCATTTTCCAGTAGCCTTGACAATCGATTTGATGTAGGCATTCCATTTAAGATCAGGAGTATAGGTCAAGCCCAGAAGCTTGTCAAAACTTTAGGCCTCCCTAACCAGCCACTCCTTTTCCCATTGTACAACGTGATCAAGATAAGGGGAGAGAGAACGGATATAAATTAGTCGTTTACTGTCTTAGATGTTCTACATAGATGGTAATGTCATCCGCAAAATGTCTACAAATGATGTACGGATGTGATTTGTAGATCGGAAAAAGAGTTTGGCCCAGTCTGGCCCCCTGAAGTACTCCAGCATTAATACTGTGAGCTTCTGATTTTTGCCCATCAACTACTACTCTTATGAACGTATCAGAGAGAAATGATTTAATAATTGAGAAGACATTTCCAGCTATACCATAGCTAGAGATTTTGTGAAGTAAACCTTTAGGCCACACCCTATCAAATACCTTTGCTTTGTCAAGAGCAATTGCCCTAGAAAGGTTGCCTCTGTCGAGAAATTCGCTAATCCTATGAGATATAACTGTAAACACATCTGCTGCAGATCTAGCTGTTGTACGGAAACTATATTGTGTGTCATTGAGAAGGTTATTCTTGCTGAGATGGTTGATTACGTTTCTATTAAACCTAGATACCAGCAACTTACTCATGACGCACAAGAGACTTATTGACCTGTATTGAGACGGGGATGACCGATCACCTGAATTCTTAAATACAGGGCATAGTGATCAGATTCTCCAGGGTGATGGGAATCAATTCACATTAAGACAACGTTTAAACAGGTTGAAGTTTATTGAGTACTATAATTGGAATACCGTCAGTGCCACTTGCCTTAGTGGAGTCAAGGTTTTTTATTAGCTTAGTAACATCACGTACAGCTATGTGTATATCACATAGCGTGTTTTCTGATACAGGAGGAAATATTGAGATTTGGCGGCCTAAATCGCAAAGGGTAGAATTAGCTGCAAAGTTCTTTGTAAATAGTTTGGCTTTATCTGATGCTGACGAGATTAACTCAGGTCCATTGATGATAGTTGGGATAGATCACATGTTTCTGTTTAGGATTCTGTTTGATATTTGCCAAAACTTGTGGGAACCAGGCTGCTGCTCAGCTACTTCGTATTTAACGGACTGAGCATATAACTCTCTTGCGTCCGTTATTACAATGGTTGCTGGCAGTCCTGAAAGCGGCTTTGGTTTCCCTACATCTATTGCGTTGGAAGCAGTGGAAAAGCTGATTTATCTGCGCAATAGCAGCAGCATGTTCTAGAGAAAACCATAGCTGGCTGTTAGGTTTATATGGGAACTTGTTCGAGGGTCTGAATCACTCTATATCTACAATTAACCATTCGGTCAGGTCTGATAATATAGTGGACAGATCCTTTTTAAATATGGAACGCAAAGGTAGATCGGATATAAATGTATGGAAGGTATTGCAGTCAGCCATAGTGTATTGATATACTGGACGATGCAGAGGTACGTCTGAGGACTTATTACGTTTCATTTTAATCTTAATTGATACAACTGAGTGGTCGGAAGATCCAAGAGGAGACAGAATGGAAACTGAACATAGTTCAGGGCAAGTTGTGAGTCAAAAGTCTAGGATACTCGCATATTGACCATCATTGTCGCTGACGGATAAGCTGATAGAAATTGGTCAATTTTCTCAGATATGGTTTTAAAGATAGATACTCCGCTGTTATGGGTGCGATAGAGAGTAAATTTAAATACAGTATTGTGAGCAAGTGCAACCCGGAAGCACATATACGGCAAGTTAGGATCTTCTCTGGAGATGTCCCTACCACATGGAAAGCATCTTAAATATAGACACATATCCCATACCAATGACCATCTTGGGAGTCAGATTCGGAAGTTAAGTTAGAGAATCCCTTAATTACAAACTCATGTAGGGAAATAGTCTGTCCCATGCCAGTTTCGCTTAAAATAAAAAAGTCCGAGTTAGTCTCCTCTAATTGGGCTTCAACCTCTGGAATGTTATAACGTAGACTTTTGATGTTGGAGAAGGTGACATTGTAGCGGGGGTCTACGAAGAAAGTTGGATATTCGGGTTTAATCGTGTATTTTGTCATGAAAATTGTCATCATGGAATTTTGGAATTTGTGGAATAGGTCGTCAGACTTGTTCGAGCAGGACATAGAGGGGAAACAAGGAAAGAAAAAGGAACGAAGAATTTTTAAAAATTATATATATATATATATATATATATATATATATATATATATAAATTAGACTTTTTAGAATGTGAGATGATATGCTTTGAAGAGTTCAAGCTGAAAGTACAAAACTGGAGTGTCAATTTCACTTTGGCTCATCGGTTTTATCATAGCAACACTCGGAATTCGGAACTCTAGAGCAACCACATCTGAAATCCGAAGTCGTATTTTGTAGTACTGATAAGCAAACTGTGGCGGAATACAACTTTGTTGTAAAACAGTCGCAAAACTTTTAAAACTTATATTGATGTACCAAAAGTAAGATTTTTCATTCACTTGGACGATGTAATTTTACAAGTTTACTATAGTAATGAATTAATACTTTAATTTTTAAAATGTACGATAATATAATACGTTTCTCTATAATACAAATTCGGATCTAATTGCATTAAAACACGCTACATCCTGAGTGTATGTCTTTGTAATAAACAGCATAGCCCTATGATTTACGAACATATATATACATATATATATATATATATATATATATATTCACTTATATGTATTTTACTATGCAACGATTTATACAATGAACCTCCTGATACAATTGCATCTCATGAAGAAAAGAAAATATTAAATTTCGATCAAATACAATTTTTAATACTAATACTTTTCTTGCGTACTACTGTATAATTCTTATAGAACTATCTATGCGTTTTTATATATAAATAAGATTTAAAATATTTTTAAAAAGGGAGTATGTTTACAAGAAACATAATTTTAGTAACTTTATAGCAATAGCATGACATTTCTTCAGATACATTCGTTTTATGTTTATCTACTGTATTCATAACAATCTCAACTCACAGCAAACCATGTTTGAATGTATTTGAAATTTTAATCGCTACATAAACGTTTTAAATGTCGCGTAGGGATTAAGGTCTAAGATAATATTATTATATATATCGATTATATCCATCGAAATTGAATTGAAAGATAGGAAATGAATTACTTCAAGTTCAAATAATTTATATATTTTAAAAAATATCTAGATAAATAGATGTGCACGATGTTATTTCTAATTTATTCCTTTCAACAGTAACTGTATATAACCGTTAAGATTAGTACGTGATGATATTTATGAGCAGTATTATATGAACTTTCGCATATTATTATAGCTTCAGCGTTCAGAAGATTGGGGAAAATTAGAATAAGATGTAGGTCAATATGCGTGCTTAATTTTACTTGGAAATCTATGGAAAAATCTATGACTAAATATTAATGTCAATTCTTTCAGTTTCTGAATCGCATTTTTATTTGTGTAAGAGCAGCAGTGCATTTCTCATGACTGAATTAAGATCAAAATGTTTTTTTTTAATATTTGCGGAATATTGTCCTCATATGTTTTCATAGTTGCCGTTTTAATGCCATTTCGGCCAACTATCCCTTTGGCCTCCGACAAGTTGTACACCAGGACTAGATAAGATAGCTGAACATTCAACTGTAACTTCAGTAATTACTGCCTTCAGTAACTATGGTTTAAGCCAACGTATCATTCATTCAGCATTCCTGTCCCGTCGCAGTCAACAGTTTGAAGAAGGACAGAGAAATTGTTTGCCGGAACTTTATTTAAAGCACGACTATAAAAAGATGAGGATAACAGTCCGCAAATCAATAAATAAAATATACAACTTACTCTTCTCAAAAGATTTCCAGTAATTAAATAATTTGGTAAAAATATTCCACACTTTCAGTTTATTTATTCATATCGAAATCGGGAATGTTATCGATCTCTCAACCAAACCGATCGATTACAGGAATCACCATGAAGGAAGATTCACAGGCCCTCCAGATGTGTCTTAGTCCACACTGCATTGGTGTCTACATTAAATCCTCGAGAACTAACGGTTGATTTTATGAAATTATTCTTATATATTAATTTGAATGAACCATTCACATATGGATTGTGCTCTAAACAGAAACATCTATGCGCGCATGTCTTCTCACTTAAATTACTGTTGAACGTATACGCTGGTCACTCTTGCTTGTGCGGGGATTAAAACTTCTCAATTGCATTATGATGATTGGCTGAATCAGAGTATTCTAACAATGTTTCATAAAAGCCTGTTCCTTGCTAACACGATTTTTTCAGTTATCGACTTTTTCATACATATCGAAGGCGTTACGATCCAAAATATACAAGAATAAAAAAGCATTGGAAATGCAAAATGATATAGGGATGGTATGCCAAAAAGTATACAAACAAGATAGCTATGAATGGCTAGGCACATGGAAATAGAATTGCATCCAAAGTATAGCCCTATATCTTTTCTCCAATCTTCATTCCGTGCCATCATTACGGTTGTAAAAAGCTATAGGGCTATACTTTGGATGCAATTCTATTTCCATGTGCCCAGCCATTCATAGCTATCTTGTTTGTATACTTTTTGGCATACAATCCCTATATCCTTTTGCATTTCCAATGCTTTTTTATTCTTGTTAATTAGTATTTTTACTTACAGTCTTATTTTTAAACTTACATTCATGATAGTATTGTCTTTTTTAGGAGGCGACTCATTGCCGCCTCCATTAGTAGCAGGTCGCTTCCTGCTGGGATTTAGGTCTTTGGGTTTTGGGCCTTAGGAGTTGCCTCTTGGTCCTCCATTGGTTCTATATTACATAGAGAGTGCTACCGCCTCTCTGATAGAACAGTTAGAGTATTACAAAGTTCTAAAATGTTCATGCCTTCACTATTAATTTTTTCTTGGTTCATTCTTTGGCGTTTTGGCAAAGATTTGGCAGTTTTTGATATTTATATTTAAAATAGTTTGTGCATGAGGCAGCTTTTTCCCCCTTGGGATCCCTGTTATACCGTGCCTTTGAGTCAGCACGTGAGGCAGCCTTCTTTTTTTCTGGTTCTTTGTTATAAAGAGCACGTGAGGCAGTTTTTTCCCCTCGGGATCCCTGTTATACCGTGCTTTTGAGTCAGCACGTGAGGCAGCCTCCTTTGCCTCAGGATTTGCATGATACTTTATTTTTATTATTTCAGCATTTTTCTGATAGTATTCTTTTTGCTCAGATAATACCTTGACTTTGTTTTTTTCATAGTCTATATTTCTCTGAGCTTTTTTACTACGTGCTGACTTTGGCATTTTTTATTAAATGTAAGCATATAACACTTATGTGTATCTTACTATAATATCACTTATCTTATAGCAAGACAACTCTCGTAGAATTGAGATACTGCCCCGTCACCAATAGTTAAAGTGTGGAACGGTATATACACCAATAGTGTAGTGAAGTCCTAATAAGTGACAGTGTGAGGTTACTTGGTTAATTTATTGTAGTTTATTTTAGAAAACTTACTTGTTTTTATTAGTAGATTGTGTATAGTAGCCACAATATCTAGTTATTTTTGTGGCTAGGGCTTGGATTTTGGTTCTTTTTAGTCAGCTTCCAGTGAGTTCTTAGAAGATGACTTTCTTGCAGTTTATTTTGCGGTTAATTTAACTTATTCCCTTTGGCGTTTGGTGAGTTCTTAGAAGAACTGGTCTGATCTACTTTTCTTCGCGAGCGAAGAGATTCAGCTGCATTTAACAATGGTTGCTATAGTGTATTTTTGCGCATGCGTGAGAATTTCAAGTTTCCTCCTTATTTTTCAATAGTTTGACAGTAGTCATGTGTCTTTCTGCCAAGAGCGACAGACGTCAGTGTTAGCCGTGATCGTCTAGAGGGTAGAACCCCACGTTGTGGCCGTGCTAACCTAGGTTCGAATCCTGGTCACAGCATTGACATTTTGTACATATTTTACAGTCCAAAATCTGAAGAATTATTTGTGTTTATAACATTGTTTTTTGACGTCGTACTTGCTGATAGGTTACTCTTATAACAATTTTGATCAACTGAGATAAAGATTTCGTGGTTTCATTAACGCTGGTGGGTTACTGTTTAAAGAAAAAACCTTAACGTTCACCTCAAATATTCAGCGTCCAAGAAATATAGGCCACTGGCAAACTGGAACGTCTGTGAGCATCCGGTGTATTATTTGGAGCTGTCCCTTTTGAGAGAAGTTCCGTGGTCGAAGTGGTCTGTCTACATTGGGTATCTAGTGTTTAACACTTTTATTACACGTAATCTTATTTAATTATGGAGTTAGCTAAAAAGCGATGGGTCACTGCATTTCTCCGTGTAAAGAGCAGTCGATTGATGCTTGAACTGTTGTCAGAGACCGTTCGTACACCGAGATACATCGTCTCAAAAGAAAGAAGAAAGAAGAAGAAAGAAGAAAGAAGAACAATTGGCCATTTTTGTACCCTTTTTTTTTGCTCTCTTTTGACATTTTAACCGACGTTCTGACACTCGCTGGATTCGTAAGACGCTTCTCTCTAAGAATATGTGCTTTTTGAAACTTATAAGTTGATTTTAGTTGAGATTTGGATAGTTTTGTTTTGTAGGCGTATATAGGCGTGTACGGGCCATCCCCATATAGAGAGTGCTACCGCCTCTCTGATTAGTTAACACATACAGCACATTTTTGTGTAATTAAAACAATATATCAGACCAACTGTTTCCGAGTCAATATGGACAAACCCACATATATACATACACAGACAATATGCTATATATATATATATATATATATATATATATATATATATATATATATATATATACTAGCAAAAGTACGCGTCGCTGACTGGGTTCAAAACCAGCCTACAGAAAAGTGACTCTGATTTATGAAAGTATGATAGATTATGCAAAGTTAGGGTTGTAAATTGGGGTTGAATTTGGGGTATCGAAACCCAAGCAAAATATGATGAAAGTAAAAATAATATAGAAAAACCCCATAATTTATTATACCATACCTGTTCACACTGAAACACTTATTACAATATTTTGTGGATCGATATTAAAAAAAAAACTTGGTAAACTTATTGATATTTCCATTCTATGGAGGTCAGGTGCGAACGAACACCCCATAATTTTATTATACCATATTTCTTAAAACATAATTATCAAAATATACTTACGCAGATTGATATAGAAAGTATGTTTTTAAGTTTGTGCCTATTTCCATTCTATGGAGGTCAGGCGCGAACGCAGACTCCACAATATTATTATACCATCCCTATTAAAGTTAAAACATACTTATCAAAGTATTCTTATGCATATCTGTATCAAAAACACTTGTAAACGTTTTTTTTTTAATTTAAAATCTTTTTATTTCCATACTTTGTGAACCAGGCGCGAACGCAGACCGCACAATTTTTATGAACCACCGTTCTGCCAGATCAAACATACCCATTCCTGTGTCTCGGTAAATCTTCTATCATTATATGTCATCCGTTTTTTTTTAATAGTCAACCATATAGGAGAATATTCGTTACCAGACACACACATTCGATTTATAATATAATATAATATAATATATATATATATATACACTTGTGCCCGATATTATTCATACCCCTCGGATCTTTGAGATTTCTATAAGAATATTGCTCAAACCAGAAGATAGACAATATTAAAGGGATTTCAAACAATAAATCAAGCATAATCATTTAATTTAAACTCAACAAATAAATAAATTATGCAAGTTTGAAGCATTATACTAAGAAAAACAATAATGGCACTAGTTCAAAATTATTCATACCTCTCTTACTAATAGTCAATAGCATGCCCTTTATTCTTAATTACTGCCTGTAACCGTTTTGGATATTTATCAACAAGGTTTTTACAAGCATCAACACTGATTTTTGACCATTCTTCAATGCAGTAGTTCTCTTAATCCCTCAAATGTCTAGGTTTCCGCTTTTTAACCTCAGTTTTCAATATGTGCCAGAGGTTTTCGATAGGGTTCAGGTCAGGACTCTGGCTAGGCCATTCCAAAACATTAATGTGATTATCCTCAAACCATTTCTTGATTATTTTGGCAGTATGTTTTGGATCATTATCCTGTTGAAGGACCCAGTTTGGTCCTAAATGGAGCTTCTCCGCATCCTGTCTAATGTTTTTCTGGAGTATCTCAAAATATTGCTCCTTCTTCATGGTTCCATCTATCTTGACCAAACTACCTGGACCACTAGCCGAAAAGGAGCCCCAAAACATTAGGCTACCACCACCATGTTTCACCGTGGGTATGGTGTTCTTTGGGTTGTAAGATTCTCCTTTCTTCCTCCAAACGTAAGAAGCATCCATATGGTCAAACAATTCAATTTTTGTTTCGTCAGTCCACAAAATACTTGAGAAAACGGACTCTGGAGAATTCACATGGGTCCTAGTAAACTTTAGACATGCTGCAAGGCGTTTTCCGGTGTGCAATGGAGTCCTTCTTGGTCTTCTTCCTTTCAGACCATTTTCATGCAGAGTCCTTTGCAATGTTTGCCTTGGTATTTTTATGCCAGAAGACTCCAGATTTTCTAAAATGTCCTTAGTAGTGGTGGTTGGATTTGCATTAACACTTCTTACAATATTCCTGGTGGCTCTACCAGACAGTTTCCTTTTCCTTCCTCTACCAATCAAGTTGTTTGTTGTGTGGTGGCTCTGGAATTTTTTGATGATGCTCTGTACTGTTGCTGTAGGGACCTCAAATTTCTTGGAAATTGACTTGTAACCTAAACCATCTTTATGTGAATTCACAATTTTAGTCCTAAGATCATTACTAAGCTCTTTTTTCTTTCCCATTCTAATAATTTTTATTCTTTTTTTGGTTTTCAGTTGATATCATTTTAATTTCTGAAAAATGCAAAAAACGAAATGAAATTAATCAAAGGTTGTATAAAAGCATTCAAAATAAGAATCAAACAGGAAACAAACAGTCAGAAACTCGATTAATACTGAAAAAATAAGGGGGTATGATTATTTTTGAACATTGCAGATTTTATAAATAGCTGTATATTTCTTTTATTACAAGTATCCCGAGATTTTAAAATGACGAAAATGATCAGAAGAGGTTTATAAAGAATATGTATCAATATGGACGTAAACAATAAATTCTTACAAAGTTACACCTAATAAACTCAATTTTCAAGAGGGGGTATGAATAATATCGGGCATATATATATATATATATATATATATATATATATATATATATATATATATATATATGCACTCGCACATATAGAGAGAGGCAGAGAAAGAGAGATGTATGGTAGCAAAGAGGCGCGCCATTGTCCACGATTGAATGAGGATAAAATAAACATTTCACATTCGCATGGTTATACTTCCATCGATTCGACGAACTCACCTATTTATAATCAAACGATTAATTACATGCTTTACTTCGAGATATGCTCCACGAAGTATACTGGGAGGAGGGGCCATGTGTATCTGCGCAGTGAATTGAGTTACATTGCACTGTAGAACATTTACTGTTGATTTTATAATATATATGTAAATATTGGTGTAACGTAAACATTTTATTGCGATAGGCAAGTGTCACAGTTCAATTTTGCTTTAAGGAGAAACATTCATTTTGCATGCACGAGATCCTACCTAAGAAAATCAGTTGATTTTATGAAATTATGATTTTATAATGACTTGAATTAAAATAAGACCTAAAACATCAAGTATATGATTCAGTTGTTCTCTTAATAGGAACATTGTTTGCAAACATTTCCATACATTATATAATAACTAACAATTAATTTGAAGTTTCTATACATTATATAGTAATTTACAGTTTATTTTCCGTTTGTGCGGTGATAAAGCTTCGTTAATGCACTTGTTATGAACAATTATATAAAAATGTCAGGGCAAAATCTAACTTCTTTTCTTAATCGGTTTATTTCAATATTCGATTTTTATAGTTATATAACGTATTCGATTACAAAATCCACGAAACAACACACATTCGCATCTAGTACCTTAGTGCGGATTTGAAAACACATCGAGCAGCCGTTTCTGAACTAACCCCCATAAACAAAGATATATAAAGTTCCTATTTATAATCGTATAGATATAGAAAAAAATCTGCTTAACATAATAACTGTAATGTGTGTGTCTTGTAGCTAGCATAATAAGTATTTTCATTTATCAGATTACATTATCCAATATTTTGCGGGAAAAAGTTTAAAATATCATCATGGTTTTTCTTTATATGTTGCTTCTAAATTAAAATATATTACGTTTTATCATTTTTCGCGCATTTTGAGGGTGCTTTATCTTGGAAATTTAGTATAAATTGTATTACGAATTAAAGAAACATGTAGCTCACCCCCCCCCCGAAACCAATTTTATTATCAGTAGTGTACGAAAGATAATAGTAACGGGAAAACTCAACGACATATAATTCTTGCTGGTATAACTACAACGCATACACAAACGGAAAGACAATAAAGCTGATATTCTTTTAAAAAAAAATCTGTTTGCTACAATAAATGTAAACAACATGAAAATCATATACCCTCAAGTAAAACAAATAAAAACAGCGTTCTTTAACGTTTCTTTTTTTTTTTTGAGAAGATAAACTAATAAAATGTTTATTTCACTAGAGCTGTATCGATTTCCATCCTACGTATGAGTACACGTTTCCTCGAGGATTGTTTGTAAATTGATTATCAGAAGAGGAATGTGATAAAACTGATAGAGGGCATTTTCGGTTTAATATTATTAATACGATTACGAGAAATTAAGCGTTCTTTTTGTGCGCAATACTGATAGGGTTTAATAGTGCGGCATAGCATATACACACGATTGCAAGACTCTCTCTCTCTCTCTCTCTCTCTATATATATATATATATATATATATATGCATATATATGTGCAAGACTATATATATATAATTATATATAAGGCTTGCTTAATATATATATATATATATATATATATATATATATATTTTGTTGTGATGTTTGCTTTAAATATATAATTATATATATATATATATATATATATATATATATATATATATATATATATATATTTATGTGTGTGGGGGGATGGGTGTATTTATATATAATTTTCTTATAAAACTGAAATGAATAATGCTTTTAAATCCACGTAAATCACTTTATGTATTTTTACTTTCTCCCTCTCTCTCACACTCTGTATATATATATATATATATATATATATATATATATATATATATATATATATATATATATATATATAACTACTTCATTTACTCACATAAACCTAATATACGAAAGTATAGATTTATGCGTAAACTTTAAGTATTTACTTCAAAAGTGCTCAATACGTAGGTAGAGCTAGTTAGTAATTTATAAAATATATATGGCGCATAAGCCTGACGAATCCTGTAGTGGATGAAACGCAGAATATTCAGTGTAGCTAAATCGCCATATATATTTTATAAATTACTATATATATATATATATATGTGTGTGTGTGTGGGTGTGTGTGTATGTATGTGTGTGTATGCGTGCGTGTGTGAACTCTTTGTTCTATGAGCTTAACAGTCCAATTTTCACAATACTCCGTAATGCTTAGGAATCATAGGTTCATATAATAAACTACATGATGACATTTAAAAATACTAGAGATAGTTAATCAATCAAATAATACTAAAATTTCCTGTCTTTGATGAAGAATAATTGTAAGCAGAAATAAATGAAAGTATATATGGTGTAATGATAAATGATCCACCATTACGTAATGATAAAAAGTACAGGAATACATCCGCTGTGTATAAATTTGCATATTATTCAATTTTACAGTATTATAATGTTAGTGTTGTTTTAATACGTAATATATCTATAACAGCTTTCGAGAATAATTTTCAATAAAATGACAAAACTAAACATTTATTAAAATATAATTTCTTCATTAGACTATCAACTATATCACAAATTGTTATTTAATAAAGCCTTAGACCATTCCATTATTCTTTTCAACTAGGGAATGTTAATCCATTTTAGTTTATTCCTCGAATGTAGAAATAATGACAACTTTTGAACTATCATCGCTGGCTTTAAACTATTATCTAATTTCTTGCAATGTGTCATTTATCATCTCTTGTTTTCAAGCCTTATTTTGTAAGCATGACTTCACATGAAAAGAGTCATTTTTTATCTATTTACAGTGCCGTAATACTTCAGAAAGTTTAATGTTTATCGAACTTTTATCCTGAATACTAAGCTATTCATCTTACGTGAGGAGAATTGCGTTTGTTTAATCTCATAATATATATATATATATATATATATATATATATATATATATATATATATATATATGTGTGTGTGTGTGTGTGTGTGTGTGTGTGTGCGATACATTGAGTTTCGGGTATTTTTTCTGTGATAATTTGTTAAGATTTAAACAATGTATCGTTTTCTGAAAGGCGTATATTAAATTGGAATACCATATCTCAATGCGCCATCTGATTTTCTGTAAAGTTTATACTGTCTTCATGAAGTTAATGATGCAATGGACCTTTGTACGACTATATGTGTATGTATATTTATACTATATTTGATATACCCTAAACATGCCTACCAAAGTACTTTAGTTAATGTAAAATATATATTGTTTATGGGATGTTTTATTTAAAAGAAAATTATAAGTAATGTCAGTAAATTTTATTTTATGGCCCATTGGCGTGAAATACTGAACGAATAACATAATTTACAGCATAATAACAATCAATATATTATAATCTGATATTAGTAAAGAATCCGTACGTCAGTTTGTATTTTACGCGCAAAATAAGATAAAATTAAACCAGAATATTCATAGCAGAGCATTTTCGGATATTGTAGAATCCAATCCTAAAAATGAATGTGGGTGCACATATTAAGCCTGATGTTTTATTCTGCTGAAAAATATCAGATATCAAATCGTTTAGAGTACAATACTTAAAATATCGTAGAAGGCCTATCTGCCAGGCTTATAGATTAGCTATGCAAATTGCAATAAAATATTTAAAAAAAACGTGAACATGTAATAAAATTGCCGCTTCTCATGTATAAGAAACATACGTGTTTAACTTACTTAATTAGCAATAATGAGCCAAAGATAAATACACCCATCAGTCGTTTATGTTTGTTTCTATCTCTAAGAAGCTTCTATTTAAGAAATGGCATACATTTTTGTTTGGAATTGTATGATGCTAAGAGAATTCCTAGTGTACGTGAAAAGCCTGTGAAAATCGACACATTTACATGACACTCATGCTGGTTTTGGCATAAATAAGTAATTTCCCCGAGAGCTGAGAAAATTGATGCGATAAATAATCCATATTTAATGGATGCAATATCTCCTAGATTTCTCTCACCTCAAATGTTGAAATTCATTTTCCTCATGAAATATATCCATTAGAATAATATGTAAAAAAAAAAAGCTGCGTTGTAAGATTTCATTTTAAGCGCATTTTTTCTATTTATGCCGAAGAAAATAATTCATAATTTTATTCCAAATATTTCTCTGAGACACAGCATTGTTAGAAGCAAATATACTGTATATATTAGAAAGCCGGTCTATTACTAAATTACGCGTATCAAAATACATAACTGTCACATGCTGAGACAGGTATGCTTGTATCCAAACACATGCGCACGAGCACAAGCACATAAATATGTGCGTACATAAATAAATAAAGATATGTATCTGTATAAGTATGTGTTTAAATATACATTATATGTGTATATATAAATATATAAACGCACATTAAATGTTAACATATATAGACACATTATACGATTATTATTTTTCTCTTGCTCCTTATATATATATATATATATATATATATATATATATATATATATATATATATATATATATGAACACATATCTGTGTGCGTGGGTGTATTCGTATGTGTATGCGTGTGTGTGATTGGAGGTTGCCCTGATTACGCGGTTTTAATATACGTTAAAATATATTTTAATTCACAAAAATCTCGTGTATACTATTATAAGATGCTTTTTTAATTATCTATTGATTATTATATTCTTACATAACATGTTTTAATAATTCCAAATATTTATATAAAAAATTACCACGACGATATAAGCCAGAATCAGAACGATATTATGCGAATATACTAAAAAAATAAAAATTATCAAATATATTCACGTGTATTTACGTATGTGAAGGAATAGCGATTTGGATTTACTTAAACCTAACAAGTTCCATTCGTTTTCAATTTCTTCCGATTAAAATCCGCATCGAATTAAATCATCAAGTTCAAATAAATCTGTACAATAAATAAGATAAGCTTTTCATACATATAAACACATCCCTACTGTATATAAAATGCAAAATACGACTGTACTAATTTGTACATTTTTTCACATCAAAACATTTAAAGACAAATTTTTAGGGCGAAAATCTAAATTAAAGCGGCACATTCTTAGGAATTGAGGATTAACAAAATAAAAAAACAAATCAAACAAGAGCGGCGGTTATAGGAACGAAATAATTAGCCAGAAGGGGAAAGAAAGACTTGCAGAGAATATTTAGGGATTGTATTTCACTTACTACTACGGATGTACAAACATTTTAAATTATTTAGAAGTAAGACATTTTTAGTCGAGGAAGTGATTTGGGAAATATGATATGTATATAAGGATCAGGAAAGGGGTATAGTATGAGGGGAATAGTAGTTTGTTAGAATGATCGCGATGGAGAAAGACATAGTAGCATCTTTTGTATTCATATATAATATTATATGATATAATATAAATGTATATATATATATGCATGTATATATATATATATATATATGTGTGTATGTATATATATAGTTTAGTGGAAATGGTAATTAATAAAAACTGAAGAAAGTGCTAAATACTGTTGTACAGATAATATGCGTTTTAGTTTTTATTACCGTCCTTCTGTTAAGTTACATTATTGTTTCAGTTACTCGTTCGTTTTTTCGGCCGTCTGTAGCTTCCTCAGACGTTTACAGAAACCCTTTCTGTAAACGTCTGAGGAAGCTACAGACGGCCAAAAAAACGGCCGAGTAGCTGAAGCAATAATATAACTTAACAGAAAGATACAGCACTAAAAAATAAAACGTATATATATATATATATATATATATATATAAAGATATATATATATATATATATATATATAGCAGCAGGGGTTATTAGGAAACCCCGGGGAAAGTGCTCAATATTATTGCAATGCCATTTTGTAAAGTCTTACGAAGTTACTGGATCGTTAATATGATTCGGTAAGCGGAACACCTGTAACTAAACAGATAAAACTGTAATAAAAAATAGAAAACATGTATATATATATATATGTGTGTGTGTGTGTGTGTGTGTGTGTGTGTGTGTGTGTCTGTGCGTATGTAAGTCTGTTGCTGTATGTATTATGCTATTTTAATGTGTATCTTCGATATTGGAATTATTAACAAGTATTGATTATAAAACTAATGTTAATCCCTATTCCTGCGACATTATAAGAATCGTTCATCTTGCAATACATATCCTCTTATTGATTAATCCAATCTGCACGGTGAATCACCTTAAATAAATCTCTTTATGGAAGTGTTTTTATAGTATTTTTAACTCTAAATTTCAATATGTGCTTAATAGCAATATTAATTGTTATTTATAACTAGCGGCTTCGCTCCGTAGTCACAAACAACGTCGAATCCAAGAAAAAATAAAGTACACTCAACATTAAGTACACTCAACATCGTCTTACCATCAACACTTACCCTGTGAACTCGGCGTAGGGAAAATTCCCACATGCACAAAACAAGATCACTGAAACAAAATACCTTAATTAAGGAAGGATAATGAGTAAACCTAGGATAAAATGATGGTTAAAATTGTCACGAGCTTGCCAGTATTGGAACTTTCAATATTCAGATCCGAAGTCAGACGTTTTATCCATTATGGCACAAGTTCTGTCCGTATGCCGAAAGATGTTACCGCGACAGTATACATACAAAAATTCCGTGACATGTGCAGATAACTTGTTCGATAGGTTTAAGAAACGGTCCGCACCCCTGATTCCGGACTTTTGGTCTGACTCGGCGATGTTCGTTACGAACCGTATGTAGATAAGGAAAATTTAGGGGCTTATATCTTTCAGGAAAAAAAAAAAGAATAGTTCAATTCAGTGTATTCGATCGAAAGTATTATTGGTAGATATACACACATAAATAAATAAATATTAAAAATGTTATTAATAGTATAGATAATTAATTTGTCAAATGCATTTCCTCCGTAGATAATAGCTATGAAGTGAAAGTTAAAATATAAATTTAACTTCCGTGCATTCCTTATTTAAAACAAAAACTATTTTGTCAATTCCATATTTTATTTCATAACATTTTACTATAAATTATATAATTATTACTTTTCACTGTGTTATATATATAGAGCTATTTTATTTGGCTAGAATTGGCTTATATAAAAATATTTATTCTGAACAATATTTTATAATATTGTAACCCACAACATTTATTAATCTGTGATTTTACTACTCTCATTGCCATGGCACACACAAACGCACCGATATATACATACATATATATATATATATGTATGTATATATATATGTATGCATATATATATATATATATATATATATATATATATATATATATATATATATATATATATATGTATATATATGTATGTGTGTGTGTGAAAATAATGGAAATAATATTCCGGCAAAATAGATAAATAAAAAGGGAGAAACCCTATTATGTGTTCATCAACGTTTCGTCTTTATTTCGAGACTTCCTCTGGATGAATGAGATTAAGAAACAAAATATACCTGTACAAAATATTTGAAAAGGTTTCACGTGCACAGTGTGACGCAATTCTATTTCAGAAAAAACGGAAAAAAGACGTTGGAAATTCAAAAAGGAGGGGGCTGCTGGCGCTGTTAACGAGGGAGACATTTTAGTGACGTCATATAGTCGTTAATGTAATTTTAAAAAATATGAAAGCAGTTAATATTCTTACTGGAAAAAAGATATATCTTTTTAAATTTAAATATAGGTTTGTAACAGAAATGAAATGATTTTTTTGTAATGTAATTTATATTATATGTATTATTACAGGGGGGTGTTTGAATGGTGTGATTAGGTTAACCTGTGACTACAGTTAAATAATGTCATTTTAATAAAAGTGTACTTATTAATGGCGCTATGTTATAGAAACCTTCACGTTGTTTAATTGTGCTTGAATTTACGATAAGCGCAGATTCAAGAAGTCTCCGGCGCGGTTTATTTGAAATAAATTTAACTACTTTTGCTTGTTTAAAGTCAAAAGTGTGGTTATGTTGCAATGAATGTGAGAATAATGCACTTAGATAATTGCTATTTTTTTATATCTCTTTTACGTTCATTGAGCCTTTTTTTCCAATTTACGCTGGGTTTCACCAACGTATTTATGATGGCAATTTTGGCAAGGGATAGTGTATACACCTTCATTGGAAACTGGTCTGTTTTGGAGATGTTTCGTAGTTTTTAATATATGTCTTTTGGTTAGTGATGTGGTTTGTACGATAGGAATTTCTAGTTTATTTAGTGTCTTACAGATTATTGTATTATTGGTGGATGTAGGTAAAAGATGTATGTTTATGAGAGAAAGGTCTGGTGTGTATGATTTTTTATTATTATTTATTCTGGAAAATATTTGTGTGGCTTTTCTCTTAGCATTCAATATGAAATATATCGGATATTGCAAGATTTTCAAAATGTTTTTGAGGTATTTCAATTCTTCGTCCAGATATTCAGGACTGCAAATTCTGAAAGCGCGGAAGAAGAAACCAATTAACATCCCTGTTTTTATTTTATTATTATGGTGTTAATAGAAATGTATGTAATCATTTTTGTGTGGAGTTTTTCGGTGAACTTTGAAGGATAGCGTATTATTGGATTTTATAATAAGTATGCCTAGAAAAGGTGATGATTATTTGTTTTCTGTTTCATGGGTAAACTTTATGGAAGATTCGACTGAGTCTAATTTGTCTCTAATGATATTTATGCACGTGTTTTCAGGAATCTAAAATACTTTGTGTTTGGAGGTAATCTGAATTTGAAATGACTAGATTCTAGGAAAGACAAGCTAATACTCCACTAAGAGGGTTACCCAGGGGAAGACCAAAATTTCGTTTATAGAAATTGTTATTGAAATGAAAATAAGTCATAATGTTATAAGTCTAATGATTTTTAATAGAGTGTCGGGAGGAAAAGCTAAGTTAATGTTAGCTTTTTTAAGTGTTTAAGCATTTTAATGGGGGCATTAGTATATAATGATGTTATATCTAAGCTGTGTATAGTTTTGTTTTGTAAATTAATGTTTTTATTTTTTTTGTTGAGTAAATCTCCGAAGTTCTTCATGGGGGAGTTGCTGATAGTGCCCAGTAGTGGAGTCAAATCGTTGAATATGGCACGTGCATTTTTACCGGTGCCGGACATTATAGGGCGCATAGGGATATCTGCTTTGTGAGTTTTGGGGAAGCCATACATTGCCGGGACATTGGGGTAGTATTCAATGTATGACATCCTACTTTTATTGCTTTTTATAAGTGTTTTGTAAGATTGGTTGAAATTCACAATACTTCGATTTACTGTCTTTAAATCAGTCTTGGTGTAAGAGTCGTTGTCTGCAAAGAATGTGGAAACTTTTTTCCAAATATTCATCTTTTTCCATTAATACTATGCCACCACCTTTATCAGCTGTTTATATAATCAAGTTCTTGTTATTTACTAGGTGTTTCGAAGCATCTATGTATCTCATAGGAAGTACAGTTTCATATAGATGAGTAACTTCAACAGAAATAACACCCAGTATGAAACCTTTTTGAAAATCCGTATCTTAATGTTTGTAATTCTTCAAAATTTTGTCGGTAGTAATATTTGAATGTATGCCAGTTGGGAATTTTAGTCCAAAATTAAGGGCTTCAATTTCGGTGTTTGAGAGTACTTTGGTAGCAAGATTTTGTATTAGATCTGGGCGTCCTACGGTTCTCCAGTTGCTGTCGGAGATTAATTTTGTAAGTTTATTATCCAGTTTGTGACAATGGTGGGTGTGTAATCTTAAAACTGATTTGTTTATATTTAAGAGAAAATTGTGTGCCATGGTGTAGTTTTGTAGTAGATCGTTAGCTAATGTTCGGGCTTCATGGAATAAATAAGAGCTTTGTTGTTTTAAAAGATCCGCTGAAGCAACTAAATATGTTTCAATGTAATCCGGGAAAATATCGTGCGAATATTTCAAATATTTAAATGTACTTTTGGGTATAATTTTTCTTGTATACATTTAAGCAAATAAGTTCTCCTGTTGTTGTGAGAGTTGGCAGCGATTAATAATTTTTTGTATTGCCGCAATTTTTGCTTAAAAGTTTGGTGTTCCATTTTACCAGAATGATGAAAATAATGGAAACAGTATTCCAACAAAATAGAGAAACAAAAAGGAACAAACCGTATTATGTGTTCATCAACGTTTCTTCTTTATTTCGAGACTTTCTCTGGATGAATGAGATTAAGAAACAAAAAATACCAGTACAAAATATTTGAAAAGGTTTCACGTGCACATTGTGACGTTCATAATTTTTCAAATTACATTAACAACTATAAGACGTCACAAAAATGTCCCTCTCTTTATCAGCGCCAGCACCCCCTCCTTTTTGAATTTCCAACGTCTATTTCCGTTTTTTCTGAAATAGAACTGAAACCTTTTCAAATAGTTTTTATTTGTATTGTTTTGTTTTAAATTTTTATTATGACTCTCCAATAAGATACTACGATGAAGAGTGATACTGTGCATAGTTCTCAGAAAATTATTAGATGATGTACTTTACAAAAAGCCTTTGGCACGAAAGATGGCTTGAAGAAAAAATATTGTCATGTATACATTGTGCGTCATATTTTAATTGCCATTAAATACTTTATAGAACCATACAAGTAGAAAAGGATCAGTATGAAAAGAACACCTCTAGATAATCAATACGGTTCCGGAAGAAACCTTTGCATTAAACACTGTCGAAGGTCTTTGGCATATCAACAGACATAGTTATAGAAATTTGCAACGACAATAGCAACACTGATCCTGTGCGATATCACAGTCATCAAGTTAGAAGTACATTTTTAAAGACGGAGTTCTATTGCTTGCCTTTAAGTATATTTTCTAGCTTAGATTGTTTCAATGTAACCTAATGGATAACATGGGGTCAGTCATATTTGCAAATGAGTGCCTTGGTGTAATTAAGTTATTCCTAATATTTGTTCATGTAAAACAAAAAACAAACAAACTATTTTCCATGTTTATTTTGATACTGACCGCGATTAATTAAAAAAAAAATTATCCTACTTATATATTGGTGAACGGTGTTGAATTTCCATTATGACAATTAACTGAAATCTTACGCTTATACATTTCATTGTTGAGGAAATAGTTCACTTAGTCTGATAATTTAATGGCAACGATGAAAATCCAAGTTTCTTTTTACATTTTTTGCAGAAAATTCGCTTTATTATACAATTAATAATGACCACTTACCTATTAAATAGTGTTGAAGTAAATATTGACCATCTTTAAAACATATAATTAGTATACATGAACTATTTTAAAACACACACCCACACCCACACTTGTAATGAATACCAAAACAAGTCTTGTCGTAAATTATCAAATCAACCAAAATTCCAACCATTTAATTAAGGCAAGCCTATTCTTTTATTGGAGCTTTTCCTATGGGAAAGCTAATAATATTGTAACTAACATGGCATTTTTAATATGAATTACAAGCAGGCCGCTTGCCTTTGATCAATCGAAAAAACTCTTAGATATTTAAATTTATGTATACCTTTTTATTATTACATTTTCACACCAAACAAATCAAATTGCCACTTTTGTATAGGGGGCTACTATAAGGGGCAGCAACTATGTAGAGATTTGGGCAGCAAGATGTCGGTTCACGTTACATTTGAACTTCTGCATGCACGTAAAGTTGGGGAAGCAGGGAACTGGAATGGAATTCCAGAGTGTAACGGTTCTGGGATAGAAACTGCTGGAGTAGAAAGATTTTTTTTAAATTTACGGATCTCTACTGTATGGGTGTGTGATTCAGTTGCCTGTCGGGTTTGTCGAGTGTGTCTAACTCGTGGGGGTACAAGTGCCTGCAGTTCGCCAGAACATTCACCATTAAAATCCTTGTAGAACAGGCAGAGGGGTGCAACATTTCGTCGATGGGACAGAGGCTGAAGCCTAGATGCTAGTTCAAGCCCTATCAGATTTGCGACTCTCTTTTGAACCTTGTCTAGGAGCGAGAAATTGTAGCAGATGCACCAGCCCAAATGTGACAGCAATACTCCGTACATGGGCGAATGGTGGACTTATTGAGGTACAAGATATTTTCGGGTGTTAGTAGTTTTCTAGAACCGTAGAGAGAACCTACGTTCTTCGCAGCGGCTCTTGCAATGCTTTCAATGTAATTGTTCCAACTCATGTTTCATGTGAACGTTAGGCCAAACAGTTTTAAAGATGTACTCTCAGACAGGGAATCACTATTAGGCCGAGAATGTTTCTTGTAATTATTGAAGGAAACCAGTTTAGTCTTGGCAGCATTGAATGTGACCATCAATTTTTGCCCCAATTCCACTACAGATTGGGGTTCATCCTCTGGTGTTTTTGCCATTTCTTTAGATACATGGTCATTTGTTTTCATGACGTGCATTTTATAGAGTGTGGTGTCATCAGCATATATATACATCTCAAAGGCAATTTTGTCGTGGGGTCATTTAAAAATATCAGGAACAATAGAGGTCCAACGAGTGACCCCTGAGGCACTCACGCATTTATATCATATTGTTTAGATGAACGGCCGTCTAGGACAAATTGGATTTTTCGCTTATCTAAGAAGGATTTAATTAAGTATTCTACCAGTGATACCGTATGATCTAATTTTCCTGAGGACATCCTAATGTCATAACCTGTCAAAAGCCTTAGATATATCTAGAGCTACCGCTCTGCCCTCCACGCGTTGCCCAGTTAATGGTGTATACGTTCAGATATTACAGTTAGGATGTGTGCTGTGAAACGAACTTGTCTAAATCCATAGTTTTGGTCAGTCAGACGTTTCGCAGTTTAACGTTATGAACTAGAGAATAGTTAATTATGGTTACAAATATTATGGACAAAAAGTTGGAGAAGGCTAATGGGGCGATAATTTGATTGGTCAGTTCTTTCGCCAGAATTCTTGAATACTGGTACTATGGAAACAGGTCTCCATTAGCCCAGAAAGAAACATTCATTTACGCATTTGTTGTAGAGTTTGGAGAGAACTGGAGCTACTCCGGCCGAATCCTTTTTTAATAGCACAGCTGGAATGAGATCGGGTCTACATTCTTTTGAAGTGTCAAGGTTTTTTTTTATAATAGCATGCATCTGAGCGGTATTGATTTTTAGATCGTCTGTCCGAAAAGGAAAGCCAGGTAGGGGGTAGTTGGAAGGGTCCAGTGTGGAGTTTAAGGCAAATGGACTTGGCAAGCATGTTAGCCTTCTCGGTTGCTGAGTAAACAACCTCGTGATTGTTGGTTAGTGGGGTAATTGTTGATTGCCCATAATTTTCTACACTGTTGTGGATTTTCCAGAAGTCTCGAGTTCCTAATTTTTGTGCTTCCGTGCGTTTATCAGTGCTGTCAGTAAATTCTCTCTTAGCTGTTGTTATTTCTTTCTTAACTTTACATCTAGCTTATATATACTTCTGTCTGTTTGACCTGGAGTTATATCGATTAAATGCTCGGTATGCCTGCTTTCTTTGGACAACTGCAGTTGCGCAAATAGAAGTAAACCATAGGGGAAATTGGGGTTTGCTATAAAATTTCCGTATGGGAATATGCGCTTCCATTGCCGTTTTGAACCATTCAGGTCCTATTTGCGCACTCTTCAGCAGAAAGAGAAAAAATATTTCCCCATGGTGCATCTCTGATAAGATTTCTGGTGGCTTCGCAGTCAGCCTTTTTATAATATCTCGTTGTTTTGAGCACTGGCTCTTCAGTTTTGGCCGTAGAGTTTAGGACTATTTCGACCATTATCACTGCATGATCAGCGTTCCTGAGGGGGCTGTCAGCATTCAATATACAATCATCGGGAACTGCAGGATGAAACAGATCTAGAATTGATGCGTGTTGTTCTTGCTGGTCTGGGAAACGGGTTGGAAACGTTATCATTTGTGATAGGGAGTGAACTATACAGATGCTATGTGTTGTGCTGCCCGCTGCATTTGTGTAAGTAGAGAATCCAAGCCAGTTTTGTGGTGGACACAAAAGTCACCAAACACATGTACTTGTGCGCTAGTGTCGATGGAGAGTGCTGTGCCTATGCTGTCAAAAACTTTGTTTATAATGGTGCAGTCCTGGGTCAAGGGAGAGCGGTAGAGAATGTAAAAGTAGCTAATATTGTGTTGCATGTTTAGTCTAAAGCACATAAAGGCTTGATCGTCCGATTCTAAGTTTGTTTCTCTAGTGAAGGGGAGGGTGGTACGAATGTAGAATCCAAGTACGTGCAGATGTCTGTCAGAATCCTTACGGCAGAGTACCCAGATATGTTAAAATAGTTAGAGGGAATGGAGAAGTGTAGGTTAGTCTCACCTAGTGCTAAGATATCCGGGGTATTTGTTAGGAGAAATGCTTCAACATCAGTTAAATTAGTTCTATGCCCACGGATGTTCGTGAACGCAAGCCTCAAGTGAGAAGGCAAGTTGGATTTGTTTGACTCCAAGCCTGGTTTAAGCTTATTTTTTATTGTACTCTCAGAATTTTTTAAACAGTTTCAGTTAGGTAAGGGGGAGGTGAACAAGAGGTTATGCAGAGTATCGGACATGCATCACAAGTAGACCATCAGCTGACCTTTCCTCAGCTAGGACTGTGTCCTCATGAAAGATAATCGGGGATGAGTGCAGGGTCCCTTTCTATGCGCGACATTGCACTACAAGCATCCCGATATTATACAGCTGTTGATGGAGCAGCCGCTCTAAGCGCTACCAAAAGGTTAGGACATCTGTACTACCAGTCGAAAACAGCAACCAGGAACTGTCAATCCGTTATCCTCAACCCATCAGAAAGTCAACCAAATCTAATTGCACAGGCATATGCGGTTACTCAAGCACTCCCAAGTGCTCAGTTTTGAGGGGTGGGCTTTATCGGGGTGGGGAAAACAGTGTTCATTGCCCTTACAATAAACAAGATCTACAACTGAGTGTATCTTCGAATCTCTGTGATAGCCTCTCTGCGCCTGGCTAAATAGGAAAAGAAGGAGTATGGAAAAACGTATAAATGTATACTAAACAAAGAAATCTATATTTATAATGATTATTATACTTATAAATAATTAACTAAATTTGAAATTTTTACACTCTTAGCAGCTATACCACTTGTCTTTTTAATATATAATAAAACGGTCCAAAATCCTTTAATTCCCGATCTAAGAAACGTTTTACCGTCTATATTCTCCCTTTTAGACCTAGTTTCCATACGATTGTAATTTACGTTTTTTTTATTGGTTAGCGTACGTTTCTTTTTCTACTAAATCTTATTCTCCTACTTTTTCATTTATATTATACTTCTTATTTCTTACGACCTCGATTTACATGTCACGATGATGTATACATTACATTTTTTCTTAAACCATGTGTAATCTTTTAATTTAATTATTTTTATGTTGTGATCGTGACTTGACTTTATTTACTGTTCGTGATTTAAAAGTGAACATTTCTTTCTATTTTCTATATTTTTAAAATTCGTGCCTAGTTTCCTTGCGTATGTATTCCAGGTAATATATTTATTCTTAGACATTTTGCTTAATTTATATATTAGATTAAATTTATCACGTGATTATTGCGTAAGTTATATTATAGTTGAAAGTATTTATGTAATGAAAACTTAATAACTTAAATTTAGTCATCATATATAGAAAATCAGAAGTTATTTTTCTAATAGAAAACATTATGTTCATTGTTTAAACAAATATGTATTTAAATGTTATAAAACAACAAAACATTTCTTACATAATAATAGTTAGCTGTCGATTAAATGTGGTTCATTCGTTGGTGTAACCAAACAAAATAAATTTATATTATTATTACTACAGTAGAAAACATGAATACGAAATTAATCCGGGGCCAACGTTTTTTCCGGAAGCCACACTACCACGAGTTTCTACTTTACGAAATAATCCCCGGGCTATTAGCAACGTAACACGAGGACAGTTTTTAATTTTTTTACTTGACCATTATTTGTTATATATATAATGTATGTATATATAGCAGAAATAGGAATTAGTAACAACCTGAAAAAAGTGCTCAATACTATTGCAGATCAAAAATGTTTTATTTTTTCTTACCGTTTTATCTGCTTAGTTACACATATTTCGGTTACCGAATCGTATTAACGTTCCAGTAACTCTATCAGACATTATAGAAATGGTCATTATGCTTGGAAATATCATATTAGAAACAGCACGAAAAAATGGGGGGAAGAAAAGTAAGAAAAGGGTGCAACGGAGACCGACAGCAGTTAAGTTAAAAAGGTTTAACAAACATAGACAGTTGTAGAGGGTAGGGCGAGTTTAAGAAATTAAGCTCGACACAGATAGGAATATAGGGAGAGAGAGAGGGGGGAGAGAAAGAGAAAGAGAGAGGGGTAAGGAAATGGGGAGAAAGGATTCAATTTACAGTTTTAAAAATTTAATAAACATTAGAAGATGCTGGTGGTTAGGAGGGTTTAAGATGTTCAAAAAGATAAGGATAAGAATATACATACAAGGGTCAGAGAGAGAGAAATAGAGAGAGGAAGAGAAAGACGGGGAGGAGAGAGAGGGAGAGAAAGAGGGGGATTAGAGAGAAGGAGAGACAGAGAAGGTGTAAAAAAGAAAGGAGACGCGTAGGATGGATAGAGTTTTTGTAGCGGATATAAGAGAATGAAATATGGAGATAAGAACAATTGTGAAGGAAGAGGGAGAGCAGCAAGCAATTCAACACGTGGTTCTGGACTGTCGCGCTTAGATGTTGTGTGTGCGTCATATAGGTTTTGAAATGTAAAAAGGTTTTGCAGATTGAGAGGGGTGCGTCGTTTGCATTAACTGAGATGTGTCTTCTCCAAACAGGTTTAGTTACATCCAACGTAAATGCATTTATCTATTTAAATTCATTGACGATTAAAGGTCTTTAAGAAATAAAGTAAGTGAATTACAATGACTTGAACATGATAAATATGGATTGGATAAATATAGCATTGATATGGATGAAGGAGAATATACGAAAAAAATCTATACCTATAATTACTTGTTAATATTTAGTAGCATATCCCTTCTGCAATTTTATAGCGTGCAATCTTTTGGTAATCCCTTGAATTAGAGTGCAGCAATACTCCGGGGAAAAGCTTCCCACTTTTCTTTCATTTTTGTCTCAAACTCTTCCAAATTTGATTTTTTTTCATTGCGTATCTGTTGTTTGATGTAATGCCATACGTTTTCGATAAGATTTAAATCCGTAGATTGTGCAGGCCAATCCAAACGCGAACTATTATGCGCTGCCAGAAATCTACAAACATTACCAGCTGTGTGAATGGAAGCATTACCCTGCATAAAGATGGGATTATCATTCAAATTCCGATTAAAGTAGGGTAGAAAGTGCTCAGTCAACATATTAATGTACTTGGTTTAATTCGATCTTGCAAACGAACAATAGGTTTAGACCCTTGGTACTAATAACGCCCCACACCAAAACTGAAGCTCCGCCACATGCAGTGTTGAAACTAAGCACATAGGTTCAAATTCTTCGTCTTTCTCCCGACGGACATACTGCCTACCGTCACTGCGTAACCTATTAAATTTGTTTTGTCGTTAAAAAACACTTTTGACTTATATGAAGAGTAATCATTTCATATCTTGTCACTCCATCTCTTCAACCAGCGGCGTGCGGTTTCATTACCAACACTGAGGTCTTCGTCCGTGCAGTTGGGGCCTAGTGGGCAAGATGTTCAAATGTGCTCGATGGTCTGAACTTGGGCACCACAGGGGCATTATTCCCAACTCGCATTTAGGTAAAAATGCACATTCGTAAATAATTGAATTCATTGAAAACATATCGCTAAAATCAAAACAAAAAAACAACATCTAAGTAAATCGCGATATATCCAGTCAGTCGGCGAGATGGTCCAGCTACATTTAATGTAAATGTTTAAACAACGATACCTCATTTGATTCGCCTTTTATTTTTCTGTAATTTTACCTGCTCATATTTAACTTGTAATTGAAATATGCTAGTGTTAACGTCAATTTAGAAAAAATAATTTCAAATTGAGGAGGAAAAAACGTCCGGACAATCGAAAATTGTTATTTAAATATAACTTTAGGACAATAATGCAACAAACATACAACATGCACACAATGAATTAGTTAATATTGAATAGCATAGCCCTTCTGCAATTTTACAGCCTGCAATCTTTTAGGAGTTCCTTCGATAGGACATTTGTGTGGGAACATGTATTTCTATTTCTGCTTTGAAGCATGCATTACTCTCATGTGCGCATTTTTCCACACGAAGGAATGAAATATTTTCCCATGAAGCATCTCTGGTGTAATCTCTCATGGAAAACTTCTCGGTGTTATTGTTGTAACTTCTAGTTTTGAGCAATGGCTCTCCAACTTGGGGTGGAGAGTTTAGAGTTGTGTCTATCCTTATCACAACAAGATCAGCATTCATTGTTAGAAATAGATCTTGAGAGTTGGGCTAGCAATGTTACTCTCGGCGTAAAGGAATGGGATATAGAAAATTTATTGATGATGCAACCAACTGTGTTTTTACGGTGACCAAATAGATGTATTTGGACGTTAGTGTACAAAGAGATTACAACATCTATGATGCCAGAGACATGATTGATTACAGAACAGCCATAGGCCGAGGGCGAGCGATAAAGATTATATAGGTACCTAACGTTATGATGTAAGTTATTCTACATCTCATGAAGGTCTGATCACCTGATTCCAGTCTAGATTCCCTAGTGATGAGGACGGTGTTACAAATATAGTCTGTAAGTCCCTTCATTTTCTGGCAGAGTTCTCACGGCAAACTGGTAGGTAACAAGACATGTTAAAGACGTTAGCTGGAGGAGTGACACTTAGTTTCACTCACTGCTCAGATATCCCAGGAGTTGCTGGAAGAAATGATTCTACATAATCTAAGTTAGTTGTAAGTCCATCGATATTATATAACGAAGGAGGAGAATATTGGCAAACATCATATAAAATTCAGTAAATTTTGTCGGACAAAATACGTAAACATATATAAGCTTTAATTCTCGAATCATATTTTAAATACATTCATTTGACGCATTTGATCTTTGTTTAAAAGTATATTATTGAGTATTTGGTCACCGTTGCATTTTTAAATGAGGTTTGTTCAATCATGTTTTTTATATTTATATGTTAAACAGATTTTAAATGCGTTTATTTTACAGATACAAACAAGATATAATTAGAACATTATAATAACTTCTGATATTATTTAGATTATTTCTCAAATTAATAGAACATGAGCAGATTTTATGTTTCGGTCGTAATCTGTTAGGCACTATTAAATTTACATCTGTATTGATTCAACAATACACACATGCATACGCATATACGTATGTACACACACACACATATACATATGTGTGTGTGTGTAAATGTATAGTTAGAAGTAAGTATAACAGGCGCGACATTCATTTTAAATGCCGTCGCCTATTAAATGTTGTGGATTATTAATGTATGAAAGAGAAAAACTGAATAACATTAAAACACAATAAAATCAATGTAAATTGTAGGTGTTTACTTTGCATTCTTTCGTGCATAATTATTGTTAAAATATGACGGTCTTCACATTGTTTAAAACAATAATAAATAAATAAGTTTTTTATGAAATACAAACTGTGCCAGCAGAATAGTTTTTTGTTACTGCTATAATTCACTTAAAAGTAATGTATTCTTTCATAATGTCCTCGATATGCATACCTCGATTTCAAATCCTTTTGTCATTTTTCTTAATTTGGTAACAAGTTAACGACACCATTTAAAATCAAGTTTTAAACGTATGCAAAAAATAGTTTTAAAAGTGTATGCCCCTCTCTACAATCCATTGCAATAACTATTAACAGATACGTTTTTAACTATACAACCATGAATGGAGTATATTTCCCACGCATAGATTGGTGTCTCTATTTCTATTTACCCTTTCGTATTGATAGCGCATTAAATAGTCTATTAAATTCGTACCCTTACAGCAAAGTTAAATGTCTTTATCTGTTTTGCATGTATTTTAATGAATTTACCAGACTATTAGCAACACCCCCGCACTTCACTCCTGAAATCCAGGAAGATCGAAAAACTTAAACGTTCTAATAGTTTCTACTCTCGGAATATTACCGTTTGAATTCCCACTGTATTTCACACCATTATGACATGAAATATTTAAATATAATATATACAGGAATCTCACTTTTCTAGTTGCTGCATGGTCTTATGAAAACATGCTTCCAATTGTTAACACTTTTTGCTAAATAATAATATATATTGTTTGGCTAAGCTATCACAAAATTCAAGAAGAGCACATACATGAAAAAGACATGGCGACGCATGAAATAATTCATATTTGCATTGCATAAAACTTGTTATAAACCATTAGATGAACTCAGTTGCCAATAGATTTATATCAAATATAAACTTTAGATAATTCGTAAAGTGAAATATTTACGATGACGAACTCCAGTAGTAATACAACTTTTACATTATCCAAACATTTAAGATAGATTTAATAGTTTTTATGGATTGCAAAAGTTTTATAGTTTGGACGCTTTTAGGTTTGGAGACAGATACTCAGCGTCTACGTCAATGGAAGTACATTTAATTAACGAATCGATAAAATAGATTGCTATTCTTATCTCATTTGTTAGAATATATACATATATATATATATATATATATATGGATAGATAGTTATATAGATATGTATATATATATATAAATATATACATATATATATGTATCTTTGTGTATATATATATATATTTATATATATATGTGTGTGTGTTTATATATCTATATAAAAGTTGTAGTTGGATTCATATATATATATATATATATATATATATATATATTACTATATGTTTCGCTGATATGCGAGGTTTCAGTAAAAAAATAGTCACTCATTTTGACAAACTGCGCAGACAGTAATAATAAAAGCAATTTAAGACACAGTTGAAACACACCTAAACTTATCAATAACTCATATACATATATATATATATATATATATATATATATATATATATATATATATATATATATATATATATATATATTATTTTTATTGCAGCCATTCCACTCTGGAGATTTTTAGTAACACTACAATTCATAACCATTACTCTCAAAGTCTTTAATAATTAATAAATAAACAAGGATAAGAGCTTAAAGTATACAGAAGGTTTCCAATGCACCACAAATTAATTACTATATATATATATATATATATATATATATATATATATATATATATATATATATGTGTGTGTGTGTGTGTGAATAAAAAGGAAAAACCTAAAAGAGTAAAAACAGAAATAAAATCAACGTTTCGTCCCTATTTCAGGGGACATCATCAGGATTTCTAGGGGAGGATGTACAGGAAGACGGTCATATATCACATGCGAAAGAGAAGTTCAGTTCTCTTTCTTTTCTGGAGAGAAAACATTTCATGATGAAAAGAGAATTTTTATCTAGTGTGTGTGGAGGGGGGTCGGGTTATATACTTATATGCATTTTTTTATCAACCAGGATCTAAATTAATGTTTTGTTCATGAATTATTATATTACCTATGTTTGGGGCTACATTATAAAATCCGTTTCTTTGTTTGATGGTGTTGACTTTTGAAATTAAAGCAGATTCAATAAGTCTCTGTTTCGCTCTATCTGGGATAGATTTTAAGATTTTTGCACGTCCAAAGCCGGAAGAGTGGCCATGTTCGACACAGTGGGAAAAAGTGCATTTAAGGGATTGGCATTTCTTATGTCCCTATTATGTTCGCTGAGTCTGATTTCCAAATTTAACTGTGTCTCACCTATGTATGATTTTTTGCATTCATTACATGGGATAGCGTAAATACTGGCTTTGGAAGTGGAGATTTCAGCGGAATTCTTGCTAGTTTTTAAAGTTCGCTTTATAATTAAGGAAGTGGTTTGTACTGTTTGTATGCCTAGATTATTAAGAGTATTGCAAATTGTGTCGTGGTTTGTGTGTGTATGTATAAGAAGATGTCTATTTAGTAGTAGTGTAGCTGGTGTGTTCTGCTTTTGTTTGTCTATGTTTGAGTATATTTTGATGGCTTTTTTCTTTGTTTTAGAGATAAGGTGAGTTGGGTATTGTAAAGGTTTTAGTGATTCGGTAATATGTGTGATTTCATTTTCGGGATATTGAGGGCTGCAGATTCTAAGAGCACGTAAGAAAAAACCGATGATCATGTCCGTTTTTATTTTATCACTGTGGTGCGAATAATAGTGTATAGATTCATTTTTGTCTGTACTTTTTCGATGTACTTTACACATAAGTAATATAATAATAAATGAACAAAACATTTATTTAGATCCTGGTTGATAAAAAAATGCATATATGTATATAACCCGACCCCCTCCACACACACTAGATATACATTCTCTTTTCATCATGATTTTTTCTCTACAGAACCAAAAGAGCACTGAACTTCTCCTCTTTCGCATGCGATATATGCCCGTCTTCCTGTACATCCTCGCCTAGAAATCCTGATGATGTCCCCTGAAATAGGGACGAAACGTTGATTTTATTTTTCGTTTTACTCTTTTAGGTTTTTCATTTTTATTCACATAACGTCTAAAGCATCGTTTATATATTGCTTTATTTTATTCATATATATATGTATATATATATGTGTATATATACATACAATATATATATATATATAAGAATGTAAACATTTGTTGAATGTTTTTATTAAGAAATACATGCTCCTTATATATATATATATATATATGTATATATATATATATACATACTCACACACACGCACGGAAACACACACACACACACACACATATATATATATATATATATATATATATATATATATATATATATATATATATATATATTTACTTTTGCAGCAATTTCTCTCTGGACCAAATTACAGTAGCTTTTCAATAACAGACACTACGTACCTATTTATTGTGTCTAACATTCTACCCACCTTCTTATGTGACTTTTTAGTAACACTACAATTCATAGCCACTTACTCCAAAATCTTAACTCATTTATAAATAAACAAACATAAGAGCTTAAAGTATACAGGAGATTTCCGGTACACTATAAATTAATATCTATACTTATTATATACGGACCCACCTCTTAGTAATAACGGCACTTACAAAAAGCGTTGAAGAAAGGGATAGCATGAAAAAGAGCTAAATTAATGTATGAAGCACTTTTTTGTTGCGCCTTTCGAACATTCCAAGCGTCACCGTTTGATACTAAATAAACGAACAGAAACACACTCTGGCACCAACCGAATAAAAGATGAGTACACTTTGAATAATTGATAATTAAACACGTGAAAAAGATTAACTAAAACCATTTATGAGGCAAGCACGCTTTTAATTGGTGTGTTATTATTGAAAGACAGCGTTGCATTAGAATACCATCTTCATAATTGACACCAAACTATAACTAATGACTGAATCTAGAGAATTCTTGATAGGGGAAACTAAAAAATGTGATTAAATATATTCTAGTGTAAACCTCTTTCTATGTCCATCGTCCTAAAACGGGTACGTGTATATTTCTAAAACGAATCATTTTAACCTTTCAAATGTATACATATTCTATAACTGCAGAAAGAATAAACAGCTCAACTGGACAAATTACAACCCTTTAAATTAAATTCATATAAACTCCTTTTATAAGATAATTATCTCGAACTCCGCTGTAGAGGAGAAAATATAACACCCATTTGCATCGCCTTTATTTAAATCATATAAATAAACCCATATGTCTACTAACTGTTTACTTCCCAAAATGAACTTATAGTAAATATTTAACACAAAATAGGCGAGCAACAGAATAAAAACAATGATAAAATAATTAAAAAATAATAAAAGAATAAACAAATAAAAATAAAATTAATCAATAGATAAAGAGAGTTGCAAACAAAACACGAACAAAAACAACTAAAAAATAAAACTGAAAACTAGAAACAAATGTACGAATAAAAAGCGAGAAACAGAATAAACAATGATAAAATTATTAAAAATTAAAAAATAATAAAAGAATAAATATATAAAATAAAATTAATCAATAGATAAAGGAATCGAAGAAGACACGAACAAAAAAACAACAACTAACAAAGCTAAAATGAGGAAAGAATGATGTTAAGGGTATAATATTACTTTAGATCAAAGCGAAAGCTTAGGCCAATAAACAATCGCCAAGTTAACAGAATACCAACCCTTCCCCTCTACAGTAGTTTGAACACACGACATTCTTGTCCTCTTTTCTGCTTTTCTCCTACTCCATTTCCTTTATCAAACTTTCCTGAAAAGAACTTACATATCACATTGACAGTTTATACCCTCCACTTTATTGCAGAACGCTAACAACTTCCAAAATGGCTAAAAAAGATGCTTACTCCTCCACATATAATATTTCATCTCTGAGAACTTTCACATGAACAGGACAAAACCGGCATAAATTGTAAAGCCAGTATTTTATCTTGTTTATGTTTTCTATACTTTGTAAAGTATAAAAATTGTCCGCATGAAACTGTCAGATATTTTAGGCGTTACATAGCGTTTAGCAAATTAACAAAATGTCGATTACGGTTCAACCTATATATATATATATATATATATATATATATATATATATATATATATACATTTAAAAATATACAAAAACTTTTCCTTTTACATGTAGCATTACTCCCAAAAATCCTTCCTCAGATGATGAATCTGGATACAGGCATGATTTCGGGGCTGATTATAATTACCCCAATAGCCCAGAGCCCCCCCCCCCGAATTATCACACGATAGTACCAGAATTTGTGTTAGATTATTATCAATCTATGGGCGTTACATACTTAAGACGAAACATATAAAACCTTATTTTGTTTATTCCTCTGTAATTTTGATCTTGTGGAGAAAGACTAAGATTACATAAGAATGTGGGGGTTGAGTTCGCAATAAAACCTCGGCATCCGACGTTCATAAGACATAGGATGGTTTTCCAATCCTTTCTGATACATTCTCTTCGTAGATTTTCATATCTTTCCGACTTACTCTGGTGTGTCCAGTCAAAATATTCTCTCATTTGAACCGTTAATTCAACATGAAAAACATTTTATTCAAATTAACGGACCAAATGACGATGTCCGGACACTGATCCGTTTCAGTTGGGAATACGAGCCGGCATTGTAAATCCAATTGATCGCGCCAGTCAACACAGCAACCAAACAATTACGATCTCTAACTATTGCTCTATAAAGATCTGGAATCCATTACTTCTTAAACGAAATGAATTGCTCTACTGGTGATATTGTGAACTTCTTGGTAGTTAGACAGCATAGCTTCGCACCTCTCGCAACCATCTTCAATACTTTATTGTGTTCTCAATTTTTAATTTCTTAAGGAATGCTTGCATCCAGTGGGAATATATTTGAAATTGGCAGTTTCCCGGCATGATTTATATAACTCGAATGTAGTTTACCCCAAGAATTAGACAAACTGGTGTTTGTTAGATACTCTAAGCTGCTTTAGTAGGACAGATTAATTTTTAGAATCCATGTATTTAAGATCGTTCCATTTAATTTCACTGTTTTTGCACTCTCTTAGTCCATGTACCTTGTAACTGTAGCAATGCGGTTGGCTTCTGCAAGATTATAGATATTTCCGACACCATTTTCCCACGCTTTATATGGGGGTTAATTGGACCATCATTGTTTTTCGTATAGCCCTTAACCTACTTTATGGCATGCAACACCACCAACTGTCTTTTAGAGCCCATTCTGCATCTTCGACCGCGTTTTTTGCTTTCTATTTCCGATATCTAATACTGCTGACTAGGCATTTTTCTCTACTGAGTCGTAACAGTAATTCAGTCTCCGGGAATATCGCGATTTCTCAATTTATATTCTTTAAAAATAACGTTTTGGAAGTTTTAACTTCGTCAATGTACTGTATAGTGACCCGTTTTTCAGAAAAAATAGGTTCTTCTAACTATTATTTTTATAAACATGTTGATCAGACGTTGGCTTGTCGTAACTTTGTAAGTGATATTGCATAAATCTGCATTGATCATGATAACTTAGCAATTAATTCGAAGTAAATTCCTCGTCTTTGTTTATAAGGTCACATTTATCAATTGAGCGTAATCCATCTTTAAGCAACGCCAAAGAAGGAATGTTATTTCTTAACAGATTCCTTTAATTATAGATAAACTACGACATTCGGATAGCTTTATTCTCATCGGAACCTATTAAAATTACTCCTGTAAGCGGATAATTATTTAATTCATGTGTAATGTTATGTCATTTATTAACGTTTTAATAGAAGGGAGCGTTTTCTTATTAGTCAGTAGGAAATATAATTTTTATTACAAAAACAAACATTTGTGAGAGAAACCACGTCACATTATAATGCTAATATTCATCTTTTGCCAGTCAGTTTAATATGTATTATAACTAAAACTTACATATGTGTATTTGACATACGTTTATATGTGATTTTTAATATTTTCCGGAATAAACAAAAAGTCATTGCCTTGTCAAGCAATTGGTGTCTTACTGACCGATAAGCATTTTTTAAGTCTAGCCTTATGATCTGTAGTTCGGCATAAACACTCTTTCCTTCAATTAAGACAATTACTTTTTCACAACCTCCAGGTAACCTAACATATTCTGTAGCCGCTTCATACGAAGCATTTGCCGTTCTCGGATTCGTCCTTTCTCTCTCCGATATCTATTGGCTGTATTAACGTTTTCTTTATTCATTTGTATCTTTCTTCTCCTGCTAAGTGGTGGATAGTTCACTGAATAAACAATTTTAATGAAAGACTGCAATTTAATTTCGATACATCAGGTTTGAAGAATGAAAGAAAACTCATCATCCAGCGCTTCCTATCTTTCGTCCTTCGATTGAATATATATATATATATATATATATATATATATATATATATATATATATATAACCTGTGATAAAAATTATACATGCGATTGGCTTATGCTTTCCACGTAGAATCAACATACGCACACAACATAATATTTAGTCTTACGAAGTAACATCTCCTTTAATATTGTAGAAGGTTTCTTTTTCATATCACAAACTTCCATCGCATTTATAACAGGTCACTCAGGTAATATTCGAACAGTTTTATTCTCGTATATTATGTGACTGATTTTTTCACCAATTTTTAGTCCAGATTCTACTCATGTGTAAGCAGCGACACCGTAAATGTTTTCTATATAGTTGTATGCGGCTGATAGAAAAATGAGCACGAGTGTGTAGGGAGTCTTTAATTATTATGCCAAACAAATACAAAGTATATCTCGTCTTACTAAGATATTAAACACGCTTATATGAACTTCGTAAAAATGCATTGATTGTTTTACCTCGGACCCATATAAACATGGAGTTATTAAATTATTTATATATATATATATATATATATATATATATATATATATTAGTTGCAATGATTGCTTTCCTATATGTAAGTCCGATTTAATTCCCATAATTTTTAAAGAGTGCGTAATGCAGAAAGGAGCTGGTATATAGACTGTTTATTATGAGAATCATTATCTATTGATATGCATACATGTTTCAGTAGTATCCTGAATTAAGCAAAATATCTTCTAGGGCCAAAAAACCGATACTGAAACGGCAATTTTCTGAGATATTTGGCTGTACTTTAAGTTCTGGAAGGAATTGGCTTGTATATTTTGTGAATATGAGCCGTAACAGATTTTTTGAGGGAGTTGTGGTAAAGCTAAGAAGTAGGGATGTGCGAAATAAGTTTTCGTGTGGCTAAGCTGGCATAGTTGAGAAGTGTTGCTATTCCTTGCATTTGACGGTAAATTATTGGCATGAGTGTTCGCTTTGATTTCAATAACATTATACCTTTATGGTCGCTACTTCGCTATCTAAGTTTTTTTTAATAGTTGCTGTCTCGTTAGTAGTCGAGAATTAATTTTCTCATTAACAATTTTTGTTTAATTTATTCATTTATTTTGTTTTTTGGGATTCTATGCAACATATTTTTATCATTCCTTTGTTTCTTGTTTTCAAATTGATTATTTATTACTTTGTCTGTTTCTTTATTTCAATTAATAGGAAGCGTAATAGATCTATGCGCTTATTTATATAATTAAAATAAAGGTGGTATATTTTCGCCTTTACTGTCGTGTCTGAGGTAATCATTGTGGCGAAGCGTTTTATATCTATATATCTATATACATTCAATTTCGATGCTTGTACTTGTTTTTATTAATTTTACATGTGTTTGAAATAAGGCAGGTGCAAAATGCAGCATGTTGAATGTCGAGCAGTGGTCCGGTCTTTGTATTTGAAAGAAGACACAATACAGGATACTTTTGATAATGTCCCATCATATGACCTTGTAAAACGCTGGCATCGTGAATTCGAACATTGCCGGAGGTCTGTGGAAACAGCTCCCAGACCTGGTCCTTCCCCTTCTGCCACTGATAAGGCATCTGTCCGTAAACTTGAGGCTGCCATTTTGGAAAATCGGCGCATTACTATTCGCCAAATGCCCAAGATGTCAAGATTAGTACAGGGTCTTCGGAAACTATCATTCATGTCCATTGGCATATGCATAAGGTGTCTGCTAGATGGATTCTCAGGTTGCTCACACCATTCCAGAAGCGAGAACGCGTTACCTGTTCGAGGATGAATTTGGAGATGCACCAAGAAGATGAGGCAAAGTTTTTCAAAAGACTGATTACACCGGATGAATCTGGGTCCATCACAATGATACATACACCAAAGCCCAATCAGTGCAGTGGAAGCACTTGGACTCAACCTCCAAAGGAGCCATGGGTGCAGCCCTCCACTGGCAATATCATGCTCACAGTCTTTTTGAAGTTCTTTTTTTTTTAAAGAAAGCGTTACCCAGGTGATACAACCTTTATTTCTGAAGTCACCTCATAGTTGGAGGCCCAACCTGGGAGATGCTACAAAAACGGTGTCCAGAGCTGCATCAAACGATGGGAGAAATTGCTTTCTTTCAGATCGTCAATTTCTATTTTAGTCACCCGTGGTGGTGCGTTCGTGTAAGAACTTATATTATATACACATGAAAAGGCATGACGACATACCTTTTTCTGCTATTGTTGCTTCTGGAAGGTTCGTAAACATTCCTTAGGTGAATAAAACTGTTTAAAAGAACCTTTCCAGAAAGGCCTCAAAAGGTGTCTTTGTAATTAATTCACTCTCGCGTATTTGTTATAGCAGAAGATTTTGATCGACAATCTTTGGCTTTGCGGATTCTTCTGTGTTAATTCTGATTATCCTTCCTATGACGAGGCGCGTTTTTTTTATCTAATCCATCTTCTTTGTTCTTTAATCCAAGTACTCCTAAATTTCCCCATCTGGAACATGTGACATGTAACATGTCACTTCAAGTACCCGTTCGGATTCTTTGCGGGTGCAAAATGATAGGTCACAGAGTGTAACCATCTTTGATAATCTGTCAAACGTTGTGCTTGAGGTCTCTGATGTCCAATGTGACACAATGAAAAGTTAAAACAAAACGAAATATTGATCTGAATTAAACACATACATATCAATCGTAAGACATAAGAATTTTGTGTGAGAATATAAAGAATGGCTACTATCGTAGCTTGTATGAACTATTCCGTTGATAATAGTAAATAATTATCTGAACTATTGTTGTACAAAGGAGAGTTGATACAATGTATGAAATTCCGAAAAATTGAATGTTAACAATCCACCTATATCACGACATTGACTAGCATTTTAAAATCGACGTTATATCATGCGATTCCTAGTTATGTAGAACAAATAAACCGTATATATGTAATCACCACAGTTATCACAAGTTATTGTTTGCAGTATTAGTTTGTAATTATGTGTGAAATTGAACTTACTAATGAACCATTATATAAAAAAATAAACAATGTTATACGATAAAAAATTTCAAGTATTAATCAAGGATTGTGATGATTATTCTTGGGATAATAATGCTAGAAGTTTTTCCCTGCAGCCTCTCTCCCACGGAAGAGACGTTGCTCGCCAATCTTTGTTTTATCGTTATTTCCATGGCAAGTGCTCGTTTGAGGTCCAATCACTGGTCCGCCCTCGCCTATCTTTCTCAAAAAATACCCGTCTAGCTGAAACCACTGTAATTTTCCCCACACTTTATCTGCCTAAATAAAAACGTAGATTCCATGAACATAGCTTTTTCTTAGAACTACACACATGCGGAACTATCTGCCGTTTGCCTGTTTCCCTCTGAATTCAACTTTGATATATTCAAGTCCAACATAAACACATTCCTGATGGACCGCCCTCTTAAGTAATAAGACTTTATCAAATCTCCGATACTAACTATTACCACGATACTATCCCATTGATTACTGTACACACAATAACCCTTGCCCCCGAGTGGCTTCTGGGTCTGGATTAGTGATCTCCATGTGAAAAAAAGGAGCAAGAACAAAGAAATAAATATGAAAATCATGGAAAATTGATCATCGATGGAAACAGAACCAATCAAAAATGTAAACTATAAAATAAATTCTATAAAGTAAATAAAAAAGGGAAATTGCAATAACAATGAATTTGATTTTTGTTCGTCGCGTGCAAGCGACTCTATAAGTCACTCCATCGGTCTGTCGGTCAGTCTGTCGGCCTCTCCGCAACACTTTTGTGTTTGGCCTTTTTGGTTAAGAGCAAAGGTCTGTTGTTTATAGATTTTTTTTTTTTAGCTTTCAAGCTTTTCCTGGCCTTTTGACCAGGTTCAAATTGTAGTATCTGTTCCGGCAGATACTGCAAGCAAATATGTATGCTTGTTTTATTATATATATATATATATATATATATATATATATATATATATATATATATATATATATATATATATCCATATTATTGGTTTTATGCTATTTACTATCCTGGCTGATTCGTATATATATATATATATATATATATATATATATATATATATATATATATATATACACACATACACATATATATATATGTATATATATATGTGTATGTGTGTGTGTATAATATTAAGCTTAATGTGTGTGTGTATGTGTGTGTATGTGTGTGTGAGTGTGTGTCTGGTCACGAATAGGCTCCTATATGGTTGACTATTAAAAAAAAAAACAATGATTACCTGAAATGTTGGAAGATGTATCGAGACACAGGAATTGGTATGTTTGAGCTGAAAATTATGGTGTCTGCGTTCACGTCTGGTCCACAAAGTATGAAAAAAAAATTAAATTAAAAAAAAAACGTTTACAAGTGTTTTTTTATATAGATATACATAAGAATACTTTGATAAGTATGTTTTAACTTAAGTAGGGTGGTATAATAAAATTGTGGGGTCTGCGTTCGCGCTGGCCTCCATAGAATGTAAATAGGCACACATTTTAATAAAGAATTTTTATATCTATCTGCGAAGTATACGTTGATAATTATGTTTCAGTTTGAAGAAATATGGTATAATAAAATTATGGGATGTTCGTTCGCGTCTGGCCTCCAAAAAATGGATATATGTCACAAAGTTTAACAAGGTTTTTTTAATATAGATCCACAGAATATTGTGATAATTGCTTCAGTGTGAACGGGTATGGTGGTAATTAATTATGGGGTTTATCTATTTTATTTTTACTTTTATCATATTTTGCTTTGGTTCTGATACCCCCGAATTCGAAGCTTTTCATAACCTATCATACTTTCATAAATCAGAGTCCATTTTCTGCAGGCTGTTTTTGAACTCAGTGAACGACGGGTACATTTGCTTGTTTATATATATATATATATATATATATATATATATATATATATATATATATATATATATATGTATGAATAAAATATCAATACGAAAAATATATGAATGTTTATATCTTTTCTATATTTATTTCCTGTGTGTTGACGTGTAGGAATGCAAAAAGACTTTTGAAAAAAAAACAAGAATGTTTCCTTCAAAAGCTCATATTTTCGACCGTTCTTTCCTCAGTGTGAATGTTTAGTAAGCCAATCAACCACCATAGTTTCTGCTGCGCTCAACCTAATCAGACAATGGGCGGGCACTTTCAGTACAAAGGTAGAGTTGACCCTTGGTTAACTCCTACCTTTTGCGTGTGTGCTTTTCTGTTTAACGGGAAGAGATATATCTAAGTAAGCTGATTCTTTTTAACCTAAGCATAGTTATTTTTTTAACCGCCGAAGACGAGGACGATGTAGTTAGATATGTTTTTTTCTTTGATTATATCTATTTTTTAATCTCATAACCATCTATTATTTTAATATAATAATCGATTGGGATTTTTCTCCATAACTATAAATGCGTAATCTTTAAGATCGTTTTATGTACACCTGTTTGTCCTGCTGTAAGTTTTCAACTCAACGATGGACTGAGTAAAGCACCATTCACAAGAATATTTTTTACAGACAAAAAACACGTCCGATTATCTGAAAATAACTCATTCCAATCTGTAGCACCATAATAAACCTGGACACGTGAAAAATGTTTTTACTATATAAAAATATTATTCGCTGAGGTTGCCCCCATGTCTCTCCAAATTCTTCAACAAATGCTTTACTGAATCCTGCTTCAATGGCTACTAAATTATCGCCCCATTAGATTCATTTTTCTCCTCGCCAAAATCCTAATTAATCAATACTAGTCAACCAGCTCGTATGTTCTAAACTTATTTTGTCGCCTTCGATTGGATTAAGGAAAGCTCATCCTACTGCATATATTTTAGTGTAGTATCTGATTGAATTAAAAGAGAGAGGGTCAATAGCTCTCCCCCCTCTCTCTCTCTCTATATATATATATTATATATATATATATATATAGAAATATATATATATATATATATATATATATATATATATATATATCAGATATTTTACACAATGAATCGATTGTCTTCTCCTAATCATGTCGTATTACTGGACGAATACTAAAAAACTCTAATCTTTCTTAAAATATTGTCTTTCTTAAATGAGATGAAACTACTGCTGTTCTCTCTGGACGCACGTATGAACAACCTAACACAAACGTGAGTTTGCCTTTAAGGTTGCCTCTTGAGTCAATATCTTTCACATATTCATGAATGACTTAACTGATAAAATTTTCTTTCGGATGTGTGTTTCGGATTTATGACAACGCGCACAAAAAGAGACACGAGAGGAAAACGAAGAACCCCGCATCTAAAGACAGGCTGAATTTTTAAAGATATACCTCGATTCTCTAATGAAATGGCGCACGTAATATGACGATTAAATTCAATGCTACCAAAACTAATCTACTTTCCTTTAATAATTAGAAGGCATCTTCTTAACCATTGAAAGCTAATTATACACTATCTGAAACCCTTTGGCGAAACTCCTAGCCTTGAAATTTCAAGGCAGTATTGATTAGGAACAAAAACATCATGGGTATGGCCAAGACAATTCCAGAAAAACATAGGTTCTCTAATTTGCTAATAATGTTATTTGGATTGGAAGTATTATGTACAATTACAAGCCCATTATTAATCCATAAATGGAGTATTGCTGCAAAATCTATGCTAGTTCAGTTGCTAAACGGTACCCCCTTTCCTAGAAAGGATTAAAAAAGAGTTGCTAACCTAATACTTCCTGTACTGTATACAAAACTCCAACCCCTGTCCCCTCGACATAGTGTTGTAACTCAGTGTCTATCTTACAAGTATTAAGTTTTGTGACGAAATCAGTCTCTGTATCTATATCACGTAAATACCTCGGACTAACCCGGCAAGTAGCAAAATCCCAGCTTCCATGGTAGAGATCGATGAGTTCTTGGATCTTGGAAGGCCTGCTATTCAAATCCTTTTGTCTCGAACACTTAAACTTTCAAATTCCATTCAAGGTCACTGTTTCATTGAGTGTACTGACATGACATGCAGAAGTGCATGTGTAATAGAAACAGACGTCTTCGTCACAAATTCCCACGAAGTCCCCTTGCAAACATTTTTCCAAATAGTAACGTGTTACAACCTAGGTGCACTCTGACTTGTTTGTGGTCAAAACGTGCGTAAGTTATAATTCATAAACTTAAGTAGACCTAGAGCCGTAGCTGTTAAGGGCATGTTGCACGGAGTTTAGTGTATACTGCATGTGGCATTATTACAATATAATAAGTATATAGCCTATAAAGTAGGCAATAAGTTTTAAATAGAATAAGATATACCGATTTTATTAGAAATATAATTACAACAAACCGTCTCTACCATAAATAGCAATGGCCAAATACTCTTTATCTGACAGTACATCTTTTACACATATTTGGGCTGGCCCATCTTCTAGTAGTCTCTCGACCCTAGACAAGATTCAGAAGAGATTCACCTACCTGATAGGTCCTGAACTGTCATATAAGCTTCAGCCTCTGTCCCATCGACATGTTGCATCCCTCTGTCTGTACTACAAGTACTTTAACGGTGAATGCTCTGACGAACTGCAAGCACTCGTACCCCATAAACGTATATACCCTCGACAAACTAGATAATAAGCCAAATCCCACCCCTTCACAGTAGAGATTCCAAGATGTAAGAGAGCCTTCTACTCCAGTAGTTTTTTTGCCTCAGAACCGATAGACTTTTGAATTCCCTTCCGGGTCCCTGCTTCCCCAACTGTACTGACATGCAGAAGTTCAAATATAACGAGAACCGACACTTTGTCTGCCCATCTCCTTACATAGTACCTGTCGAATCACTGAGATAGTGTCTCTGCGCTTGACTAATAGGCAAAGAAGGAGTATGGAAGCCGGGCGATAGACAGAGCCTATCTACTCCTTGAGCCTATCTACCCCTGTCGCTCACGTCCCTGAGAGTAGTCCCAAGCATCAAAATGACAACGTGCCTTGTTTGGGGTGAAAATGTAATAAAAAAGTGAGCTTCAATATGGATCTATGTGTGAATGAGCACAGGCAAAAATAATATATGAGTGAAAAAAAAACTATTTGCCAGTCAATTCAGTTGTCTTAACGTTTTTTTTTTCAGTTCGTCTTTTTTTCTGATAATAACAAAATAATTTATCTGATGTAATATATTATTAAATAAAACAATTAAGATGTATTAATCAAATACATTTAAACAATAACTTTTTGAGATATTCAATATTACAGGAAAATGAATTGTTATATACGGTTTGAGTGAAATATATAGAGACAGGTATTTGAGAAAATTCTAAAGAAATCGGAAATTACAGCTTGTTTTTTTTATTCCTTTGTTCAATACGTTTTTTTTTAAATTAAAATCCCCTAAAAGAAGTCAGATAAACAATTATTTCTTTTTATTTACGGATAAATTTTCGAAATTATATCTCAGATTTTACATGTCAGTAGTATAGAAAAATATATTTGGAACATAAGTCTGTGTGTCTAACTGTTAGAAATTCTATTGCAACCTATGCGAGGCATCGACATTTTATGGACGTGATTAGGCATATATAAAACGCTTTAAGGAAAAAGAATAATGAGGAAGAAAAAAGTCAAACAAGGCAAAAAACAGTTCACCAGAAAAATAATTCAATAGAAAATCGGTTGATTAAAGTATGCTCTATTTAGAACTATTTAATTCCTGCTTTTTATGCACATGGACAAATTATATTTCAAATGGTGAGCAGGTGCTTCCTAGCAGACGTTTTAAAGCATTAAGCAATCACAAACTTCATTTTATTATATTTAATTCTTTTTATCATAGTTTTTTGAAAGTATTGTACAATACTTCTTTTGTAAAAGAAACCAAATTTCTTTTGATAATTAAATCCGCAGATGGTATAATCATTACAATAAGCACATTTACCTGTGGTTTTATATGGAGTTTAAGATTGGCAGTTTGGAATAAATTACACCTGACGACGATATTATAATTGGCTTTACGAGCTGCTATGCATTTCTTATAAAGATTTTTGTTTCAGATCAATAAACTGATTTTAGCTTGATTGTGACAAGGTTTACTTTTGTATAGTTTGCGTTTCTAAGACCACTATTCTGATCTTAAGCCCTATTTTTATATGTCTTATTGTTTATTATTATTGGTTATTTTCGGGTAGATAACTACTGGTCTTTGTCAAGTGTATGAATCCTTCTTGTCAAAAAATGAATCTTCACGGAATTTGGAACGGAAACCTATACATAATAAATGGTGCGAGCATTCCGTTGATTTTTCAGCCATGTTACGGATAATGGTCCTATGTTATAATCAGTTTTATTTTGTTTGCCGCTCTTACTACTGATTGAAACTTCAACTCTCAAAACAGTAACATTTACACCTATATTTTAGCAAGTGCATTATCGACTATAAAATGGGTACTTGCGAACACTGAGTAACACTCAAGATAAACCGGTAGTCTTAAGAATAAAAACACACACACAGACACACACACACTTTTTCGCACTAAATAAAGTGTGACACCTTTGTTCTTCATTATTAAAACATTTCTGGATAATGTTCTCATTAGGGAATGTGTTATTTGCAGTGGCATTTATGGTGTATCGTTTGTACAAGATCATGTAAACATATTTTACTTAATGTTCTATTGTAATTACAAATATTGTGTTGTATGTTTATCTAAAGTTAAATGATTTACTGCCAACATTATATAAAGATAATTAATTCAATATCATCATATTTTGATTGATTTATTCGGGTGTATATTATATTAAGAAGATAAGAAGTAAAATATATCCTACAATAATAATATTTATAATGTAATCTGGTTAATAAAATAAAAAACAAATAAATTCTTTTAAACTTTGAATTGTTAGATATTTTCACTATGTATATTCTAATTAGAATTAGTGGAATCTTTTTCTGAATTACACATGTGCCCATGTTTAATTATAATTTACCCATCATTCAGGTGACTAAAAAGGCGCCTTATTTTATAAATAAAAATTATACAAGTTACATTATTATACATTTTTAAATGGATGTTTTGGAAAATTGTAATAACATTTTAAATAACGCTTTAAAAACTTTGATGAAAGTAACACTTTTTTACAAACTTTGATGAAATGAAAACTGGTATTTATAGATGCGTTGTATTTAAGCAGCTGCTGATTAATAATTATATGTCTGGGCTGGAGTAAAGTTGTGATCGTCGGTCAATTTGGTGATTCTCTTAAGAAGGGAACAACATCTGCTCGAAACCCGATAAATAATCAAGACGAATCAGCACGTGACGAAAAAACGAAAAAGAAACCGTATGTGTTCTTCGTTGATTTGTGAATCTAATCACTCGAAAAAAAAAGAAGGTGATACAGAGAAACAGACCACCTTGGATAAAAATTAAAATAGCTTGTTGTGCGCATCTAAAAGGGGAGATATAATATATGAAGACCATTTGGAAAATCATCCCCTGCTGTTTTTTTTTCAGCTCATTTGAAACCATAGATACAAGTTTTAGTCTCCTTCCCATCGAGGTCAGGTGTTTTTGAGAAATATCAGATATTTTAAGTTTACGGACAAATACCACATAGCCTACTACACAATCAGGGTTACTACTTTTCCACCGAGAATTTATTTGTATAATTCTAATTAATAGTAGTTGAGATTTCGAACATAAATATTGTCATGAGCATATAAGGAAGTGATATACAAATTACCATTAGCGTATTAAGCGATGTTCTTTGTGTAAACAAAGTGAACTTCGGTATCGCTTCGGTGGTCGGGTTTCGATCATGGCTTAAGGTAGTTGGTTATCCAGCCACAGTGTGTAACTGTGAAACAGTGAAACAGTACTGTATGTGGATGACTATAATTCTCCCTCTTTTGGGTTGAGCATATTGAGAAATTATATACAAATTACCATTAACGTATTGAGCGATGTTCTTGTAAAATCTAAACAAATTGAGCTTATGTATTTGAACAATGTGAAACCATTATTAATTAACTATCACCATAGCAGCAGCCGAGTAGCGCAACGGTTAGAATCTCCGACTGTCGTTTCTGCGCTCTAGTTTCGATCCTTGCTTGAGGTAGTTTCTTGTCTGGCCGCACTGATGAACTATGAAACAGTACCGTATGTGGATGATCATATATATATATATATATATATATATATATATATATATATTAAGGTAGGTCGATTTTTTTTCCTTTCTCAGAATATAAAACTTGCCACTGACCGAAAGTTGCGGCTGGCCTTATTAAGTACTCATGCAGAAAATTAGATCAAATGCTTGATCGTTTTTTAAGCGTTTTGTATCAAGGTCGTAGAAAAATATGTACCGAAAATTCTTCGTTTTGGAAGGTTTGTCTTGAATATTAGTGTGGATACCAAAAAAATCCACTCTTTAAAATCAAAGGATGTCTTTTCATGTTATAAAATAATATTACTATAACAAATCATAAATTATCTTAAAACTGAAAATTTTCACCCCGTACCCCTTTTTATTTTTTTTTCACCACTTAGCAAGGCTTCGTGGCAACTCTTGGAACAGAGTTAAGTATTAAGTAGATGTTTTGCACTCTTTCAAGACAGGAAAGGGTATTTTGGGAGCTCCAATCCAGATGTGGCAGGAGAACTCCCTCTTAGAACGAAATTATTTTTGTATAGCAAGAGGATCGCGGCGGGTGTGAGATACTTCATTGAGTGTTTCGGGATCTGATTGAGGCATTTAATTTAAGATTCATGGTAAAACTGAGACCCAGAAGTTGATCAAAACACGGTGCTTCATCACGGCAAGAGATGTTCATTTCAGTTAGGGTAAATTGCGTTAGTTGTGAAGAGATATCAGTCTGATTTTGAATGTATGAAAACTGACCAACCATTCTTTACTCCATTGCAGCACACGTTTAAGGTCAGCGGAGAGAGAATCACAACACATATGATCATTGTCGACTTTTGTAGTGTTGCCATAGATGTTAGTATTGTCTGCATAGATTTCGACAGATAATCGAAGAATATGGTTTGTGAGGTCCTTGATAAAGAAAAAGAAAGAGAGTTTGGTCCAATATGTATCATCTGTCAACATCAATAATGTTTCTTATTTCTGCCCATTTACGACCACCTTAATTGACCTATCCAGGAGAAAGGATTAAATGCTTGATGGGATATTTCCATCTATTCCATCGCTAAATATTTTATGAAGTACCCCTTTGTGCCATACCTTATCAAATGCCTTATACATGTTAACAGCTACCGCACTAGAAATGAAACCACCGTCAATAAATTCGCTGATTCTGTATGATATCACAATTATCACATAAGCTGTTGGTCACTCAGAGCGGACCCATATTGCATGTCGCTGAAAAGGTTATGTTTGTTGGGATGATTGACACGTTCTTCATTAATCATATAGTTGCATTAGCAAACTGTCTTTTCATGTTATGAATTAAGCAGTAATAGTTCAATATCTTAAAATGTTTTTTCTGTTATAAGTGAAAATATAGAAAAGAAATGAGGAAAAGGCGAAACATCATTTTGATAGAGCTTAATATATAGAGTCAATCTGCTCCATATATGAGCCCTTAGACAAAAATGGCAGTCTCTATTTCTGACTCCAAACTTTGGGTTTGATATATCGATGTCTTGATTTCATCCATATGCAGTTTGTGATGCTTCCGTTGTATACTTGACTGCCCGTTTCACGCCCTGACAATGTGAGGGCAAATCTGGCAAGTCAAGTTTATTCCAATAAAATTATGATTCTGAAGGTTAAGAATCAGAAAAATCTTCCGTCATCGGTCGTTCCAAAATACTACACACTGCCAAATATATTCTGTCCCAGGAGTCGCATTAACATTAATATTGAGTATTTATTTAATCCTTTTTGGGCTGACACCCCATTTTCGAAAGAATATAAAAATTAATTGAATATTAAAAAGATTCAATTTCTACTGTGTTAATAATTATTGTGAAATTAGATAAAATCTTTAAAATGTTTGTATAAATTGAAATAAATAATTCAGTCATTAACAAATGATTAAATGTTTACTTACCAAATGACCAAAGTTATTGCTAAAGCTTTTTCTCTTACTTGAACTTCCTCACATTTGAACATTGAATATAGAAAGTTTTCAGACAGTGAACAATTGCTGATTGTGGAAAATATTTTTTTTTAATTTCAAACCAATAAATGGCATACCCATTTGCAATAAAATTCATTAACCTCTGGAGATTTGTTGTGAGCTCTGTGAGTATGCAGCACGATTCTATAAACACATGAGCCTGATGGCTAAAGTTAGTCATCTTGCCTGGTTTAAAGGACCAATATGCCACCAAGCATATCTAGAGTCAACCTTACCTCTAGAAATACATACTGTGTGTTCATAAAGTAATCTTTCAACTGAGGTAATTTATTTCATCAGTTCTCAAAATTGAATCCAGAGGACTTCTAATAGTGGAAAATGATATTTGTGGTAAATTATGCTAATCATTTGAGCATGTGTACAAGAAATACTCTCAAGGTAATATTGTACTTGTGTAATATAGTAATCATATGAAAAAATAACAAAGAAAATATTACAAGTGACATACAAAAGTTATTAAAACGGAAAATTACGTTTAATATTCGAGTAGTTTGACTTACATATGAGAAATAAGGTTCTTCTTCACTATAGCACCCAGGTAACAAAAAATAAATTCTCACCACTGGCGTACAGAAAATTTAGCACAAGAGAGAATTACAAAAAAGTGCCGAGCTATTTCATTTTTAAATTAGAAAAAATATACTTGTACAGTATCCTACTCGAAAAAATAAGGTACTTCTACAGTATAGTACCCATATGGAAAACAAAGGAGATCATTCCTGTGACATACATAAAATTACTCCAAACCGAAAATTATGTAATATATTTTAGTAGTATGACATTTATATAATAAATAAGGTGCTTCTTTAATATAGCACTCTAATATAAAAAAAAACTCTCACCTATTACATACGGAAAAGTTCAGACAACAGAAAACTATATAACATTATTGAGTAGTTTAATACATGTATTATAATCAAGGTACTTGTGCATATCCTACCCAAGAAAAAAAGTACTCGTGCAGTATGGTACTCATATGAAAACCAAGAAAAATCCTACTTGTGACGTGTATAATAGGTGAAAAATTAACATATATACGTTGATTTTTGTTTATATTTATGTCAAATGTCATGAAAAATGTGAGAGATATTTAAAGAGAAAATTAGGTGCAGACATAATGCAACGGTTTATTAAAAATATAAACACAACACACACATACGCACGGTAAAGTATTTTTTAAAGCATAAACCATATTTTTTAAAAATAGATACAGAATAATTCTAGTCGTTGTATTTTATGTATTTTAGTCTATTTTTAGAAACTATTTGAGCGATATTTAAACAGAAAAATCGGGCAGAGTTAATTCAGGAGATTATTAAACATGTAAAATGTTAACATAAGAACACACGGTGTCGTAATTTCAACCAGCGATTCTGTAATATCAACTAAAACGTCCATATGTATAGATATCTCTATATTAAATCAACTATTATAAAGTTTTACTCCCTATTTTATATATGTTTTGTTTAATCTCTGAAAACACGAAAAAAGCTATAAATATTTATTATTATAATTTATTGTATTGTTTTGTTTTTGTTTGTTAACACGCAGGTGTTATTAAAGCAATATATTCCCGGAGTAACACCGATACCTAATACAAATCCGAATTTATTTGGTATTTCAGTAAGAATGCTCAACAAAATGCAAAATGTTAAAGAAAAATATTTCTGGTGGTAACTTTTGATATTATTTTGCAACTTTCTTCAAATACTATCTTGTACAGTTCCAAAATCGACCTACCCTGATATATATATATATATATATATATATATATATATATATATATGCATATATATATATATATATACATATATATATATATATTACTGTGTATATGTGCATGTGTGTTTCTACTTAATTATGAGAGAGCTTTCAAATAAAAATATTTGATATTTCCTAAGTGAGTACTTCAGTTTGAAAAACCCATAATTTACAAAAACAAAATTCACAGATATATATATATATATATTGTCTTGAATAAAATAAATACATCATATACAATTCGAGTGAAACAAATGGATGTCGTGTGTACTAGATGGAACATAATATAAGACAAATTGAAATCAGTAACAATACATTTTGAATAAACAAATTCACGAGATTCTAAAGGAAAAAGTTTTTAAAATAAGTAATATTAAAATATACTTATAACTTGAACAGTTTGAATATATATGTAAAGCAATTTCACCCCTCTGTTCATGGAACATATCGCATTTTTACAGAAATATGTAAAACTATATAGAATTGACCAGACAAATATATTCGACTATATGATTTTGATATGAGCAGCAAACTATCGCTTTGGTTTATCTTTATTTGCTAAATATGTTATAATTCATTTTCTTGTTATTATTTCTGAAACTCTAGGGCAAAATTAAAATAAAATGCATTTTAACATTTAGTGAACAGTGCCTTTATATTAAATCCGCAATCATCTTTAAACTGTTTCATCTTCTCTCATGTATACATATATGCATATATATATATACGCATATGTGTGAGCTTTGATTCTTAATCTGTAGGGGAATATGATGCGTCTATAAGTATAGGAATGTTAGAGATGATTGCATGCTTGAATGCCTTCTTGCTTTCAGCAAACACCGCTGTCTAACCTCATGGTGAAAAGGGAGAAGCTATGCATAAGTTTTTCCTGCCAGTACATAGCCTCCCAATCATCAAGACTCCTACAGTGCCTTTTTTTGTTAATATTCGGATGTTATTTAAGTGTTATGTATCCTGAGTGACACCGATATTGCAATAAAAATCCGAATTTACTTAGTATTTATGTTGTAATGCTTAAGAAAATAGAACATTTTAAAGAAAAATATTCCTTGTGGTAACTTTTGACATTATTTTGCAACTTTCTTCAAATGCCATTTTGTACAGTTCGAAAATTGACCTTCGCTAACGTTACTTTACGATGGCGATTCTTTTCACGGGCAACACCAATTTACGACTCCTGCTTTATATGTATACAATAAAAGACGACAATAAACAGATTTCTACTGATGCATATGAATTTAATCGTTTACTCAATGAGGAGATTATATCAATTATGAGTATATATATATATATATATATATATGTGTGTGTGTGTGAGTGTATATATATATGCATATATATATATATATATATATATATATATATATATATGCTCTTTGTGTCTAGTTATTTTGAAGCAAATTTTTTCTCATCAGAAAAAAAGATAATGTGCTTCGTAACATATTAAAAATGTGATGTCTAGTGATAACCGCATTAGGAACGAAATTATCTGGGTCAAAGGAAGAAGTATAAATGTGGAGAGATTATAATTCGAGAATAGAATCCACGAATACGTTCATCACCTTTACGCACAGCTGCCCGTGTAACTTTGTGCAATCCGCACACCTCCTGAGTTGACACTGTGGAAAGAGAAGATGAAGGTGACTGGAAACAATGCCGAGATTAGCGGAGAGCACATACACCACCTTGAAGTCGGAAAATTTCGCCCATTTCCTACTGGCTCATCGTTGTGTAACTTTGCTGATCTAGCAAGGACTGCTGTGCCAAACGTTATTCTGCTGTATAAAGTAATGAGAAATAAGTGAAAATGTATAAAAAATACAATATAATAAATTAAAAAGATATATAAATATATAAAAACTAAGAGAAAAATGAAAAACAACAATGATTAAGGTGGTATTACATTACATTGTGATTATCACATATATATATATATGTATATATACATATATATATATATATATATATATATATGTGTGTGTGTGTGTGTGTGTGTGTGTGTGTGATTAGTTGTTCGTTAGGTACCCAAAAAGTCAAAAAAGTGTATTTATTATGTGTGACAGTGATGCATATTACCCTTCAATTTCCCCTATACTGTTCGAGAAAGCACTTAAATTATTTGAAGAGGAAACAGACGTGACCAAGTTAGAAATTGAAATTAAAAATATAGCTAGAAAAAACCTTCATCACATATAACAGGCAGCTGTTGACAAGATAATATAGAAGGGGGCATTTTGACATCATAATGGGTTCTCAAATTCTGTTTATGTTACTGACTTGATAGGCTTGTACCTACTAAAGGAGATAAATAGGAAACTACCTGATTTAACTGGGGAGTTATATAAGGATGACGCACTATAATTAATTCCAGCGATTGAATTACTCCAAACAAAAAAAAACAAGGAAACATATCAGAAGTGTTTTTTTTTATGAGCTGGGATTAGAAAAAATAATTGGCAGCAGTTACCAAAATGGAAACTTTCTAGACATTACTCTTAATCAAAGTGATAACAAATATGATCCGTATCACAACCGTAATTTAAAATATTCTATATTGATTATCAATCGAACTATCCTAAGTGTATTAAGAGGAAGCTTATCCTTAACATTTCTAAAAGATTATCTGAGTTTTTAAAGAATGAGAGCCTTTGGATAAAACAAAGAATAATACAGCGAAGCTTCTTATATCGGAACACCATGGTAAATTAGAATACAATAGGAGTACAATCAGTAAGAGTAGCGAAACTAACTGCACAATTTCGTACACCATGGCAATGAGAGCAAGAAAGAAACCGAAGATTAATAAAGGATACATTAATAAGGTCAAAGTAATGAAAACAGGGGAATGAGGAGGTGGGTACTATGAATAAGAGAAACAGACGAAAAAAACAGGTTTGGTTTAATCCGCTTTTTAGCGAGCATATCCAAAACAATTACCTTATGGATTTTACAGAATAATTGATAAAAGTTTCCCACCTGAGAATCGATTAAGCAAAATAATTAATAGGAACTCACTAAAACTATTTTCTTCACCTCGTCCAACATACCAACACTATAATAAGCTCTAATAACAGGAAAATTATCAAAATAAGGAGTAATAATAAGTCAGTATCGGATAAACGTGTTTTAGAGAGAAATGTAACTGCAGATTACCTGGTAAATGTCCGCTGCGTGGCAAATGCTTAACCTCAGAAATAGTATATAAATGCGAGATTAAGGTCGACAATATTAAGAAGATATATCTTGGAGCCACGTCGTGCATCTTTAGGGAAAGATACAGGAACCGTGGTGTATCCTTCAAAAATGAACCGGAAATGGAAAATAATAGAGAAGGTGTTAATTATAGAAGGGGGGGGTGGTACAAGAATCAAATAAGAAATAAAAAGAGGAACAAAATTGTATTAAGTGATTAGGTAAGGGAACTTCATAAAAACAAAGGACTTTGAATTGAAATGATCAATAGTACATAAGGTAGGAAATATAGACCTGGGGTAGGAAATATAGACCTGGGACATCAAAAAGTGCAATCTTTATTTACTGGAACCTTCTACATAGTGAATTCTGAAGAAGAAATATTAAATAAAAGGTTGGATTCTATACAGGGATGTCTTCATAGGAATAGATTTTGTTACCACGTCTTAAATGTCGCTGAAAGAAAAAAAATATTGGGAAAAAAGGTTATTAAATGTAAAGCCAAAGGTAATATAAAGTTAAACCGCTAGGAATAATGTAAATGAGACGTGATGGAGTATTCAAATTTACCAAGTAAATCTGGAATCTAATATTTTACACCAGAAACCCATTTTTAGAAATAAATTCAATGGATTATAAGATAAGAAATTTAGATTTATAATATAGATTAACAAAGATTAGTAATATTGTTTTAAAACTGGGAACACAATGTCAGTCATTTTGATGGTGAAATAGTTGATAAAGTTTCTAGATCAATAAAATACCTTAACAAAAATTATCGATATGAATTCAACACACAGTTAGCAATTAAAAAATGGGGTAATTTATGCTTTTTTTTAGATCAGTGAAACTTGAAAATCCTAGCTTTCTAAATAATACTCTTGTTCTGAACGATTAAATGCAAGCCCCAATTTCATTGGAGTAAAACGTACATTGAGCTAAAGAATAGATATATAAATAGAATGCTCATATAATGGCATATATATTATTATTAGTTAAGTATTTAATAACTTAATTCACGAATTTATATTTTTGTATTAAAGCCATGCATAACCTCAGAAAATGTTGTTTGGATGGAAAACGTCGTTTAAATCGTTGGTAATAAAATCAGTATCATGGTGTACATATGCATTACAAACTTATATTTCGATTAGGTTAGCATGGTCTTAATTGGATTTGTTTAATAATAAATGCATATTAGGAATGTACCGAACTTAGAAGAATCGAACAACTTGAGTTATCAGCCTTTAATCGTTATGGATACATACTGGAATTTTGGTAACTTATAATTCAACTAAAACTTTAAGCTTTCGAACGTACAGATCCACCTCCCTTTCTACATCTTAAATATTCGATATTCAGAAAGTTTATTAGGACGGAACGATAGAAAAGTAAACAAATAAAATATAAAAAAAATAAATTGAGGTCCTTAATTTTAAATGAAGAATGAGAATGAACTAATATAAAATAGTGTTAAACTTTTTTCCTTATTGAATAAGTTTTAAACAAAAACAGTTCTTAAATCACATAAATAGGTTATCCGATATTTTTGTAACTAAACAAAACATATTCATGATACGAAACTAACATAGATTCGCAACAATATAACTTATTTGATTAGTCCGGATTAGAAAAAATAATTTAAATTAAATAAAGAAATGAAGAAATCTAATTAAGGAAATCACTGAATAGTATAAATAAAACATATTAAATTGACATAAATAATTAGTGGTTACATTTTATGATATTTTGTATGATTTTTAATAGATATATGAACATTAGTAAATATATAAATCTTCAAAAATACTTAACAAGGATGAGATATAAGTAAAATATTTTTCGCTTGTTTTCTTTTCTTTATAAGAGAAGTAATTTCAATAATGTTGCATTGTTAACATGTTTTTATTCAATAAGTCCGAAGAATGGCTGTTCTTGTGAAAATTTTCAAACGACATAATGTTTGAATTTGTCCGAATAGTCTTGAAACAATTGCAACTAACGAGGGACTACATGATTCGTTGCTATCAATACATTATTTGAAGTCTTTGTGTTTGTTAAAACAATATATATATATATATATATATATATATATATATATATATATATATATATATATAATGCCGTTAGAGTGTTTTCTTTTTTACATTGAGGGGCAAGGTGCCAATAGGCGTGTCATATGTATATATGTAAGTTTATTATTAAGACACATTAGTTGCAGAAAACGTTCGGAGCTTATAGTAAACATTACTAATTTAAGTCAGTATATGTTAGAAAGATAATAACAGTATAAGACAGGATTAAATAAAAGAAATATTTTAGGATAAAAATTGGAAAATAAAGAAAATTATATATCACATACGGATAGGAATAGAAGCAGTTGTGATAAAATTCATGAACGAGAGAATAAAAACGAAAATGTGTTTATTTTGGCGTTGTTTATAAAAAAAAGATAAAGTTTACATGGAGGGAGATCAAATTCTATGAGCCAGTTCACGGTGTAGAAACATATCAATATGCATCTATAAATATAGTGTGATTTACAGAAAAATTTGATGGCGGGTGATAGAATACGCAATCTTTTTTTATATCGTGATGCTAAAGATATACAGACGGTCGCCGCTGTTCACCATAAACATGTTTTAATATTGCATGTAGGGGAAAAATGGTATGATCTGCCCAAATTTCTAATAGCATTAAGAATATTAATGATACTGACATTCAATAGTAGATACTAAATTTAAGGTTCAGTATTTTCTTGTGGAAGAGACAATTCAGTGGGTTGAACTTGAATAATATTTGCTGGGTATAATACATAGCTAAAGAACGTACGTTTAAATGTGGCACAAAGCTCGAATTGAAAGAGATATACTATATATATATATATATATATATATATATATTATTATTATTAAATATATAATGTTATAGAAAAATATTAGCATTGCCTTATGTAGAGAAATCAACAGACACGGACAATGTCTATAGACAGCAATATAAATGCGAGACTACGTAAACAAACAACCGTTTAATAGCGATTAACCTTGCTCCGTCTAATTTAAACTGTCTCTCAAGGTTATTATTACACAATATCATTGATATAGAAAGATAACTAACTCCTATATATTGCCGGTGCACAAGAGGATTACCATATCGTTCATAATTTCGAGGTGCATTTGGTGTTGACTTTTGAAGGAACGAATAAAATTTTAAGTGGCATTATGTGGCCCTTACTTGGATATACTCAAACTACCATAACAGTGACCGAAAACCGTATTGGGCTGTACACATAAACCTTTAGCTTCTTGATTTGCATTTTTCGGTTCTGACAATAGTCCTGTATCTAAGACCGAAACAGAACATGAGTTGTATAGCAGCCGAACTCTAGTCTCGCGCTTTGAAGATTGTGTCACTTTCAGAGATGAAAGAAGGCTCCAATTGCTCTAGGGATTTATACCCAACTAGTAGATGGTCGGCAACAAAAACGAACATTTGTTTTCATTTAACAGACATGAAATTATGCCGTCCTAGGCGACAATTGTATCGTCTCATTCTTTCCTATTCTCTTGCTATCTCTTTCACTCTCTCTCTCTAACACACACACACAACCCCCATATATATATATATATGTGTGTATATATATATATATATATATATATATATACATGTATACATATTCAAGCAACATAAAATCAAATCGGCAATTAGAGCCCATGTTCCCTCACAGAAATTCTCAAGTAAACTCTCCTCAATAATTTCTCTTACTTTCGCGACTGCCATTGCTAAAATGGAAGCATACATACGGAAGTTTTATCAGGTATAAATCCAGTAAAAATGACATAAATTAATAGAATGTAGAAGTAATTGTAAGAAAAAAGTAAAGAAAGTAAACAGGGATTATACCGAAACCACGAGAAAATGTATTGAAGCGCAAAAATTTGGAACTCCTCTTTTTTGAAAAAAACATACTACGGTGTGGAAAATAATAGGCAATCAACAATTCTCCCACTATACAACAATCCTGTGGTTGTTTGCAAGAGAAACGACGACGCTAACATGCTTGCTCGCCAGTTTCACCCAGTATCTACGATTGACCTAGCAAACCACTTCTCCCTGATTTTCCTTAACAGGCTGAAACAACACTAGACGATCTTAACCTCATCCATTATTTAGTACATGATATCATAAAAATCCTAGACACTTCAAAAGCATGTGTGCATGCTCTTATCTCGGCTGTACTATTAAAAAAATGCTCCGTTGAGATTGCCCCAGTTCTCTCAAAACTCTTCACCAAACGCCTTTACGGATCATGTGTTCCTGACTGCTGGAAAACAGCTACTGAGGTACCAGTTAACAAGAATTCTGGCGAAAGAACTGATCAATTAAATTATCGTTCCATTAGCCTCCTCCCTGTTTTCGGCAAAATATGAGCCCATATTTGATAAAGCTATACTTCACCAGCTTATTGTTGCTAAATTTCTGTCCAAACATCAACATGTGTGTAAGGGTGCCATAATCTCTGAACGTATATACCATGTACTAGATAAGGAGTGGAAGGAGAGTGCAGTGCCCTTATATATATATATATATATATATATATATATATATATATATATATATATATATATATATAACGTTTTTTACAAGATATTGCACGATTGTCTTCTCATGAAATTTACATTATATAATATAATTGGAAAATACTTAATATAATTAAATCATTCATGAATAAGAGATGGTCGTATGTCTTAACAATATGATATAAATACGGGTGTGCCTAAGGAGTCGATCCTTGTCATTCCTGGTATTCATAAATAACTTCCCTGAAAAAATAGTCTCAGATATGACAATACTTGCTGAGGACACCATGCTCTCTAACACGCATATCATAGGCAATGGCAGAAAGATATAAAGGAAGAACTAGAGTCTGTACTGGAACAGGGATTTAAATCGATTGTCGTGTTCACTGCTGGGAATACTAAAAAGGTTTTCTTTAATAATTACAAAACAAAAACAAAAAAAACTCCCCCAGCCACCAAGAGCTATAGCTAAAAACATGTGACGTGAAAATGTTTCATTCAAACTTCTCGGCTTAAAGTTCACAGGGAATATAAGCTAGAAGAGATACATCGAGGCCACCGTATAAAATACTTACACCTGAGAGTATCCCGTACATCTATTTAAGCCTACATTCCCTCATGTATGGAGTATTGTTGTCGCTTTTGGGATGTTGCATCAGCGACAAGTCTCTCACTACAAGATAGTGTTCAAAAGAGAGCTGCCAACCTGATAAGCTTTCATCTGCCATCCTGAGCCTCTGTCCCATCGACATAATTTTTGCATCCCTCTCCTTGTTTTACGAGTATTTTAATGATGTATAACTCGACAAACTACAACCCATTGTGTCCCTTATACGAAAAAGTCCTCCCACAAACCCGATAAGTAACTAAATCCCCCCGTGATAGTAGAGGTCACTAGATGTTAGAGAGCCTTCTACTTCAATAGTTTCTTCCCCAGAACGGCTAAGCTTTTAAATTCCCGTTTGGATTCCTGCTTGACTCACTGTACTGAGAAGCAGTAGTTCAAGTGTATTGTAAACAGACATTTTGCTGCTCGTCTCCTTTAATAGTATGTATGCAACTTATGTCCCTGATAGTACCTCCCAAATCAAAGTCGCACTGTACTTTGTTCGAAGTGAAGATGTAATTAACAATGTGATTCGCCTGTATTGTATTATAAAAAAACTATTTTCACGGCATAAAATCACTCATTCACGATGTAATGTCATTATTATACCTTTGCGTTTTGTTACACATTCGTTATCATTCTTTGAAATCCCACGTTCTATTATTTTAATTAGTTGCTTCTGTTCACTGTATACTGTATGCACCCAAAAAACAAAGAATATAGGAATGAGTAGAGTTTACTGAGGATGTCATCCAGACGATAAGCATATGTCGTTGTTGTTTTCTTTTGTCTAATTGTGAAGAATGCAACTTTGAAGCTTACAACAAATGATTGTCTTTTCACATACGGATATTAATACATATGCACATCGATATATATGTATCCCATAGAAAATGTATATATGATATAGGAACAAATATGTATGCATATATATATATATATATATATATATATATATATATATTAGTTGAAATTTAGTGTATGTTTTATCTATCTACCTATCTTTCTTTCTATCTATCTATCTCTTTCTCTCTCTCTCTCTCTCTCTCTCTCTCTCTCTATATATATATATATATATATATATATATATATATATATATATATATATATATATATATAAAACTAGCAAAAATATCCGCACCTCAGGCCGGACATTGTGTACCCTCCGGTAGTCTCTTCTATAATAGCAAATATTGCTTAAAGTGATCAGAAATTTTAAACTACTTAAGAAGACTGATTGTGGACCAGAATTTTTATGTAAATCTTGCCCTATATTAGCGGCCAAATTTCATTAACATTTATTGAGGGCTTTGGGTTTATTGAGGGTATGACCATCAGTGTGTACCACTCGTAGTTCTGTTTCAGCATAATCGGTCGAATGGGGTACAGTGTAAGAAAGTTTATATACATTGACTTTGGCCTAGAGGTTTGGCTTTAATTTGGAAAAATAGTGGGCACAATCCCTAAGTAGGTGGCCAAAATCTGGTCAGGATTGGTCGTGATCGCTCAAGTGGTGTAGTCTGTGGGAAAGTTGTACACACAAGCACGCACACACTAACGTTACTAATTTATATATACATATATATATATATATATATATATATATATATATATATATATATATATACTAGCAACGTGGCACGATGTTGACCGGAGTGTAATGATGATCAACGAATGTTACACACTCCCATATTTTTATCTCGTCATAGAAATCCGTGAAACTCCCCGGGAGGAAGTTTCGAATGCCCCCATGCAGTATTATAATTATATTATTGTGCAATGCACTCTAGAGAACCTACTAGTCCTTTATAAAATTATTTCCAACTTTACCGATGAATGATTAATAAAAATAAAGGTTGTGATTATCGATTATCGGTAGATTCCTGGCGTATTCTTAGACAAAACGAAACTAAGATAATTCCCAGGCGTGTATATAAAAGTTTTGTAAATTTTAAATAAAATCTGTTCAGGCATTTCGAAATCTATAAAGAACGAGCTTATACTCAAAGACTTAGTTGCATTTATATAATTATATATATATATATATATATATATATATATATACACGTGTGTGTATGTGTGTGTGTGTGTAGACCATCATATAATGATCAAAGCACTCAGGCAGACGTTAAAAACATTAAAAAAAATGTTCATATTTCAATAATATTTCTTACGGTTAACGGGAGCCAAATGGATAAGGTCCTCGCTAATAAAGCCAGATATAGTTTCTGTTGCCGGGTTCGAATCTATTGACTGGCGTTAATCGTGACACCCTGCACTGATGATTTCCAGAAGGATTTACATATATATATATATGTATATATATATATGTATACATATATATGTGTGTATATATATATATATAGAGAGAGAGAGAAAGAGAGATTATGAGTACTAGTTTGTAATAAATATCGATTGATATAGTGCAGTAGAATTTGTGCAATGTTAGTATATCCTATGATATTAATATTACACTAATACTTTTTTCTCCGTAATTAAAAAAAAAAATCTTATTCGTATTAATTTGATTGTGAATATTGCGACAATTTTCTCATCTCATAAACAAACGCAATATTTAGAGCAGCTTGACACACTGCAGAATGATTTTGTCCAATTTGTAAGGGATAATGTAGAAAACCTTCGATTAACTTGTTTTTATTTCATGTTTATTTAACACAGATTTATCAGAAACCAAAGCCCTCATTCAGGACTCTAATATCTATATATATATATAGATTACTATTGCAGTCAGTTAATACGCTTACTTGTGTTGTTTATCTAGTGCCAAAAATCGTTGAATATGTTTAATTTTTTGCAGCACTAGTGTAGTTTGTAGTGTCCGACGACAATTGGTGAGTGTTTAATTTTGTTTTCTCTTTCTGGGCGAAAATGGCTTTATATATTTAATTGCGTTTGTTTGGGTTTTTTTTCAGCACATTTCTAATCTGCAGCGTGCGAGGAGAATCGGATAACATTTATAATTGTATATTATTTCATAGGAATTCATTAAGATGAGTATTTTTTTATTATTGTATTTATTGCAGACTAATGCCTCATCTTTTATTAGTTTTTACACGACGTTTCGGCCAACTATTCCTATGAGCTCCTTCAGGTCGTAACCGCGACGGATAGGAACTCTCGATATTCTGACTGCATTCACTGCACTTACTGCCTTCGGTAGTTGTTGTCGTATTCCCACGTTTACGCCAAGTAAGCCTCTGACCGGCTTTAGATAGCATTGAAACCGCTATCTTAAGACAATTCTCACCTGGAGTAGAAGAGATTCAACAGAACCCGAAGGCGCAGTTGATGAGGACGTTGAACTTCTATGGTTCCAGGTGAGAATTGTCTGTGGATAGCGGTTGCAATCTTACTCAAAGCCGGTCAGGGTGTTCCTTGGCCAAAATGTGGTGAGAAACCACAACTTCTGCAGACAGTAATTGCACTGAATGCATTCAGAAGGTTCAGAGTTCCTATCCGTCGCGGTGCCCACCTGACAAAGGCAAAAGGAATAGTGCCGAAACGTCGTGAAACAACTAAGAAAAGATGAGGAAATAATCCGCAATAATTAAAAATAAATTATAATGTCGTTGATTGTAGCGGCGCAAATCGGTTGGGCAGAATTTGAGAAGAGAGAATTATTATAATTATATCGAGAAATTTCAAGATTAAGTTATATTTAAGTATGTAATAACAAGTAAATGGCGTGTAAACACAAAATCGTGGGAAAATATTTTATTTGATCCGGTCTCTACGTCAGCATTGGAAACAATAAAGATTGAGAAAAAAAAACGTGAACATTTTCCTCTGTACATGTCCAGATTGTTATGAAGTAACTCATCGGATAGTATGTAACATTTTATTATCGCGAGTAAATATTTCAGAAATGGTTGTCGTAAGTTACATAAGATAGTGGCTATAAAGGTAGATGTATTGAATTGTATGTGGCATTTGCTGTTGCAAACATACGGTATTTTGCTCCAGATGGAAATGTTTGCAAAATATATATGAAAATGGATATTACTAGATGCATTTATTAATTGTATATATATATATATATATATATATATATATATATACATATATATATATATATATATATATTATATGAATTGCTTTTTATTAATTTCTTATATATTTAATAATTTATTAATTCCTTATATATATGATATGAATTGCTTTTTTATTAATTTCTTATATACAATATATGAATTGATTTATTTAATTATTACTTATATTTAAAATATAACTTGCTATACTTATTAATGCTTTATATATAATATACAAATTTGTTTATTTATGTAAGTCTTATACATATTATATGAATTGATTTATATATTAATCCTTATATAAAATATATAAATTGAGTTATTAATCAATTCCTTACATATAATATATACATTTATTTATTTATTAATTCCTTATATAGAATATATAAATTGATTTAGTAATTAATTCTTTATATATAATACACAAATTTATTTATTTATTTATTTCTTATATATAATATATGGATTGATTTATTTATTAATTCTTTATATAAAAGATTAAAATTGAGTTATTAGTTATTTCCTTATATATAGAATATTAATTCATTTATGAATTAATTTATTATTATTTTTTGACATGTGGGTCACTATTATTGAGACCCGGAACCCACTCGAGTATAAGGATCATTGCGTATACAGTAATCAATGGGATAGTATCGTAGTAATCGTCAGCATTGGAGATTCGGCAAAGTGTCTTAACGGGGCGGTTTGCACGGAATTTGCTTATGTTGGACTTGAATACATCCAAGTTGTAGTCTGGTGGGAAACAGGTAACCGGAAGAGAGTTCCACAGTCGTGAAACTCTAAGAAAGAAGCTCGGCTCATGGAAACTACGTTTGGATTTAGGCACAGCTAAAAAGTGGGGAAAATTAATGACAGTGGTTTCAGCCAGGCGGGGTTTTTTTCGTGAAAGATTGGCGAAGGAGGACCAAAGATTGGAGCTAAGAAGAGCACCTGCCATGAAAATAAAGATAAAACAAAGACAGACTCGCGCCGTCTCTTCTGTGGGAGAGAGACTGCAGTGGAGAGAAAAGGGCATCCCCCACTTAGACACGAAGTCTATTTTGTATTCTGTCAAGGCAGGAAATGCTGTTTTTTAGCAGCTCCTGCCCAGATGTGGCAGAAGTACTCCATCCCTGGACGGGCTTGGCTTTTTTTACAGATACATAATACTATCAGTAGTGAGGTACATTCTGGAGCGGTAGAAGAACCCCCCATCCTCTCAAAGACATTGGCAATCCACCTGATGTATCTGTTCCATTTCAAATCAGCAGTAAAGATCAAACCCAGAAGCTTCTCAAAATATGGAGCTTCCCCAAGACGAGAGCCATCCATATAAATTGATGCAGGATAGGGATCAGAGCGTTGATGGTGTAAAGATGGGAGCTTTGTTATAGATGCATTAAAAGTAACAAGCCACGTCTTCTCACACTGTACCATACGCTCAAGATCAGTGGAGAGAATATCATGATAATTTTGTCATTTACGGCCTTTGATATGTTGCCATAGTTGTGCCATAAGCATAGATGTCAACGAATGATTTAAGTATGTGGTTTGGGAGATCATTGATCCTGATCAGGAAGAAAGTTGGACCCAGGATAGACACGTGAGAGACTCCAGCATTGATACTGTGGGCCTCTGTTTTAGCCCATATCTCACTACTCTGATGAGCCCATCAGAGAGAAATGATTTAATCATTGATAAAACATTTCCAGTGATATCGTAGCTGAAAATCTTGTGAAGTAGGTTCTTATTTCATACATTATAGAAACCATGGGATATGTCAAGACCAATTGCATTAAAAAGAAAGCCTTTGTCGAGAGATTCGCTAATCCTATGAGATAGAATCATTATCACATCTGCTGTAGATCTAGCAGAACGGATACCATATTGCATGTCACAAAGAAGGTTATTTCTGCTGAGCTTGTTGACTACTTCTTAATTTAATATGGATTCCCGCAGCGTACTCATGACGTACAGGAGACTTATTGTTCTGTATTAAGAGGGAGATTACTTATCCCGTGAATTCTTAAATACAGGGCATACTGATGACGTTTTCCTGCGTGTTGGGAAGCACTTCTCCTTGAGGCAACAGTTTTGTAAGTATGGTTGGAGCTTTTATCAGCACTATATTTGGAATGCCGTCAAGACCAGCTGCGTTAAGAATCAAGGTTCTTGATAAGCTTGGCGAATTCACGCACATATATTTTTATGTTGCAGAGCGTGTAGTCTGTTATAGGAGGAAATATGGGGAGTTGATGGCCTTTGTCGCATGGAGTAGAATTAGCTGGAAAGTTCTTGGCAAACACTTTGGTCTTGTCTGGTGCTGAGGAGATGACCTCAGGTCAATTGATGATAGAACACATGCTTCTGTTCAGGATCCTGGTTGCTATATGCAAAAACTGCTGGGAACCAAACCGCTGCGCAGCTACTTTATATTTGACGGACTGGGCATATATACATTATATGAATTTGACGGACTGAGCATATATATATATATATATATATATATATATATATTATATGAATTGATGTATTAATTACTTTCCTATATATAATATAGGAATTGATTTATTAATCGAACATGATAGATAGCTGAATAAGTAAAAAATCATAATCGTGCATTCCAATACTATTTTAACAAAACTCTTCGTCATATCACATCTAAACACGATATATATACAAACATATATATATATATATATATATATATATATATATATATATACACTTATATATATATTGTATGTATTGATTTATTTATACTAAATGCCAGTCTAAGAAGACTCCTAAAAGTTTCGTCTTCATTTTTAATCGTTTGGTTCCCAGATATCAACTCTAAAAAAACATTCTAAATTCAAATAGGGTGACCAACTTATCAAAGAGCTTACGTTATCAAGGATCTTGGGTGAGTTGTGTATGGAAATCTGATACCTGATTCATTTTTAATGGCTGGGTTTCTGCGTGCATTCTGTTCGTCTTGGTCGATACCGAGAATGGACTTAACGACATATTCTAAAATTTTCCAATTGTTTAGCTTATCACTTCCCACTTGCATAAAATATTCAACATTATACAGCATTTAAACAATCTGATAAATGTTTAACTGCAATTGCAGAAATCATTTGAAATATATGTATTTATAATATACAGTATAACAATATATATATATATATATATATATATACATATATATATATATATATATTGGAGGTTAATTAAAATATGATTATAATTTTTGAAGGGTAATTAAAATATAATTAAAGGCGCATCAGGATGTATGAAAAAAGAATGTTATCACGTTGATGGCACGTTTTCTATATCGACAGGTTTAAATATAAAGGTCGATAACTCGTCTAGTTTTATTTTCCTCCCACTATTATTCGAGGCAAATTTAATCTGATATGGGCCGACCGACTCAATACCGTGTTATGAAACTAGATTGGCGAAAAAGGATTGTGGTAAACAATTATGGATGTGGAATGGGGAATCGACGAAATAATAATCTAAACATGTTTGTATATTATTATCCTCATCTTCTTTTTTTAAAGTTTTTTCACGACTTTTCTGTCAACTATTAATCTGGCATCGTACGGTTGTAACCGCAAAGAGATGGGAACTCCGTATCTCCTAACTGCAACCTCAGCAATTACTGCCTTCCATAGTTGTTGCCGTCGCCTCACCACGTTCTGGACAAATAAACCTCCGGCCGACTTGGACTCGTGGCGCAATTGCAAGTTTAAAATTGTATGAAGATAGCGGTTTATTACTACTGAAAACCGGCCAGATGTTTACTTGGCAAAAATTTCTTGGTCGACAACAATTATGGAAGGCACTAATTGCTAGGCATTCAAAAAGGAGATTTGGACGCCCTATCCCTCCGTGGAATCAGGTAACGAATGCCAGATAGATAGCTGACCAAAACGTCGTTAAGCAACGAATAAAAATAAAGATGAAGATAATGGTTCGCAATAAATTAATTAATAAATAATACTGATCTCAACAATAAATTCCTATTAAAATAAAGTATATATATATATATATATCTATTTACGTTATGATCATGAGAAATCAACCAAATTAAACACGAGTGAGAGATATGTAAGCGAAGATTTTAGAAAGATACCTACACCCAATAAAATATATACATATAGGTTTCAAAACCAGCGTGTAGTATATTATAATGTTTTTTCTATATCAAGGTTTGTACGAATACATAACCTCATATATACATAAATAGACATGGCATGTACATTAATACATTCGTCAAAATTATGTAATAATACGAAAGGAACTCGTTCATAGGTACAGTTTTTTATTACTAGACATCTTTAATTATTTACAGACGTTCAGATCCTAAACTATATAGTTTTTTTAGTCCCATCATTGTTTGGGAAGTAAGAGAAATGAAAAAAATCACATAGGCACACTGTCTCTCGCAATATTATTGAAGTTAAGCAATAATTAATTTAATAAGTACCAGACGATTGATCATTTAGGAGCACTAAGCGTTGTGTGTATTTACGAGTATTTTTTATGGATATACAGACGTCTTGAGCTTATATATACTTACAACTGGAAGTAAGAGTACCGACTCAGAAGACGTGTGGTTAGAGGTTGTGCAATTCTTGCCAGAATAATGTAACACTCACACAACCTTCAGTAAGTATACATAATGGGACAAGCTTAAACGGAACAGTATTGCAACCCTTGCTACACAGGTTTTATAGAAGTAGAATTTTGTATTTTACAAAGAGTCACTTGCCGTGATAGTTCTCCTTGTTGGCTGCTTATGTGCACAGTTTTACTATTTTTGCTTGCTGCAATTTCATCGGGAAGTTTAAATACGCACATCACATATACGCACCTTTATATATCTACATGCATATACCTATGCATCGCTTTGCTGAAGGTCAATATTTTTTTTCATTTTGAAATGGGTATAAAATGCAGCGACGTGAAATTTCTAACACTGAACGAACATAAAATGATGCTGTATTTCCCGTTTTTTTTAACAAATAAATTGAGATTTATTCTATTTTTTATTTTCTTGTAATTTGCAGTGGGTATCACTTTATTGTAAGTCTCCCTAAATGCCTAGAAATAGTTGATTGACAGCTAATGAAAAGGTACGTGTTTTGTCAGGCTTTGCAAAAGGGTTCTCTCTTATAGATCTAGCCTAGCAACTCAGAAGAGATCAACAGGACATGCTCTTCATTCGTCGAAAACCCAAGCAACAAATCAGGGAAGTAAAAAACACAAAAGTGTCAGTTTCGTCTAGTGATCTTAGGAAAAATCGTCGTGAAAATATCCAGCAGCCAGGCAGTAACATTACTGGTATATTTGTCAAGGCTTGATTACCTTCCATGTACAGAAAGATACGCTGCAATGTCTTAAACGAAATTGCAAGAAACATTAAGCCCATAAAAAAAGATATGTTGTAAACAAAACTCAAAAGAGAAAACGTTTTGTTTGAGCTCAAAACCATGAAACTTTGAAAATGTTGATTTCCCCAACAAGGCACTGGCAACCCTTGATGGACATGATGGGCGGGCAAAAGTTTAGAGTCCTCTAAGATTCCCTACCCCACATCGATCCTGTCTTCAAAAAGAAGGAAGATACATCACATTTTGGACTGGAATAATACGCGATGGACGTATTCGGCCATTTTAAGTGCGAGAACGTGGCAAACTGACAAGATAATCTCATATTTTATGTAAAAAATAAGATTTGTCATAACTACTTCATTTTCATCCACGACAATTCTCCATCCTAAGCAGCCAGGACTACAACTTCATACCCTAAGTCATTAGGCATTAGTGAAGAATATTTGATTGCATTGCCACGTTGTTCCCCAGATATAGCCCTAATTGAGCAGTTCTGTGCAATAATAAAGAGGACAGTTCAGAAAGAAAGTGTTCGATTTTCGTAGAAGGTAAACTTTGGAGCAAGTTTTTTTTAAAGTTTCCTAGAGAATGAAATCATTTTAAATCTGCCGATTGATATCATCAATAAACAAAGGGCTATTCAAAATGCTTTAGAATATGTGATTTATATTAATAAATAAATATTTAGTTAAAAAACATTATATGACATACGTTCTTGTTGTTGGTAAATGGTGTTACTAGATAGTTCTTATTTCATATAAATAGAAATATGATATTCAATTATTGCTTTAATACCGAAAATATACATTTTAGACCGTTGCCATAAAGCGATATACACTTAAAATTACGTGAAAATTGAAAAGTTTACATAATTCTCAAAATATTTGTTCATATTGAACCTGCCATTACTCTTCCAGTGTACTTAATTTCAATTTATTGCCTATCATAGCAATTTCCTAATTTCCAAAAAAATATATTGACCTGCAATAAAGCGATACACAAGGTATATATATATATATATATATATATATATATATATATATATATATATGTGTGTGTGTGTGTGTGTGTATATATATATGTATATATGTATATATATATATATAAGTTTTGTTGTTTCTCATTATTTTGGCCACCTTAATATTATAACTACCTATTGCGTCTCTCCTCAGTGCAATTTCTGAGAATGTACGTGAATCGTATATAAAACCTCACACGAAAATTTTCAAACGCGAACTGATAAAAATATAGCATCTGATTGTGATCAGAACTTCGACTACCGATCCTGAAAATCTGTTGCTATTGAAAACGTAAGATTCTTATTTGATACACACTTACAAATGCGCGACTATTTTAGAAAACTTAACCACAAAGGGAACTAATTAATGTTGTAGTTTTTATTTCTAAGCTTTCTTTTCAACGTCGTTTCTATTTCTCATTAGGCTTTAGATTTTCTGAGTTCTTTTATTTGATGAGATTTTAAATTCTATATTGTTTGGTTCTCTATTGGTCAACATATTAAGCAACATTGATCATCATTATTGTACAGAGTGGAAGGATAGTTATCGACTAAAATGATGACATGTTTTTTTTTTCGTTTTTTTTTAATTTTTTGCGAACCATCTATTAGTTGGTCAGTAGTGTACAAATTCAAAGAACCATAGGAGATTTCTATTATGTCTGAAAGTGACACAATGTTCGATAAACGGGATCGGCGATCATCCGCTGTATAACATGCGCTCTACCGATCTAAGACCATTGCCAGCGCCCTTAAAATATCAATCTGGGCGGTGCAATGCTTATGGGCATAGCGGAACGAAGTTTCTGGCGAAGGTTATTGCCCTTGATTTCAATGAAGGGATACACTATGCAACCTTCTATGATTCCTAGAAAGGCAACATTATGCAATCCTTTTGAAAGTCAACACCGACGTATGTGCTGGGTTTGCTGAAGAATGTGGTGAAGACGTGGTGTAGTAGTTCTAACAATATGTACCCTTTTCTCACTGACCTCCTCTCTCTGCAGACCAGAACTCGCTGAAATATTTTCTTTGCTCATACGTCGAGAACCCCACTACCATAGCCTCTCAAGACGCCAAGGCTAAACTGATTGTCTCCATCCACCGAGTTTTCGCTAAGTCCCGCCGGCAGTTGTGGAAAAGTGATGTTCCCAGTTCCGGACCATTGCTGAGTCAGTGATTAAGTATGAATCGGGCTACATTTAATAAATAAAAGCTCTACTACATAATAAAGGTACCTGAATTGATTTTTCTATAAATATTTTAAAAGGAAGCTGTAGTGCTGTTTTATTTAAGGCGACATCCTTATATTCAATCGCATCCTCGTTTTGTATTTGTCTGGCGCACATTCGAACGTAAGCTAAATTTAGTATTTTTAAAGACCTATATATATATATATATATATATATATATATATATATATTAAGCGATATAAGACTCTGATAGATTTCAGATAGAAAAATCCTGATAGATATTACTTAAAATAATACTTTCAAGGTGATCCTAGCCAAAAAAGAAGAACTCAATATTTAAGAAAAGAGCAATATATAAGTTTCGTGGTTAAATTTTAAATTCTGAAAAAATAACATATAGAGATATATATTCGATTTAAGAGTTTATTGTTTGACAAAACGAATATATAGAAGCGGTTATTTTAATTTCCTTAATCCATGCATTTTCAACAATGGCTCAGAGGAAATGAAATGCAGTTAGCAAAATGTTCAGCTGCGAATGGATGCTATTTTGCTTTTCAGCACAATTATTGAAAATAGTTTTTTGAGTGGTTGTGGATAATTGTATGGAGAAAATTATGAGAAAACCGAAGTTGATAAAACCTGGGTAATCCATTATTGGAAGGAGTCCAATGTAGTTCAGGGTTATAAATCCAGGTAGGCAGAAAATCGGCCCATGGGAGAAAGTGATATTTCCATATAGCGAAAGTGTAATGCTCCTTATTGATTCGTTGTTGCGTTGAGTGTGAGTTGCTTGCTGTAGTCCAAATGTTTTCTCGGTGTTGACAAAGTGTAACCGAAGTTGAGTGGATATACCATTCCATTGGAATTGTCCCCGTTAGTAATATAATTTGAGCATTGAGTTAAGTATGCGATGGACCTCGAAATCAATAGTGTAGGTAGCAATAGCAAAAATAGCAAAATTATACTGGATATGATATTCAGAACGATGCGTTGGACGGCTAGCTTAAGGTGTGAGTCTATGTATAACGATAGTTCGTTTTCTTTTATATAGTGGGTGAGGGAAGCCTTTTAGATGAGGGAAAGAGAAGAGGGGGAAGTAGAGAGGGTAAAGAGAGAGGTTAAAGGGAGTGGGGGTTAAAGTCGGGTGAACATACAGATTCTTAATTGAAGTTTTACGGAGGGGAGGGAGGAATTGCATTTTAGTATTTTTTAAAAGTGTTGACCTCTTGATTTTAAGTTCACGTGGGAAATGGATATTCTTGTGATTTTTAAAGGGGGTGTGCGTGATAAGGGTTGGGTGTGCTATTTTTCTGTGCGGATGGGTGAGCTGATGTGGTGAAGATGGAAAGGACTCATTGTGTCAAATTATGGAATGTTTGGAGGGTTACTTAATTGATTTCAAGTTTGGGTTCTGTTAATTTTGAATGTATATTTAATTATATATATACATTAAATATAGATTTCAGCGTTGCTAGCTTCGAATAACGCATTTAAAACAACACATTTTAGCAGGTAAGAAGGTTTTAATTGAAATCTCTGAGAGATCATGTATATATTTTAAAAACAGATTCAATAATCCGATTTTATTCTTTCAAAATATATATGCGCAATTTTCAACACACATTTTATTTTATTAAGCTTGTCTTTGTATTTTTCAATACATATACTAAAGAAATATTAGTGGACACATATTTCCTTAACATTATTTACCAGACCACCTGAATATAGATAAGTAAATGAATTTATATATATTTTATATAATTTAGTTATTTACGCAACATCAATCCTCTTATGCTCTTTATTATTCTAAGACTATACGATATTATCACAGACGCTTACATTGAATATTTTAAATTTAAAACCAGAAATGTTGTTATACAGTTTATTATTTCATTGCTGGTTTTTCACGTAAATGCACATATTTTTAATTTATTATATTAACGAAGAAAAAACAATAGCCCCTCTATTTTAAATGATATCGAGAAAAATAAGCATTTAAATTTGCATTTTATTTTCGTTATAAAACGACGACACACAGAAAATTTTAGATACATCAACAAAAATAATACATATTATATAAGTTAATCGTTATAGTAGATTATTATTGAACATCACGAAGAAAAAATAAACTGAACATTTAACACTTATTTGTTTTGTAAATCTTCTTATATATTGACCCATTATAATAAAACAATGGCATGCGTAAAAGCACATTTTTTAGAAAGTGTATTGTTGAATGAACAGAAATTATTTTGCCATAGAATAAAAAAAGCCTTAAACTTTTTATATACTGCAAATATCACTTGCTTTAATTAGTCCTACCTTCACTTATTTTGATGATTTCCAAAATTTATAGAACATTCTAGAAAAAAAAGCATTTCAATTAAGATGTGAGAAATATTGGTTCAGCTTCTGAAAATGACGTCATAAAAATCAGTTTTGTTGAATATTTTTTGACCTTTTGTTGAACATTCTTTGTCAACCATCCCCAAACATTTCAATTTGGGTTCAGATCCGTTGAACATGCGGGAGATAACAACAGTTAGACCCAGTTTTCCTGGAGAATGTTCTATGCCTGTCGTGTACTTTAGGACCAAGAAAGAACGGAAGTTCTGCAACTTCTTTTATACATCTGTATGATTTAAACATAGAAAATCTTTAATACAGGGTAACCCCCCCAAACAAAACAAAAAAGATAAATGTAGGTCGTCTAAAACATATGCTGTAGAGCGGAAAAAAGCCAAACATCCTAGTGTGTTGATGTGATGTTTTGAATATAACAAATTAGTAATGACTCAAGTTTTATTTCATTCGGATAAAACACTAAGAAACGGGGCCTAATTCGAGTCGGGGCCGTTTTTTTTGGGGGGGTCACCCTATACATTGTCGATAAAAAAAATAATGAGACACAATTGAATAGTCAGTGATGTGTAATTGCTACACTGTCCTTTTTAAGAAGGAATAAAATCATTTAAAAACAGGGTCGACAATACGGTATTCGAAGCACACTGATTAATATTATGGATGAAATGTATCTCCTTTACAATGTACAATATTTTTATTCTAGAATAAAATAATGTAAATCCCAACTGGAGATTAATAACATAATTATACCCAGATTTCTACGAGCGGAAATCGCGAATTCATTGTACGTAGAAAAGAGAAACGAAACGTGAATATTTTTCTACTGTCTTATAAATTGCCGTGTGGTGATTAGGTAGTTCGCTTTTATTAAATTTAAAAGCAATCATACACGGGCAGTTGATGTAATTTAAATCGGAAGTCAAGTGACTTGAATAATATCCAGTTTCATTAAGGATGCGAAGTAATTATTTCGTTTCTAATGATATTCTTTGCAAATTCTATGCACCAATGTTGGATTAAATATAATCCATTTATAATAATAACATATTCAAAATAATCCTCGTTCGATCTCCATAAAGCCATGCATAGGCACACACACACACACACACACACACACACACACACACACACACACACATATATATATATATATATATATATATATATATATATATACATATAAATGGGTGAAGAAATTTCAACGAGAGAAAGATGTATATTTAAATAAGGGGGTGGTCCCCAACAATACGTATTTTTAACATTATTTTATTATTCCATGTCTTGGTTTTTCATGGAAATGTATGTTTGGATCAGTGTAATGATGTTTTTAAATCATTGAACTCGTTTTTAACGCGTTTCAGACGTTCTGTGAAGAGTCCTCTTCAGAAATAATTTAAAATACTTAGAATATATTTAAGATGTGTTGGAGATGTAAAAAGAGAGCATTTTCGTAGTTCATTTGAAACGTTTCCAAGAGTTGGAAACGTGTAAGTGAATCCACTTTTAATTGAAATGTTGAATTTTTATTACTGTTTTATTCAGATTTGGTCACTCCTGTATTATTTTTCTCTCTCTTACTCTCGCTTTCTGCTTGTGTTTTTATTTATCTTTCTTTTTCCCTCCTTTAGGGTAGGATGTGTGTGTGTTTTCTTTTATTAGTTTGAAGAATGTGTGTACTGTTTCATAGTATTATGAAGTTATTTGCTTCTCTAGTAAGGTAACTGTGATCCAAGGTCGTTACTAATATGTATTTGTGAGGAGTGGGGGCAGCTCCTCTGAAATAAGTGTAGGAGTGTTTTCATTCAAAATTAAATGAAACCACTTCTACCCTTATTTTAGAGGAGCTGATTCTTTTAAACCCATGTGGATTTTTTAAAATAAAAGCTTACGTTATGCGTAGATTGTCAAGCAAATACCGGACGCTTACGACATTTTTTTCTATTTCAGTCAAAGTTTTATTTTTTTAGATATTTAAAAAATAACTTGATAAAGAAGAAATAAAATATATTAATCAAAAACTCATGTATATCATTAAGAGGATATAAAAATGGTATAGTGTGGTCTTTTTTAACGGCAAACATTTATAAGTGGATATGTTCCTTTTCACCTAAGGAGGCTAACAATACTAATTTTGGTTTACACCACGCAATAGTAAGATACATTACTTGTGGCCCTTTTAATCCACCGTAAGATAAACGCGAAGAAAATCAGAAATTTGTCTCCTTTTATTTTAACAGTGAAAAATATCTGAGTTCGCGGTTTTTGTAATCCTTGTTTATGAAAGAATTTTATTTAAAAAGAACATGGAATATAAGTATAAATATGGATAAGTTCTTAACAATGAACAATGAAAGTACCCATTTAATAGTATTTAGTATAGGTAAGTTACTTTTTTGGAATTATATGTATTTTTATAATATATAAGTGAACGTGTATGTGTATTTGTGCACATTTTCCAATAACTCTGTTAATTTTTTGTTTACAGAGGCAAAATTTGATATATAGGGTACTGAGATGTGGAAAAATCTTTGGGATCGGTTTTCCGCCAGAAATTTGGCTGTTAAGAGGTCAAAGTTCAACAATTTGACATTTGATAACTATACCAAACTCCTCCGAAAATGTAGGTCTAAACACTTGCAATTTAAGATATCGTTCCCTAGCACATGAGTCTAAATTAATAACTTGATTTGAACCCCAAATATTAGAGGCAAGGGGTCATAATAGGGGTAATATAAAAAAAAAATGACCGATTTTGTTTGTTCAACATACACCTCCAAATACGCGGGCTACGCTGGGCGTAAATGCTAGTCTATCCATTCTATATCTATATATCTATGAAAGTGAACGTGTCTGCGTGTGTGTGTGTGTATGTGTGTGTCTGAATAACTCTGCCAATTTCTAGTCTACAGACTCGAAATTTGATATACAGGGTACTGAGATTTAACAACATCAATGTGATCGGTTTTCGGACAGAAATTTGGCTGTGAAGGCGTCACATTTTAACGATTGTTTGTTCCATTTGAGAACTCAACCAAACTACTCCGACAATGTTGGGTCAAAACACTTGACATTTAAGATATTGATTCCTTGGACATGGATCTAACATAATAGTTAAGTTTGAGACCAAAATTATGAATTTAAAGGGGTAATAATAGGAGTCAAAGTTAAAAAATAACCCTTTTTTGTTTTTTCTCAGCATACACCTCAACAGAAAAGGGCAACGCCGGTCTGAAATGCTACTATATCTTTAAAAGTTAACGTGTCTGGGTGTCTGTGTACATTGTTCTACGAAATAATTCTGTCAATTTTTAGTCTACAGACTCGAAATTTGATATACAGGGTACAGACTTTTAGGTAAATCGATGTGACCGATTTAAGGGGTCAAGGTTCAACGATTTGACCGTTGAGATCTCTTCCAAACTCCTCCGATAATTTCGGGTCTTAACACTTGAAATTTTAGATATAATTTCCTTGACCATGAATCTAATTTAATAAATTGATTAGAGCCCAACACACTAAATTGTAAGTGGTCATGATAAGGGTCAGAGTAAAACAAAATGACAGTTTTTTTGTTTTTTTTTTGCTCAACATACATCCCCCAACATCCAGCATACGCCGGGTTCCCATGCTAGTATATCTATAAAAAGTGAAAATGTCTATCTGTCTTTTCTCTATCGTAGTTAAGAAAGACTATTACGCAGAAAGGCATTACTTTACATATTCACACTTTTTTATATTCACATATACACATAACCTTATGGAACTACATAGGACCCGAGCAAAGCCGAGCAAAGCCGGGCGGAAGTGCTAGTCTATCTATATATCTGTAAAAGTGAAAGTGTCTGCGTGTGTGTATCTGTGTGTGTATCTGTGGCTGTGTCTGTACATATCCCTACGCAATAACTGTGCTAATTTTGAGGTTACAGTCCCGAAATTGGAAATACAGGGTACTGACATTTGGGAAAATCGAAGTTATCTGTTTTCGGACAGAAATTTAGCTATTAAGGGGTAAAATATAACAATTTGTACTTTGAGAACTCTACCAAACTCCTCCTATAATCTTCGGTCTAAACACTTGAAATTTTAGATATTGGTTCATAGGACATTACTCTAATTTAATAACTTGATTTGAGTCCAAAGCAATACATTTTAAGGGAGTCATAATAGGAGTAAGATTTTTTTAAAAAATTACCATGTTTTTTTTTTTTTTGCACAACACACATTTCCTAATTACCGGGCAACGCCGGGGAAACCCGGGCACCTATGCTAGCATATCTATAAAAGTGAACGTGGTCGTGTGTCTGTCTGTCTGTGTTTCTGTGTAGAGTTTCCTTCGCAATAACTCTGTTAATTTTAAGTCTACAGACTCGAAATTTGATATAGAGGGTAGTGAGATGTGGGCAAATCTTTGGGATCGGTTTAGGCCAGAAATTTGGCGATTACGAGGTCAAAGTTCAACAATTTGACCTTTGAAAACTCTACAAAACAAGACAATTTTGGGTCTACACACTAGAAATTTTACATGGCCATGGCTGTTAAGGGATTATATTAGAAATAAAAGTTTGAAAAAATTGACCGTTTTTATGTTTTTTTTTGTTCAGCATACACCTCCAAGCACCCGGGCAACCCCGGAAGCCCATGCTAGTCTATCTATGTATAGCTATAAAAGTTCTTTGGACATGGACCTTACTTAATAACTTGATTTGAGCCCAAAGCAATAAATGTTAAGGATTTCATAATAGGAGCAAACGTCAAAAATATATATTTTCCGTCTCTACCAAATAACTCAGAAAATTTCTGGTCTAAACATTTGAAATTTTACATAAAGTGTATTCAGAGATAGGGCAAGCTTTTCGTTGGTCTGGGTCGAAAATTTTAAGCTACTAATATATAAATCCATGTATGTATGCTTGCATGTCTGCCTAAACTTTCGATAGAGTTGACGTATTTCCACAAGATAAGTATCGTGTTGAAGCTCGACCCTTCAGATGACAAAATTGGCTTAAAACATAATTACTTAACCTTCAGCTGGGCAGTTTTGTACAGGGAGTGTCGCTTTTGTTGTCAGTATTTTCGAAAGTCATCCCCTTTTTTCGATTGTCAAGCCTTAATTAAAACCTACCTCACTTCCGGTTTGACAGTCGTCGTAACAGCAAAGACGTCACGTGTTTTCCGTTCTTTTCCTCCTTAGCGGTATGGGTTCGAGCCTGCCTTCCTACTACACATTTTTCTTATTAAATATACACCTCCGTACACCCGAGCAACGCCGGGCTGAAATGCTAGTTACTAACGTTGTTGTTATTATTGTTATGATAATAATAATAAGAAGAATACTTGTGCAGTATACGCACGTGTATTTAACATAGTATTTCCATGTTAAATTAAATTACGGTTTTTATAATAGTACACATGCATTTTAAAAAAAAGTTGTCAAAAAGCAAATATATAACAAATAAATGTTATCAAAGGTAAGTTAAGATAGTTTTCTACGTAACTGGATATGTTTTTAGGGGGTTGTATTACTATACACATGGATTGCAAAAATGGTAAAAAAACAAATATATACCAAATAAATATTTTCAAATGCAAGGTAAGTTACTCTTCTACCTATATAAAAAGGTTTTTATTGGTTTTACTCATTTAAAACGTGTAATCGGTTCGAAAATCGTACAGTGTTCATTGATATATTTTATAAAGAAAAATGTCGGCATGCTCGCTATTGAACTCGGTAAGTTTGGAAAAATGAGGTCAAGCAAACACATTTTACAAAATAGTTAGAAACCCAGCCAATATAGGTCCGCCTTTGTCAGGGTAACGTATAATTAGCGAGTTTCTAAAAGTATTTTGCATATATTTTTTGTTTAAACTCGTTTTCACAAACTTATAGTGCGCTAGAGCAAGCATGCCGCCTTTTGCATTTTTAAGATACGTCGGTAAAAACTGCATGTTTTTCGAGCCGACTAAACACATTACTTTATATAAACACACTAAACGTTTTTGATAGAAAATAACTTATCTTGCCTTTGATAATATATATATTTGTTATGTATTTGTTTTTTGGCAAATTTTTCGAATATATGTGTATAGTAAAACACACCTTTCAAGTAAATTATTTATAGTTAAAATGTTATAAAAAAACAAAAACTTGAAGTTTTAAATATATTTCAAAGAAATAAATTTCGGCCTGTTCAAAACTATTGACAATTCATCGATTGTAAAAACAAAAAAAAAAAAAAAAGGAAAAAGAAACTGTCGCGAAAAATTCAAAAAGACCGGAGTGCAAAATATTATATAAAAAGTGTTTGTTTTGCAGTTAAAAATAAAATTAAATTAAATATTCGAGTTCTACGATAGAAATAAAACTTCAAAAACTAGATCACTTCCTATATTTTGTTAGATTAAATGTGCAATTATAATATGTATTATCCAAATAGAGAATTGCTCTTTTCTTTAGAACATACAGGGACACTCGGTAACACATAGAGGTATCCAAGAACAATCGGCAATCCAATGGGTAGCCATATTTTATTATGCCTGTTAGCGTGACAATGTGGTTGAACACCGGAAACTTTCTAAGCCTACAAGTTGATCAGGAAGTGACGTTACGCTATAAGGTGCAACGGCCTACTCTCTCGGTGGTGGTGAATTAACCTGTCGTTTTATTTTCTGCGTGCCCCCCTTATTTTAGTGGATATATTTTCAGTTATTATTAATATTATTATGAAATGTTTATATACATTTAAATATATTTACTAAAAATTGATAAAATATGTTTAGGTGCATAAATATGTTATGCATCTAAAAAGATTTGATAAATATTTAAATATTTTATTAAAATGTTTTATAAAGAAATCTAATAATTAATTTATATTAATATATATTTATATAAATCTATACGTATGCATGTATAGGTGCATATATATATATATATATATATATATATATATATATATATTTAAATAAATGTTTGGAGGTACATAATTTATATACAGTTTTAAATAAAGTAGGCGGAAGTTCTCCAGAGCTCCTAAGAAACTTCCACCTTTTTTATATATTTATGTATATATATATATATATATATATATATATGTATATATATATATATATATAGGTTAATGTGTCTGTGTGTGTCTATGTCTGCCAGTATGTGCACATTTCCTACGCAATAACTCTGTCAATTTTTAGTCTACACACTCGAAATTTGACATACAGGGCACTGAGATTTGTTAACGTAATTTTGCTGTTAAATGCTCAAATTTCAACGATTTGACTTTTTAGAACTCTACCAATCTCCTTCGAGTAGTTTTCGTCTAAACATTTTAAATTGTAGATAAAGCTTCCTTGTACATGGATCTTACTTAATAACTTGAATTGAGCCAAGAACAATAAATGTTAAGGGGTCATAATAGGGGTCGAATTAAAAAAAAAACATGACCGCTTTTATGTTTGCTCAACATACACGCCCAATTATCTGGGCATCGCCAATCTGAAATGCTAGTATATATATATATATATATATATATATATATATATATATATATATATATATATATATATATACGAGTCAGTACACTAGAAACAATGCTGTTATTGGATTGCCACCCACATCTAACAATGCACGCATTTCATTCGGTGTTATTTTTCGACCAGTGACGATTACTCGGTCGAGCCATACAAGATTTTGGGAGTGATAGCTGGAGTTCGCTTTGTCACGTATATCTACTAAATTGACACGTGTGCCGGCTTCATAAACGTTTAAAATCGCCGGTGAATGTTGATCGTTTTAATGTTTCTGAAGAACATCTCTGATATGGTTTGAGTTCATGTATTTTTACACCGTAAATATCTGCAGCAGAGACGTAATTTTCACATCATGAATGCAACGGACTAGTAATTATTAAACACCTTTTTGCACTTCCATTTTCGCCCCAAAAGCAGAAATAAAAATATGAGTCATTAATTTTTAATAATTTTTAATTATATACAGGGTGACCCTAAAAAGAGCAAAAGCTAAATGGAGGCCATCTAGAACATATGTTGTAGAACGGAGAAAAAATGGCAAAGGTGTTTGATGTGATATTTTGAATATAAGTAACTAGTTATGACCAAAGTTTCATTTCATTCGGACAAAACACTAAGAAACGGAGCCTAATAAGAGTTGGGACGGGTTTTTTTGGTCACGTTATATATATATATATATATATATATATATATATATATATATATATATATATATATATATATATATGTATATATTTGCAAATTGTATATATATATAGTTATATATATATTGATATAAATATATTTATATATAAATATATATATATATGCATATATATATATATATATATATATATATATATATATATAAATGTAATGCTTGGTTCGTTAGTTATATATATATATATATTTATATATATATATATATATATTTATATATAAATATATATATGCATATATATATATATATATATATATATATATATATATATATATAAATGTAATGCTTGGTTCGTTAGTTATATATATTTATATATATATATTTATATATAAATATATATATGCATATATATATATATATATATATATATATATATATATATATATATATATATATATATAAATGTAATGCTTGGTTCGTTAAAAGCGAATAAAACCATATTTCTACGTTACCAATTTAATTGAAATTTTCAGAAATTCTATTTTTAAAGTCAAGGGATGTTTGCATGCGATTAAAATAATTTTAAATTGCGAATTATAAAAAATATTAAATTAAATAAAATTAGTTTTTGTATTATGCATTGTATTCTTCGGCGGCCATCTTTTTACGTGCACACGTTCCATAAACAAATACACGCGCGTAAAAAGATCGCCGCCAAAGATCACAATGCATAATACAACTTTTTATACCTTGATAACTACTTATTTCTGCAAAATTTCAATGCGATTTTCGTATTCAGCATAGTCGGAAACCATTTCAAGTCGTCATTTAAAAGAAAATTGAGGAGGTGGACCTAATCTAAAAAATTACCAATAATTTTTCATCCCGTACGCCTCCCGATACATTGCTTCGTCAACATGCGACCATTTTATATCTCCCGAAGACACTTCCGTATTTAGAAAAAAAAATGAGTGACCGATTTACCAGACCGTGGTAACTAAAAAGTGAGTACCCCCTTCAAATGTTGAAATGTTTTTTTTTTTAATTTTTGTCATAATCTGGTTAGTGTGCAATCAATAATAATCCAGTGAAAAAATTTCAAAAAACCTATCAGTATAGAAACTCCACCACGTAAGTAAATAAATAAAAACTGTTACGTGCGCATGCGTTAGCCTTGACTAGGGGGTACTAAGGAACGACCATTAAATAAATCTGCGCGTCGCAATGGAACTCAACGCCCAATGAGTGCCAAATAGTTTTCATGATCTGACGAATTTTTTTTTTCGAAAAGTGGATGATCACTTTTCCATGTAAATTTAACTTAAAAATGAGCACCCACTTTCTGGCCACCTGAGGAAGGGGCATTTATTTTCGTGTTTAAAGGGTTTTTGACAGGCAGATTGGTACGCGAATGCATATTTAACAGTTTTCGTCTATACTCACGCGTAGAATAAACAAAGGCTACGTCTGTGAAATGGAAAATAGTCCCAGAGTTCAGGGGTCAATACCATGCAAAAGAAATCAAACAAAAAAACTTTATAGCTAAGAAACACACAGAAAAAAAAAATAGCATGCATTTTTTTTTCTATCGAATTCATTTGCTATTTTTATTGAAAACTATTTTCCCCCGGATTTTTGATAAAATTTTCCATTGAGGACCATGCGTCTCACGTTCGTAAATAACACATTTTTTTTGTAGATTTTGGTGTGCTAAAAACGAATCTGCAAACCGTTTCCGTCGCCAAAAAATAGTTTTTTTATGATATGAAGAAATTACTCTTTCAAAAAGGTGGCGATCACTTTTCCATGTAAATTTAGCTTGAAATGAGCACCCACTTTCTAGCCACCTGAGAGAGGGGAGTTTTCCCATGTTTATTGGCTAAACAGCTTTCGTTTATGCTCACGCATAGCGTAAACGACGGCTACGGCTGTTAAATGGAAAATAGTCCCAGATTTCAGGGGTTATTACCATGCAAAAGAAATCAAACAAAAACTTTTTAGTCAAGAAACACAGAAAAATGCCCCTCTCTCAGATGGGCGGAAACGGGGTGCTTATTCTAAGTTAAATTTACATTGAAAGTTGATCACCCACTTTTCGAAAAAAAGTAATTTCATGAATATCATGAAAACTTTCTTTTTGCAACGGAAACGGTTTGCAGATTCGTTTTTAGCACACCGAAATCTACAATAAAATATTTCGTTATAGATGAACGTGAAACGTGAAAAAGTAAAATAATACCGTATTTTTTTGATCAGATATGCTGTTTAGTTGTACAAATACCCTCAAACCAGATAATCACTAAAATGGACCTTTAAAAGTCGTCACCTGTATCGAGCAAAAGTTTAAACCACCGATTATATGCCAGCCTACGTCATGGTAACATATATTGAGTGAGTTCCTTACAGTATTTTGTATAGTTTTTTAGTTTAAACTCATTTTCCCAAAATTTCCCCAAACTTAGCGTGTTTGATACAGTCTGCCGCCATTTGTATATTTCAGATATACCAATAAACATTAAATGCTTTTGAACCGATTATACATTACATAAAAACACTAAAATCTTATCCACTTAGGTAGAATATTTACTTTTCTTTCCTTTGATAACATTTATTTGTTATATATTTTTTTGACAACTTCTTTGTATCTGTGTTTATTAATACACACCTTTTTTATTTAATGTAACGTTTAGTCAGCTCGAAAAAAAGTGTGTATCGAGGTATTTGAAAGCTACAAATGGTGGTGGACACTGTTGATTACTTTAAGTTAGAGAAAGTGACTTAAAACTAAAAAAAAACTATACAAAATAATGTCAGAAACCCACCGATTATGCCAGCCTATGTCATGGTAACATATATTTGTTGAGTTTCAGACATTGTTTTGTATAGTTTTTAGTTTTCAACTTACTTTCCCAAGCTTAACGTATTCAACAGAGTCCGCGACCGTGTCTGTTTTTTTGAGCCGATTAAATAGTTTACATTACATAAAAACACTAAACAATTATCCAATTAGGTAGAAACGTAACTTACCTTAGCTTTGCTTTCATTTATTTGTTTTTGGACAACTTTTTCGAATCTGTGTATAGTAACCCCCTCCCCCCACCATCAACCAAATATTAATTACTAACTCACATTTTTGTAAAGCAACAACAAAAAACACATTTAGCGTTTCAACATTTTTGCTACGTTCGGCGTCATCCACTGATTGTTGATCAAGTCCAAACTTACCACTGCAACGCTTGGCAGCGTACAGCTAGTATATATATAAATATATATACAAATATATATCTGTGTATATATATACATATATATATATATATATATATATATATATATATATATATGGTAAAACTGGTAATTAGTAAAACACCTGAAGAGAGTGCTCAATACTATTGCAGAGCAAATATGTGTTTTATTTTTTTATTACGGTTTTATCTGTTTGTTTACATATGTTTCGGATGTTCGACCGTGTTTACGATCTAACAGCCTCGGCAGACCTTACAGAAATTGTTGGTTAGTATTAGGAATATTTGTTTTTATGAGGAATACGGAAAATGAGGGGGGCGTTTAAGGGTAGGAGATAATAGAGGGGAAAGGAGGGTAATGTCAATATTTCATTTTTGAAGTTTAAAGTATATTAGGTTGTATTGTGTGTAGGGGGTAGAAGATTCAGGTAGGCTTTGGTGGAGATATGTGGATATAGGGAGGAGAAGGGGAGAAAGGATGGTAAATAGAAAAAAAGAGAGGGCGTAATGTGAGGAGGGGGGAAGGGTTTCAATTTTGGGGTTTTATTTTGAAATATCTCTTTAAGACAATTTGTAATCCTAAATGGAATGATATATTTCAGGCACAATTTAATTCCAAAGCATTGAAATAGTGAAGATAATAAAAGTATTTTTAAATAATTTACTTCTATTCATGGCACGCAAATACAATAACCAGAAAATATGCCTATGAACATATATCTTAAAATGTATGATAATTTGCATACATCTTTCATCTATATTATTTACATTTATAATGCTGTAGTAATCAATCTCTAGCCTCTTCCTCTTTAATTAGGTCAAAAAAGTCATTTTTCATTCTAATATGTTTCACTTTTTCAAATAAGTTTAACCACTGCCCTAGTTTTGCAATGTTGCGTTTCTATTCTTGTTTTTCACATACTCTTATGTAATGTTTTTCACATACTCTTATGTAATGTTTTTCACATACTCTTATGTAATGTTTTTCACATACTCTTATGTAATGTTTTTCACATACCCTTATGTAATGTATTTCACATACTCTTATGTAATGTTTTTCACATACTCTTATTTAATGATTTTCACATACTCTTATGTAATGTTTTTCAGATACCCTTATGTAATGTATTTCACATACTCTTATGTAATGTTTTTCACATACTCTTATGTAATGTTTTTCACATACTCTTATGTAATGTTTTTCACATACCCTTATGTAATGTATTTCGCATACTCTTATGTAATGTTTTTCACATACTCTTATGTAATGTTTTTCACATACTCTTATGTAATGTTTTTCACATACTCTTATGTACTGTTTTTCACATACTCTTATGTAATGTATTTCACATACTCTTATGTAATGATTTACACATACTCTTATGTAATGTATTTCACATACTCTTATGTAATGTATTTCACATACTCTTATGTAATGTTTTCACATACTCTTATGTAATGTTTTTCGCATACTCTTATGTAATGTATTTCACATACTCTTATGTAATGATTTTCACATACTCTTATGTAATGTTTTTCACATACTCTTATGAATTGTTAATCACATGCTCTTATGTAATGTTTTCCGCGTACTCTTATGTAATGATTTTCACATACTCTTATATAATGTTTTCACCTACTCTTATGTTTTTCACATACTCTTATGTAGTGTTTTTCACATAGTCTTATATACTGTTTTTCACATACTCTTATATAATGTTTTTCACATACTCTTATATGATGTTTTTCACATACACTTATGTAATGTGCACTGATATGTATATGCTACCTTAGGCTTTTCTCGAAGTTCATTATCCCGACACACCCGCAAAGGGTGGGTCCGGTGTGTAGCGTGAATTACAGAATTATACTTTTTGAATAACAATACATAACCACAAAAACGTGGCCCTGCGTTATCAACAATGCTTTTTTGTAGAATGCTAACATAACGCGCTGCTGTCTGATAACTTTGACCCGCCTGGATCACCCTCGGATCGCTGTAAGAAAATTCGCCCTAAAACATTAGGGACCCTCCACCACTATGACATCCGAAGAACATTTCTGGAACGTGTCTTTTCTTATTCCAATATCGTTGGAAGCGTTCGGGTCAGTATAGATTACTGTTTCTCATCATTTCCCCTTCTTCAAGTCCCTTATTTGTTATTCACGATGAAACCTTCAGCGGTATCAACTTGTGACGTTGACGCAGGCAGGAATACTTTTACTCTTTTTATTTATCATGCCTTTTTTTTCGAAAGTGTCATCTGCTGATTACTGGACTGCCATCAACATCGGTTACTGGCTTAATTTAACTACAAAAACCCCTGGCTTTTCAACAAATCGTTTTCTACTCAGTACAGCAGAATTTTCAGTTACGAGTCTACCACTATGTTTTGCTTTTGTTAATTTTTATTTCATTCGGACTAACCACTAAGAAACGGGTCCTAATTAGAGTTGGGGTCCATTTGGTTTGGGTACCCTGCATATAGGCAAAGTGTGTGAGAGAGAGAGTAGTAGAGATAGAAAAATAGATACGAAATCACTTATGAAACACGCACTTCAACGTTGATCCTATTTGCTACAAAAACAGTGCAGTAACAATAACAGTATATGTACATGTATTTGTTATTTGTATACTTATAAATATTATAATTGATTATCTTAATAGTAACATAAGCCTAATATAGGAACACACAGCCATTTACTTTTAATAACCATCATGCTGCTGATACTGGTGATTGTTCGGTCTGTCTGCCAATGCAACTAAATTTATTACTACACATGTATACAGGTTTAGTACCTCCCACTGTTCTGAGTGAGTGAACTTGAATGTGATTGAATATAGCAGACATCGCTTATGACTTAATATTAGTAAACTATAATCTAATGCTGCCATCATAATTGCGCCTTCAAATGATCTATTACAAGAGAAAGACATGCAATCAAGGCAACGTAACCTGAAAGCCTTCCGATTATATTAACCTGTATCTGACCGATTAGCTACTGGCATGGAACCACCGACCGAAGAGTTTATTTACATAAGTAATGGATACGTCCCTGCTTAGTGAGAAGCCAATCTATTCTAGCAGATTAGATCATATACAACGTATTATTCTGACCCAAGATTCTTAAATGTAGTCAATCTGCCAAGCTTGAACTTAATGCAATCTTAGCAAAAATCAATATTCTGTATTGCCTCTTTGAGTAATTATTAACAATTCTAATATAATATCATGATTCCAAATTATTCGTAAAGATAATGGCTGTACATATGCCCTGAAATGTTATAACGACTGCACTTTTATTGTCTTCAAATAGGATTATATATTCCCGACGCGTTACAGTGCAACAACCACCGACTCAGTGTAATTCAGTAATTCTTGCAAATATTAAGAGTTTATCACACTATAAGTATTCGTTCCATAGGACGGTAAATTTCTATTTTTCTTCATCCAGTAGAGCGCAGGTTTTATCAAAAGAATTGAGGTTTCTCTTTCGTGCTTTACGTTTGGACACTCCAGCGTTACCTCTTACTTATTGAAATTTTGTAAAACCATCTGATTACGGGACGTTCTGCATAGCAATTATGCATTTTCAGAGGATTCGTTTTTTCCAAAAGTGTATAAAATTCATTCACTCCGGGATTCAAACAATCATTATTACATGGGTATGCTTAAAAATTATTTATATTGTGCGGCATTTACGTAATTATAGCGTATAATTGATCAACGATAATAGATCTTTTATCATGCTTAACAGAAACTTCTAGACTTCTTTTCTTAAGGGGTAACTATTATTAACGCTGGAAGCCCACTCGATGATAAGAGTTAATGTGAGCATGCCGCCCAGTGGGACAATAGCGCAGTAATCGTTAATACTGAAAATTTGGCATAGTTATATTATTTAAGAGGACAAAGAATTATTTAATGTTAACCAAAAGAGATCCCCTTCCCACGAGAACTTCTAGAGACAGAAATGTTTTGTCTATGGAGACCACGTTTAATGTTAGATGGCGATAAAAATTGGAGGTAAGTATTGATAGAACCTTTTATTCGTATATATGTACCCTCGAAGTGAGACAATTACAATCGCTCGTTTTGAGTCGAACTCTGTGTTCATATCCTACAATTGTTGGTGTGGACGATGGTACAGCATTGTAGCTTATGCTAGAAAATTTTCAGTATATTTTCTCTTTTATTTGGCAAAGTATGCCAATCCTTCTCAAACTGCATGCTCATGACGAGTGATTTATTGTCAATACACCCCGTTTCCATTGCATATGAAATTCAATCCAATTAAATTTAATATTAGATACATCAGAGATACAACAAAGTTATAATTTTAAGTATTTTCTATATGAATCGATGTGAAATATTTAGTTATTATCAACCTATGTAATTTTATAACATTTTAATCATGACGTCACTCATGATAATGATGATGTCCAATGTTAAATTGTTGCAGTTATGTCTAATTACACGTACTTAAAAATTGAACATAAGGATTTGTAATAGCTAATGTGAGATTGCGGTAATTCATGGTACCGGTCTACGTTAGTGCACATTCAAGACAACTGGCTGATTGATATTTTTAGCAATCACATGGCAATCCCCTCTCTCTGTTAACAGAATAATGCATCTGTAAAACATTACGTATACATGCACACAAACACACACACATATAGCTATCTATCTATCTATCTCTACTGTATATATATATATATATATATATATAATATATATATATATACATATATATATATATATATATATATACATCTTTTTCTAATTAATCCGATGATGAAGGTTCTTATACTGGATTTCTATCTTTTTACTATTAGATCCCATTTGATTGAACCATATTTCTCTTTGGGCTACTGCAGTTCCCGGGAAATAACATTTCATTACTTTAGCCGTTTTGAAAACTTTCCAATCGGATTATATACATCGTTACGCTGGACTTCTTATAAAATACATTCTCTCTAAAGAACTATTTTGCATCTGCGATCGATATGAGAGATTTTAATGCAGCCTGAAATATTATGCACAGTTTGTTTTTATATATATTATTTTCACATCTCCAACATTTTTTCACTTTTTTTTGTATTTCATAGCTGCAATAATTTTCGGTTTTACTTAATGCCTTAACTAGCAAATTCTAGTATTGCTACAAATATAATTTGCGTATTTCGTTTATGCCCTCTGATGGGAAGAATAACAAGAATAAAATGAGTTGAAACTCCGCGAAATAAGCACGTTGTATATTGTTTTTTGAAGAATTCGGTCGAACAATAAATGTTGATTGTAACGTCTAACTTAAAGTTTTAATTATCCGTCTCTCTCTCTCTCTCTCTCTCTCTCTCTATATATATATATATATATATATATATATATATATATACATATATAATATATATATATATAATATATATATATATATATATATATATGTACAGTTATACAACTAATAATAGTGAATATTTCTATGTTTCTAAGAGAAACCTTACTTCTCTAGGTTTCTACCAAAACCTTAGTCTACTTTCGATATGCAGAACGCATTTTACCATTTTAATAATAAAACAATGAGAACTGTTTTTTCCTAACTTATTAACATGCATTCTGCGTTTAAATATACTTCTAATTAAGGCGTTAATTTAATAAGCTTTTCTTGATGTACTAATAACAAAACTCCACTTAACTTGTTTACAACCAGAGAGCCTTAATCCACGATTACAATGTTGTATATATTATGTGATTTTCTGTGCAGTATCAAAATAGATATAAGTCAATTTTGATCTTTACATATGCCATCTCGATATGTTAAAAAATAAATGAGGAATCGATTTAATTAATTTTAATTATGGAAAGAGAAATAACTGAATTTTCTTAACGGTGCTTAGATATTAAATTGAAATTTGTTTTCCGTCGTTATGTTTGGAGATTTATAGGATTAGTTTGAATGTTCTTGTAGTCATTTTTATTTAGAATTCAAATCTGTTTCGGAAATATGTTTTCGTAAAAAATACTTTAATGTATATAGTTGTTTTAAACAGTGTTTATCGTTCTGCCTAATGGTTTTAGTTACTATCGTTTAAAATAATTTGTCTTTTTTCAGAAGGTAGAACTCAATTTTCTCATTTAAATTCAAGCGTCATCGAGAAGCTGCTAAAACAGCTCACGCTATCAACGAAACATTTGGTAATTTAAATTAATTTCGTGGCGAGGACAAGAGTCTTGCAGATGATGCGCTTATTGGTCGACCATAGGATGTTGACAAGAATCAATTAAGAGTATTAGTCGAAGACAATCCACGCTCAACTGTTGGATAACTTTTTTCTGAATAAGACGTAACGAATACTACCATTTCCAACTACATTAACGAGATTAGAAATACAAATAAAATCTTGACACCTTGGTGCCTAACAAATTAAACGACATTCAAATGAAACGCTGTTATTAATAGTCATCAAACCTTTTACACAACAACAACGACCCGATTCTCGACTAGGTTGTGACCTGCGATTAAAAGTGGGTTCTTTACGACAACCGGCGACGCCGACACACATCACGAGGTTTCCCAAAGCAAGAATTGTACCAGGAGAAGATCATTCTGTCAGTTTTGTTGCCTGCGACTGGTTTTATTCATTACAGATAGTTGAATGCAGAGAAACTATTATGACGGAGAAATAAGGTCAAAAAGGACGAAATGCATCAGAAATTCCGACAGCAAGACCTAGAATTAGTCAACGGAAAATGCCCAATTTTCCTACACGACTGCCCAACTGCACGCTGCTAGAATTGAAACCATTTTGGCTACGAAAATCTGCTTCATCGCCACTGTGTTCTCAGACATCACACGCATACACACACATACACACAAAAATACACACACACCACACACATATATATATACACACATATATACACACACCCATACACACCCACACACACACACATATATATATATATATATATATATATATATATATATATATTACAAATGTTTATTTTTTAAGTAATGTTAATTTTAATTTATACCATTTTCATTTAACGGGTTGAGACTCATAATAAAAGCTGACTCACCGTTAATTTTAAGTAAAACTCAATGTCTCTATTTTATAGGTGTAAAGCATATAAAGTACGAAATGTTTTTGAAATTCAAAAACTTATAATATTTTTCTTTTATGTAACTTGCCTATTTCATCTGGAATCTCTTTATTTAAACTGTTACGTTAATGAGATGACAATTTTATGTTTGTTTTTATGAAAAAATTCTTTATCATAAACTCGTCAGATGTGATTTCAATCCGATATAACACACAAAGTTATTTTCGCACATGACAAACCTGGTGAATTCATTTCGGGAAAAGAAATTCAATCCCACGTTGTTACTGGTCGGCCACTTTGGGTACCGTGCACACAGCCGACCTATAAGAAGACAGACGCACACACACACACCCACACACACGCACACACACACACACACACACACACACACACTTAGCTGCAACCTCTATCTCACAGAAGAGATGTTGCGAGTTTGTCTCTGCTTTATCGTTATTTTCATGGAAAGTGTTAGACTGAGCTTCAATCTATGGTCCCCCCTCGCCAAACTTTCACAAGAAACACTAGACTAGCTGAAAACATTATCAATAATTTTCCCTACTCTTTATCTGTGCCTAAACCTAAACATAGATTCCATGCCTAAACCTAAACATAGATTCCATGATAAAAGCTTCTTTCTTAGATCAAAGCTTCTTTCTTAGAACTGCACGCCTGTGGAATTGCCTTCCGTTTTCCTGCTTTCCAGCTGTCTATAATATGGTTGTCTTCAAGTCCAACGTAAACAAGTTTTTGATTAGCCGTTCCACTTAAATTAACAAATTTACCGAACTTCCATTTCTATCGATTACTATATTTTCCTTTTGACTACTCTACACTTTGTAACCCTTATCCTTGAGTGGCATCTCGGCCTTGATAAGTGCTGACGCCTATTAAAAAAAATATGAACTCTAAGGACAAACAATGCCCGAGCATAATAATAATAAACATTATCTCTAAATAAAATTAAATCTATATAGATGCAATAGTATGTCCATAAATTCGTCAGATGTATAATCAGATAATAGTAAAACTAACATATATACTAGACATATAATTACCTTTGGTTATGTTTAACATGAGGATTTGTTAATCCTATTATCTGGATTAATTAGACTACTCTTCAAATATTGAGTTTAGAATAAAATTGCGAATTACTTAGGGCCTCTATCCAGTCGACAAGAGCTATGTGGTATAAATAATGGGTTCCATTCGAAATCTCGTCCAAATTCCCAAAGTCAAGAGTATAATTACCAAATTCAACAAGATGCACCTGATCGAAACGTTATGAAAATGGGGATGAATATGAGAAATTTAGTCCAATGAATCAAAATAATACGAATAGATCTATTATGTTGCTTATTGATACCTAGTTTTGTGACATGTATTCCCAGAATTTGGTACAGCAATTTAATACCAGCAAAAGTAATTTGTTCGAGCGTTTTGAGAGGAAACTGTATTTTATCGATTTAAACACTATTCATCAACACACTAGAATTATGTAGACGATCAAACAGTGTGTTAATAAAGACGCTTTGAAATAAATGTTTACTTTGTCTAAAAAATAGTCGTACGTATAATCCGTTGCGAGAAAGAGGAATGTCATCCTAATATTTTTAACGGAACGAGTCATCAATCTCCACAACTTTTTTCCTAAGTAGTCCGCCTGAAGCATTAAATCCTGAATTTCTTAACTTTCTTGACAGTTGGTCTTATTCTATAGAATATATAATAGATGTTTAACAAGCTATTTCCATCTTGATCGTTATGTCATCAATCGAATTCTGCAAACTGTACTACATTCGAATATTTAGATTTGCGGTTGTCTAACATTTAAACCGCAATCTAAATTTGTATCAGTGAAATTACTGACTTAATTTTGTATTTTACCGAACATAGCAATATCCCAGCATGACTTGCAACGCCATAATATCTTACAAGCAAATATGTACGTGTGTTGTAAATTAAATCCGACTATAAAGCAGCTCAGCCTGAAACAGCAAGCGATGCATTAAGCCAAGTTATGTGCATCGAATCTATGAGTAAATTAAAAGTCGCTCAAGCCGAAATTGCTCCGAGTCGAGTAAAGATCAGCTACAATATTGAATAGAAAAACAGTTCTATGAAGCTAGGAGAGGGGGGTTAAGCTGCATAGAAATGCCTGGATCACTTCGGGCAAATCTTTCAAAAGATTCTAAATTACGAATCTTTAAGAATTTTTGTTGGGGAAGGAATTTTAGTAAGAAATTGATTAAATAATATCAAATTATCTGTTTCAGTTGTACGAATATGACACACACACGTAAATATATCTATATCTATCTATTCCTTTTTAGGCATAATATATATATATATATATATAGAGAGAGAGAGAGAGAGAAAGAGAGAGAGATAGAGAGGGAGAGACAGAGAGAGTGAGACAGAGAACGAGAAAAACACTAGGAAAAAGAAATACTCTGAAAAATATATAGTTATATATATATGTATATATTATATTATATTTATTCTTGTATGTTTGTTTTTCTGTCCGACCGTTATACTTTTACTCTGAAAATACTAGAATTATCTGAGAGAATTTTATCGAATACTGTTTTATTAAAGTGAGGTAAAATTATAATTATAATGGTTGCACAATTAAGGGTTAATTAAAATAAATACTCAACAAAATACAACATAGATTTTGGTCTGTATAATACACTCATTACAATCGATGCCCAATTTTTTCCCCGTTTTTAACGGGATAAATCCTTATGTATGTTTATATGTGTGTGTGTCTGTGTGTGTGCGCGTGCGTTTATACAGGTGGAGGGGTTGAGAGACACATAAAGAGCGAATGAAATCATCACATGAATGCAATTAATAAGTACGTTTTGCTAAATAAATATTATTTCAATCTGGGTGCAATTATATGAAAACAAAACACCCTCCCAGTCCTGAGAGACTATGAAATATTTATATGAAATTTTGTACGGAGGTTATTTTATTATTTAATACTTGTATGTATTGACGTTATTAGCAACTTAAATTGTATCGTGTCCTGATGGTGAAACACTGCAAGACTTTTCCCGTCAACTCCTGCAGATGCGCTGATTCGATCGTATTGTAATTTATATTCCATCGGATATTTTCTGCAACGCTTCGAAGGGAAACAAATTGTATCTGCATCCATAATATACTGTGTAGCTACAGAAGGCAGTGAAGTGCAATAGACTAGGTGGAGCATGCCATTACTTCACATGAAGGGACATTGTCATCGTCATCATCATCCTCATTATACTTATCATCACGAACATCAACTGTTTTATTAGACCGATCAAATATTTTGATCTAATAATTATGATAATTATAATACCATCTAAAGAACTCCATTATATATTCCCATAACTAAATTCTAGAAATATTTCTTTGTTATCTTGTCGATAGATTTAAAAAGATATTAATCACGAACTTCTGTTTAATAGTGCCACTAAATAAATAAAGAGTGAAATAATTTGGAGACCGTCGCGAATTCTATTATATTTTTCTTGCTCTTAAGAATTATGTGAAAACAGAATATATCAAAACTTCCCCTCCGATCAAAATTGTTTCGAAGCTCTTGTACTCAATCCTCTTCAGTGATTCTCTAAATCGCCTGACCATCGTTCACCTCGTCTGGGGGGAGGTATAGATGCTCGACATGCAAGTTTGTGTTCCAATAGTACTAGTGACGTTTAACAAGAATCGCATTTTTTTACCAGGCGATTTCAAAACAGTTTCCATCTATTAAGCCCCATTAGTCGCTACATAACACACACACACACACACACACACACACATTCACACACATATATATATACATGTATTTGTGTTTGTTTGTTTGTTTGTTTGTGTCGATAGATACTTTAGTAATAGAAATATATGAACTGCTTGTATTTAAAAAAAAAACTGTTTTCACCAAAATGTTTATGAACTTACACTAATCATTGTTATTTTTGGTGTTGTATTATGTTTTTAAAATTCTGATAATTCTGTCGTTGTATTGTTTTCACATTTCCACATATTACAATATAGTTTAAAGTTTTCTTATCAGTACCAATATGAGGTGCCCTAAATAAGTTTGAAGGCACATTTCAGGCAGTTAAAATGAAAGTCAGTATATTATTACTATACCTTATATGAGCTTACCAGTTTTTATGATTGCCCGTTTAAATAAACAGCTACAACCTAAATTGGAATACATATGAATACTGATTTTCATAGCTGGTGAATTTAAAAAAAAAAATGCTAACTTGACGGGATGGTACTTTTTTTTTACACAGTGATCACCACTTATAAAGGCCCGTAAGCAACTCAGGGATAAGGGTTACTCAAGAAGAATGATATGCAATATTTTTTTTTAATTTTGAAGACATTACAAAAATAATATGAAATATTTCAGACTGCTTTAGTTTATTATGCATAGATTGATCATCAGTTTCTGAGTGTTATAATATATTCAAGGAAGCTAGGTCTTTTGTTGGGGATCATGAGAAATGTGGGCGAAGTAAGAAAGTGAGAGCACCAGAGTTCATTGGTCAAATAAAGAAGTTCATGTATAATGGTCATCGTATGCTTATAAAGTCAACGAGTGCACACTTTGATGTCAGTGTGGTAACTGGAATGGAAATTATTCGAGAGGAACTGAAAATGCATCAGATTTGTGGGAATGCACACATCAACAATCTCTATCTTCGTCACAGACTATTTAATCAAGATAGCCATCAATAAAGTTCCTCTCCCTTCTGTATAGTTCATATCTGGCTCACTTTGACTTTTACTCATTCCCTATCTTCAAGAAAACCCTGTGAAGTTGTCATTATGTGAAATGACAAAAATGAAATATGCTGTGAATCGAATCATTGACACGATTACATACGCGGCGTTCCATGGGGTGGTCCAGAATCTTTTGAACAGTAAAACAAGTGATTTGTCGATGGAGTAGATTACGGCGAAGCGGACTACAGTATAATTAGTCTACTATCCATAAAAGTCTATATACAAAAATACGGAAAATTATTGAAAACATCTGTCATTTTTGGTGTATTTGCAGGTATAATATATATATATATATATATATATATATATATATATATATATATAATGAACGTGCCTGTGTGTCTATGTACATTTTCCTTCGAAATAACTCTGTTAATTTTCAGTCTACAGACTCGAAATTTGATATACAGGGTACTGAGATTTGGGGAAATTTATGTGATCGGTTTTCGGACAGAAATTAAGGGTCTAAACACTAGAAATTAAAGATATAGGTTACTTGGACATGGATCTTACTTAATACTTTATTTTGGGCCAAAAACAATTAATTTTAAGCGGTCATAATAGGGGTGAATTTTTTTTAAAAATTACCTCTTTTTTTGCTCAGTATACCCCTCAAAACATCCGGGCAAAGCCGGACACCCCTGCTAGTAATTCTGTAAAATCGTTTTTCTTTGTGTGCATAGATATTCATATTAAACACCCTCTTTTCTATTTATTTAAAAAGAAAATACTATTTTCTTATATATGGGTTCTGTAATTGCATTCACTAGCAAACGATCTAGGTTTTTGAACGTTCATTTTAATTAATTCCCTATGAGTTTGTTTTCGGTTTTCTTAGGGGCTGATCATATTTAGTGAACTATTACGTGTAATTATATTCATGCAGACATTCTACATGATTTATGCTTGCATAATATTTTCGTAAAAGGTTTATAGTAAACACAACATTTTTCAATATATGTTTATGTATAGGTATATTTTTGCTTAATCTATCTATTTATCTATCTATATATCCATAAAACTAAACCTATCTCTGTGTGCATCTGTGTGTGTGTGTGTGTATATTTTCCTACGCGGTAACTCTGTCAATTTTCAGTCTACAGATTCGAAATTTGATATACAGGTATATATGGGTCTAAACACTAGAAATTTTAGATATAGGTTCCTTGGACATGGATCTAACTTAATAACATGATTTGACCTCAAAAAATATATATGTTAATAGGGTATTATAGGGGACAACTTTTAAAAAAAATGACACTATTTCTTTTCTTTTTTTTTGTTCTTTTATAGATATACTAGAATTTCAGCCCGGCGTTGCCCGTGTGTTTGGAGGTGTATGTTGAAAAAAAACGGTCAATTCTTTTTTTAAATTTTACCCCTAATATAACCACTAAACATTTATGGTTTTGGGCTCAAAACAAGATATTAAGTTTGCTCCATGACCGAGGAACCTATGTCTCTAATGTCAAGTGTTTAGAACCAAAATTGTCGGAGGAGTTTGGTAGAGTTCTCAAATGTCAAATCGTTGTAATTTTTACCCCTGAAAAGCCAAGTTTCTGGCCAAAAACCAATTACAATTTTTTTTCCAAATCTCAGTACCCTGTATATCAAATTTCGAGTCTGTAGACTGAAAATTGACAAATTGCATAGGAAAATGTACACACATATATATATATATATATATATATATATATATATATATATATATATATATATATATATACTCAGTTGGTAGAGTGCTTGACTCGCATGCAAGAGGTTCGGGTTTCGAATTCTGAGTTTGGATGTGTCTAACTGATTAGCCCTAACGAGGGCGAAACTCGAGTCTGACTTCCGGTTCGTTGACTGTCATAGCTCTTGTGAGGTGCGACGTTGTTTGGCTGTGGAATTTATTATATATAATCTCTCACATTCTGAAAATCCTATTATAAGTTGCTCGTTTGGTTAGCATTGCTGAATGGCGTCGTCCTTTCGAGTTAAAAACTCCTACTTGTGAGACATCGGCTCTGGTTGTTGATTAGTTGGATGGCCACGTTCCTTGTCGAGACGAAGTAGGTTCATTTCACAGTCGGAGTTCGGGGCGATTTGCTTGATCTGTGTTGGTTAATAAACATTCTTGTGTGCATGGCGTTTGCTCAGTTGGTAGATAGCTTGTCTCTCATGCAAGAGGCTCGTGTTTCGAATCCTTAGTTCGGATGTGTCTAACTGATGAGTCCAAATTGGGGGGAAACTCGAGTCTTGGACTTCCGGTTCGTTTAATACCATGCGTTGTTTGGCAGTGGAATTTAGTATATATGCATAGTAGATTGTTCATTGTGCGAGTCTTAAAATTTCAATACACAGGTTTAATACATTATATCAATTATTGTAGGTGCTGCAAAATGTTGGCTACGTCTGTAGTGATCTATAGACCTATAAATTTGGGTTTATTAATATACTGATATTCATATTAAACACTTTAACTATAACTTTGTCATGTGTAGGTCGAGGAATTTACATCATCTGCAACATATCTAGCTAATTTGCATATTCTTTACAAATTTATTTAAATTACATCCCCATTAGTTTTTCGGATTTATTATGAGATGATAATCTTTAGTTAAGTGTTACTTGTGACTATATTCATACCGATATTGTACATGGTTTATACTTGCTTAATATTCGTGTAGAAAGTTTATAGTAAACACAAACCATATTTTATATATATATATATATATATGCGTATATATATATATGTAGGCATGCTTATGTGTGTATGTATCTGCATTTAAAATGTTTACTCATTAAATTACCTTACCAGTGTTTTGTCTACACTCATCAAACCTAATATATAGTGTATACTCATCAAACCTAATATATAGTGTATACTCATCAAACCTAATATATAGTGTATACTCATCAAACCTAATATATAGTGTATACGAACCCATCTTTTATGCATGTTCTTTGTCGGGAAAAATCGGTAAAAAGTGTGAAAATGTTATAAAAATTGATTTCTTACGTGACGGTTGCCGGATGGCATTATTATTATGCATGTGTAACATAGTAGAACTAAACTAGTTTAAATTCTTGGCCTTTAACACCCATATTTTCATAGCTCCAACATTGCCGTTGCATTCAAAAAAGTAAATCGTAAGTTAAATTCTTTCGTTTCGGTTCTCGATGGTGGCGCTAGATTCACTTTTTTTTTTAACTAATTAAATCATTACTATATATTTAGTCAAAAATAAAATAAAATAAATTCTAAATCTGTTTTAATCAAAATACATTCAAGCATATTTTACAACCGGCCAATGAAAGGCGGTCTGCTAGTATTATATATATATGTGTGTGTACATGTAGACCATATAAACACACAGCACGCACACATACAAACACAAATACACACACATATACATATATACATATGTATATATATATATATATATATATATATATATATATATATATATATTGTTTGTCGGTTGAATCTTCCAGTTGTTTTGCTGATAGTATTATTCTGTTCTCAAGATATATATATATATATATATATATATATATATATATATATATAGAGAGAGAGAGAGAGAGACTAGAACTAAGACTAAAATAAGGACTAAGACACATAGGCAGAGCGAGAGAGAGAGAGAGAGAGAGTGAGGAGCAGATAATGCAATCATATATATTTTATATGATTGGATTCCGTATAGAATACGTAGACTAAATAAATGTCGCTAGTATATATATATATATATATATATATATATATATATATATATATATATATGTGTGTGTGTGTGTGTGTGTGTGTGTGTGTGTGCATCTTTGTGTGTGTGCATGTGTGTGTGCATGCACACATTTAATTGCCGAATTCTTTTTCCAACCGTTCATATAAATTTTTGAGTCGATTGCTTAGATATTGCATATTATTGATGCAAAATTAATCACTAATCGACAAGAATTACGACGAAATAAAGATATAAGATAAGAAAGACATAATGGATGATATGCTGTTTACTCCCTTAATTTCTTGCACGTAAAGTGCTTAAGGCTCATTTTACCACTTATTTGCTTGGGTGAGTTCATCAGTGAATCAGTGGTGTAAGGGTGTAATTGATTTTGACATTCCAGTATCCTATCGATATGAGCCCTATTACAAACAAGGCTCTTGGCATCTGGGATTAAGATCTGCAAGCGAAGCGGATAGGAAATATCCGCTGCGCATACATCAATTCCTGCAACTCTTTATTCCCAGCATTTCTTCGTTAACAAATCGAATATGTCATGCTGCTTGATTCGACGTAGCATTTGCTGACTAATGGAGCTTGCCGATAACTTTACTCTGCAGGAGACAAGAAATTTAAATGTAATCCCCTGATAAAAGGGAGATCTTCATTTAGCGAGATTTGGCTGGGGGTAATATAATTGAGATCTTCCGCAATTTGACTATGGCACAGAACACACGGAAGCAATTCGGTAATATCCGGATCCCTAGACACTGTGGAATTTTTATTTTTTTTTGGGGGGGGGTAACTCGTTGTTTCGGTGGTTCAGTGAAGAATACTTCCTTTAATTATTTCTTTTAAACTTTAATCAAAGCTGTTTTACAATAAAAAGAGCTTTATAATTCTTTTTACTTGGACCGGTATATACTTGAACATGCGTAATCTGATAAAGGATTTTGAACATTCGCAAAAGTACAATATTTGATTAACTTAGAAACCATAGTTTTTTGTTCTGTTTGATATAATGAATACTTTCAAATTCGATTTTTAATCCTAGTTTGTTACTAAAAGAAAACGTGAATATTTTTATATGATAATATGTATATGGATTAGAAAAGTTAATCCAGTTACCGGGTAGAATTTATTCAATACCATTTTTATTAATGTGTAATAATGAATCAAACTATCAAGTTTATGTATTTTCTAATTAATTTAAACAATACCCGACTAAACTATTTTATTATTACTCACATTTTACACATAACACATCGACACGTTTTTATTTATGTTTGATGAAAATCGCCTTATTTCTACACCTCAAGAGTGATTTCATTTCTGAAAGTGACACGATGTCCAACGAGCAAGTATGGTTAATATTATTTTTTAAATTATGTTTGATTCAGTTAAAAACAAACAGAAAACATAACACATAATTAAAACACACAAAGGATTGTTGGTACTCTTTAGATATATTTACATTTAAAATCAAACGTATTTTAAAATCTTCAATTTTTCCTTAAGATTTATGTTAATAATAAAACATCAATGAAATAAAAAACAAATTTAAGGTTACAATTAATTAAATTAGTTTAATATTTCCCTAGCTTATCTATAGTATTTAAACATCAATATATATATATATATATATGAATTGCATTCTAACTTTTCTAAAACTTCTCATATATAATTCAAAAGTTAGGCAAATTAAACCATAATATAGGTTTTAATTGTGTGTTAATATTTTTATTATAATAAGACACTTAGCAATAAATCGCTAAATATTCATACCAACAAAGTCATGAAAAATACATACTCTTGCTGTTTGTATACTATCTAATTTATTTTATCCAGCTTCTAATTTTGCTCATGATGTTAAAACGAATCGTACGACCAAGTATTGCCAGACGTCCAGCTATTAACATATATATATATGCAAAATGTATAATTGTATATATATATATATATATATATATATATATATATATATATATATATATATATATATATATATATGTTAATGTTATTTTTAATATTAATTTAACATTCTACTACCAAGTATTGCGATGACGGTTTTTTTTTTATTTTAAATACTCCCGGGGAATAAGGGAATTTGTGGCCTATTTTACTAGTATCAGAGCTAAAATATTTTTCCTCTATCTATACAATATTTTTTCTTATCTGTTTGTCCGTCTGCCCATTCAATTTTTGGTATATTATTTTTTTCAACTAATGTGATTTGTCGATGGAGTAGATCAATAATTATAGTATATTTTTATGAAGTATTAAGTATTAATAATATCAAAAATGATTAGTATTGCAATGCTACTTATTGGGAAGATATTATGCCTTACTTTATGGCGTTTTGGAAGAAGTATTTCCATGAAATATGAAGCGAATCAAGATACTTGGAATCCATGCGAGGTATTGATTAATAGCAATTATGTTTTTAAATAAGAAAATTCTACGATATTCACACATATGATTTTCATCTCAAATCTTGCCAAAATCTACGGGATATTAGTACTGCGTTTTTAATGAGCCATCCAGCTGCGTGTATAAATATAGATATCTATATAAGTGATCATGTGTGTGTGTGTGTGTATATCTGTGGGTGTGTGTCTGTGCACATTTCTCTACGCAATAACTCTGTCAATTTGTAGTCTGCAGAGTCGAAATTTGATATAAAGTGTACTGAGATTTGGAAAAGTCTTTGTAATCGGTTTCTGACCAGAATTTCCAGTGTTAAGAGGTCAAAGTTAAATGATTTGACTCTTAAGAACTCTACCAAACTCCTCGGACAAGTTTAGTCTAAACACTTGAAATATAATATATAGGTTCCTTGGAAAATAAATGTTCGGGTCATAATAGGGGTCAATGTTTAAAAAAAATGACCGCTTTTTTTCTCAGCATACACCTCCAAACAGCCGGGCAACACGGAGCTGAAATGCTAGTATAGAAATATTTACGAAATTAAGTATTCATACATAATTGTTTAAGCTTAGGTTAGTATCTAATTATATAAATTAATATGTTTTCAAAGTGATTCTGCGTGGATTATATTGTCTTTACTCACGTTTGTTCTTTTTTTTGTTTTGTTTTTACACAGTGATCACCACTTATCAAGGCCGGGAAGCCACTCAGGGATAAGGGTAATTGCAAGTACATTACGTTAGTGTGGAGATTTGATGAAGTGTTTACTTAAGGGGGCGGTTCATTAGGAAGTTGTTAACGTTGGGCTTGAAGACATCCAAGTTGTAGTCCGGTGGGAAGCAGGCAGACGTAACAGAGTTCCACAGGAGTGCAGTTCTAAGAAAGAAGCTTTGTTCATGGAATCCGCGTTTTGATTTAGGCACATATATAGAGTGGGGGAAATTTTTCACAGTGGATTCAGCTAGACGGGTGTTTTTCGTGAAAGATTGGCGAGGGGGCCAAGAGATTGGAGTTCAGACGAGCACCTGCCATGGAAATAACGATAAAACAAGGATAGGATCGCAACGTCTCTTCTGTGGGAGAGAGGTTGTAGGTTTTTTTTGTTCTTTATAATAAGCCGTTAATTATGTCATTTCTTCAACTGAGAGAAACGGGGCAAATACATAATCTTTCGCATATGTGTCTCTCGTCCGATATATATATTTTTTTCGTTTTACAAAGGAATCACTACTCATCAAGACCTAGAGGCCACTATAGAATAAGGGTTAAAGAGTATACAGTGGCCAAAAGGACAACATCATAGTAATCGGTAGAAGAGCAAATTTGATAAATTGGATTACTTAAGGGGAACGGCTCATCAAGAACTTGTTTTCATTGGACTTAGAGACGGGCATATTGTAAAGCAGGTACATGAAAGAGAGTTCCGCAGGTGTGCGGTTTTAAAAAAGAAGCCTTGTTCATGGAATCTACGTTCAGGTTTAGGCACAGATAAAGAGTGGGGGAAATTATTTATAGTGTTTATAGCCTACCGAGTGTTTCTCGTGATTGGTTGTCGAAGGAGAATCATAGAGTGGAGCTCAGACGAGCAATTGCTATGAAAATAACGATAATCCAGAGACACGTTCGAAATGTGTCTCTTGGGAGAAAAAGGTTGAAGGGAAGAGAAAGGTGCATCACCCACTAGGCTACGAAGTCTATTCTGAACCCGTCAAAGCAGGATAAGACTTCCCAGCACCTATTGCTTAGATGTGACAGCAATACTCAATCCTTAGACGGACTTAGCTATTATATACGTAGAGAATTGCAGAACCAGGTATCTTCTAGATCGATAGAGGGATCCTATCATTTTTTCCAACGAGTTTTGCAACGGGTTTTATGTACGGATTCCATTGTAGATCAGTAGTAACTGTCAAACCCAGAAGCTTTTCAATACATGGAGCCTCCCCAAAACGGCAGCCATTCATTTCACTTGATATCAGATGGGGATCAAAACATTGATGATGCAAAGATAGGGGCTTTGTTTTAAATGCATTAAAAGTAATAAGCCTCTTTCCCATTGTGCCACATGCTGAAGATCAGAGGAGAGAGATTCATAGAGAATTTACTCTTTTACAGCCTTGGATGTGCTGCCATAGATGGTAGAGTCGTCAGCAATAATGTCTACGAAGGGTCTTAGGATGTGGTTTGGAAGATCATTAATATATAATCTGAATGGCCCCATCTTAGCGGAAAACTGTATCCTCAAAACTACACGGTCACCCACAGGCTGTAAATTTTATATGTATCATATTTGAACCAGTTAAACGAAACCAATGTGTGCTTTAGCTGAGAAAATCGCTTCTACGGAATCAACATAAACAATTAGAACTTTGCCTGCCTACTCTAACAGGGATGCATATCCTCAACGCATATACAGTATATATTCATACGTTTAACCGCATAGCTGTGTCATCTTTTAGTGTGTGTGTTTTGTTACTTCTAATAGTAGCAAGAAAGCTAAATGATTGGCTAGATTAAATCTGATGGAACTCAAAATATATTTCTTCCAAACTTTTGAAATAATTACCATATATTCAGTACAATATAACTATCCATACAGGGTTGGCTCTTCAAAACCAATTACTAATCTACATAAATACAAGATCATATCAGCAGGCTGCATTCTAATAATTAAATAGATGGTAAAACGGTAAAATTGTCGCTTTAGTAAAAACTTCATGGTTAAATGTATGTTTTATGAAAATCGCTTTTTTTGCTCTACATCACCTACGGCAAGTTTTTAATAAACCTCAAAAGAGATTCCATTTCTGAAAGTGACACGATATCCAACGAGCAAACTCAGAGATGCTCCGCAATAGGACGCATGCTCCTTTCCAATCCGTGTTATTACACCAGGATCATAGCCAGAACCTAACAAAATGAAAAACCGAACGTTCAATCTCTTTAGGGCATAGCTCAATGAAGTTTCCGGCGAGGGTAATGCCACATCATGTCATATCGCATCTCTGAAGTCGGCTTGAAGATCAACACCAAAGAGTGCCTTGACACGCCGAAGAGTGTGCTGATCCATTAGCGTAATAGGATGGTAGAATCTGGCTATGGCACCAGGATTAGCCGCTGTCCCACAAGTCCAAACAGACACAGTCTTGTCTTTAGAATTACATTCTTTCTACTTTTCTCTCCCTGAAAACTGTCCTCCCTGAATTGAACCGGCTGGACTAATTAGTTTTGTCATACGTCGAGACCACTACCAGCATTGTGTCCACAACACCAAAGCTATCCGTCAAGTAATCGCTGAGATTACGCCGGATCTTCTGGAAAAAAAAACATGCTCAAAGTTTCGTACCCGAATCGAGGCGATGATTTAGGATGAAAGCAGCTATATTAAAAATATGTCCGCTCTACTTCATAATTCCCTAACCTGAATTTATTATTTCTATAAAAGTTCTTAAATAAAGCTGTAGTACCTTTTAATTTACGGCGACAAACTTATCGTTCACGCTGTATATATATATATATATATATATATATATATATATATATATATATATATATATATATATATATATATATAATGCCTATTATTTAATAAAAGCCACTTTGTGTGCGTGTGAGTTTCTTTCTCATACTTTCCGAAAATATAAATGTATCGTTGCACTATATTTATTCAATTTAGATACAATCAACTTTCCCACGCACACACACACACCCACACACACACCTACACACACACGCACACACACACACACACACAGAGAAATTTGAATGGCAAATGGGCATCATCGTCGATCAGATAAGAAGTCGTTGTACGTCTATGTGTAGACAACGTCCCAGTAACGTATCTTCCCTAAAGATGAACGCATACAAAATTTTTAAATTACTCAGTATTCGCGGCCCAAATTAAATCTTTTGAGTACAGCTTACCCTCACTCTCTTTAAGTGGACACTTGATTTTTGATAACTTCGATTTATATAAATGAAACCAGAAGATATATATATATATATATATATATATATATATATATATATATATATATATATATATATATATATATATATATATATATAGTGCCAAACTTTGTTGAAATCCAAAGTCTTATATTTTTGGTAACTTTTGTTTATTTCATCCTAGATTTCTTCATTACAGCCGTTTCGTTAATGGAATAGCAATTATGATTTTATGTGTCCATAAAAATATTTCTGTTCTCACCAACTCGTCAGATGATGTTTCCATTTGATGTTACCAAAAAAAGCTGGATTTTGTACATGATTAACCTGGTGTTTAAGGAAAAAAGAAATTCCATCTCCACGTTGCTACATGTCAGCCATCTTGAAATACTAAAATACATTTCTGTTTTAAACAATAATTTCTATTTTTATTTTTGTTTTTATTTCCAATTGTTTTCCTTATTTATTTTTTCCGATTTTTTATAATTTTATTACTACATTTATATTTATTCCTTTTGTTTGGTTTTCGAACACTTATTCATTAGTTAATTTCTTTGTTCCGAGGGAAGTTACTCTCATGGCATATAGGTTTGTTCCCAGAGTTATTTCCTTTCTACCTTGTTTCTTTGCCTATATTATACGTTTTGTTTTTTCCTTACTTTATTCAATTGTTTCTTTCCTTTTCCTTTTATTTATTTTTATATTCGTCCAAATTTTTTTAAATTGGTATTCTATGTTCCATTTTGCTATTTTATTCATTTTAACATTTTACTAATCTAGGCAAATGCGTGAAATTAAGTATCGATGTTTGTTCAGACATCCGCGAATTACTTCTTGTCGTTTGATTAATTATTTTTCTTTTGATATTAGTATATGGTATGTTTCTAGTATTCATAGGTTGCATCTTTTCGTTTGCTTGGTTTATATTGTTCGACTCTATCAATTATGCAACATCCTAATATTTATTACATTTTATTTTTCTTTAATTCCTAAACCCATACTGCTAAAGTGGTTGGGGTTTTCTTGGGTTTTTCTTGTTATTTTCGTTATTACTATTGGTTCTGTTTCTATCTTTATTATTGTAATTGCGCCATTGTTGTGATCATCTGGTGTTATTCTTTAGCAATTATGATCATATGTGTCCATAAAAAAGTTTCTGTCCTAACCAACCCGTCAGATGTGGTTTCCATTTGATGTTACCAACAAAACGTTGATTTTGTACATGATAAACCTGGTGTTCGAGGAAAAAAATTCCATCCCTACGTTGCAACATGCCAGCCATCTTGGGTGGCATTCTAAAATTAATTTCTGTTTTAAACGATAATTTCGTATTTTTGATTTTTGTTTTAATTTACAATGTTTTCAATTATTTATTCTTTCCTATATAAAGCAATATATCTATCTATATATCCATCTATCTATCTATCTATCTATCTATCTATATATATATATATATATATATATATATATATTTATAAATTTACATTATGTTATTGTTGTTGTTATTATTATTATTATTATTAGAGAATATATTTTTGTATTATTATTAATATTATTATTATTATTGGCTTACAAGGTGCTTACATACATGACATCTGAGATATGTTCTTGACAATAACCTATGGTGTTCCCTGTTCTCTTTAGCTCACTTTCTCTCTCACTCCCTTTCTTCCTCAGCTGTTTCTTATAAGGCATGCCTGATAATTATTTTCTATATTATAAGCATAAACTTGGATTTGTTTAGTTGGATCTCTGCGTCTTATGAATATATTTATTTCGCCGATGTGACAAAAGAGTTGCCAGAAGCATGCGAAAGCACATTAAAAATAAAACAAACGAAAACGCTAATAACAAATATTGTTTATAATTTGCTTTTTTGTACCTCACCTTGTGTGTGTTTCTTTTTATGTTTCCTTAATTATCATTTTGCTTAGTTCTTATCTGTTTTGATATGTATGTTGATCCATGCGAAAAAGTGTGTTAAAAACATGTTACAATCTGTTTGTATTCTTCCCTTCACGTGTTCACACATAAAGAAACAAGATTATCTAACGTATTTATTGGTCTATTTTACAACGCCGTTCTCAGCAATAGACGAGGATAAATTTTACAATTTTATCGCTAATGAAGATTTTTTTTACATTCAAATATATCTGATTATTTATTGCTTCAAAGGTTACCGATGCTGTTGTTCGTTTTTCTATGTACTCGATAAAGCGTTGCTGAATAAAAATATTAATTATCGAATTTGCACGAGAGTGACAAGAAAGGTATTGATCTTGTGTAATGCGTTCCAGGTTAGCTATATCTCCTTCTATTATTTTCCTTGTATGAGTACAACATTGTGTCCTTGTCTCACGGCAAAGTTTGTACTTCGGCTTTCATTACTTTGGGACGTTTGGAGAGCACTATTTTTTTTGACATATTTGTACGTATATATGCATAGGAAAAAAGTAAAAACTAAAATAACAAAATATAGATTTTAAAAAGTAGTATATATGTATGTATGTGCATAGAAAAAAGCTTATGCGTGCATGTACATTAATAATGTGGAAACTTTCTCCACTGAAAGGTAGAGGTTAACGAGGATTTGCAACAGTGGTTTGTTGCGACCTGTTACTAGGTCAAAATTGTAAAACTTTGTCGGTCTGGTAATAAGGGTAACAATTCAATTTCCTTCAACTCCAATCCCAAACTGAAATCACAACCAAAATTCAGTTCACTCCATTCCTCTTATAATCCAGTTAGCCAATCAAATAAGTTAAACGTGACAACTACCAATATAAAAAGAGTCATCACCCACACAAAAGGTTTTTGCTGCCACTCTTCCTGAGAGTCGCAGGTAAGTGCTTCAAGTTTTCTCAACAATAAAAGCCTATGTGGTTCTGCATATCCATAAACGGTTATGTGTGTATGCACATTAATAAAAACTTCCGTGTGTGTGTGTGTGCTGTGAAAACTAGGTAATGCTTAAACTTGATATTGCAAAAGAAAATATTCATGTATATTAAATATATCCATAAGAGTTGAAGAAAAATCCATGCATTTCAAATAAATAAAATTGACTACTTGATATAACTAAATCTAATAGATTTATTAATCGGGAAAATTCACTATTATAAGCAAATATGACAATTTTCTTTCTCCAAGTCAAAACATGCTGATAAGTCTCCACACAAAAATGGGCAATGCTTATTCATTTCCAATAATAGTGTTTGAATGTATTTTAAATTGAAAGCAATATCAGACAACGTTACAAATAAGTTTTAAAAACATTCCCCTAAGTATTCCAAAACATCCCACTATATTTATGAATCTATCTTTTTATATATGTATATATATATATATATATATATATATATATATATATATATATATATATATAGTAATTTATAAAATATATATGGCGATTAGGCTACACTGAATATTCTGCGTTTCATCCAACTATAGGATTCGTCAGGCTTATGCGCATAAGCCTGACGAATCCTATAGTTAGATGAAACGCAGAATATTCAGTGTAGCTTAATCGCCATATATATTTTATAAATTACTAACTAGCTCTACCTACGTATTGAACTCTTTTGAAGTAAATACTTAAAGTTTACGCATAAATCTATACTTTCGTATATTAAATTTATGCGAATAAATGAAGTAATTATATATATATATATATATATGTGTGTGTGTGTGTGTGTGTGCGTGAGTGTATGTGTATGTATGTATCAGAAATCTTTCTCTAACGCAAAGCAACACAACTTTTTGGCTAAAACGTCAAGCAGAGGCTCGCTAGTCATAAGGTGAGTCGAGTAAAGTTTGTTGTTCACAACACGAGATACACGTCGACATTCTCTATTCGCATGTCTTAAACAGCAACTCGCCTTTAATAATGTTTCTGGCACTCCCACTTTGCATATTTTCCTCACGAGACTGCTCGAGATCAACGCGTGAACGTAGGCTTTAAACGACAACAACCGCCATCCTGAGCCTCTTTTCCCCCCTTTTTCTGTCTTCAGCCTGATTTCATGACCACAGAAATGGCAATGGGGCGGTGATCACCGTCGCCGGGTGAGTTTCCGAAGGGGAACGATGAATGCCTCTTATTTGCTTAAGTTCTCGTCCGCGGACTGGGGATTGAAGAATACCGCTTCCGCTGGGAGGCTACTGGTATCAGAATCACCTTCTGAGATAGCTGCTCTGAACCGGAGCGATGTCTTACTGGTCCCTGACTCGGAGTCTAATTCCCCCCTATTGTTCACGGGTAGCCGCGATGGTGTTGTCGGCCGTAAGTCCTTAATGTGACAGCGTACATCGTCGACACACACTGCTTGCTTGCTGTTCACTTCAGTAATGCTTTCAAGTCTATACTGAGTCGTACATTTGCCGCGCGAATTCTTAATCCAGACAGCATCCCCTTTTTCCAGCCGTCTTCCAGTTACTTTCGTCTCAGGTACTGGGTTCATTTCCATACTCTTCACCTTCACTTGATACTTGTACAGCGTGCCGGCCGGCGTTGTAGAGGGTGATACAGCATCGTTTGGGGTAACGTTTTATAAATAAACTGCTTCAGACACCGAACAGTCCGTTCTGGCGGCGATAGTCTTGGTTCCGCTCAATAATCTTATTCCCGCTCGGTACGTAAGCACATCGGAAATGCAGATGTACTCCCCCGCCATCGGCAAACTTTCTGAATAGTCCAATTGTGAAAGCGGTACCGTTGTCACAGTATCTCCGTTGGGGGGTATTTGAGGAACAGACCGTTTAGCTGATGGCTGACTGCTGCCGTATCTTGCCGGCAAAGCGGCCACAATATCGCAAACCGAGATGGGGCGCAGTAAATAAGCATTAGGTAATGCTCGCTGTTGTAGTGAGTAACATCTAGCGCCAGCCACTCCACTGGATCTTTACGGCCAACTTTCATTTTTCCCAGCGAACGGATGCCGATAGATTGGGAAACCACGTCTGCTTTTCGTACTTCAGAGTTATCCAACTTAGCAAAATACAATGGCTCGCTTGATCCCTGGATGTCCACTTTGGTTGTTAAATTCCTTGATTCGATCACACTGAGCACAACACGCGGCAGTGTCGAAGGCCGGTTGTGTGGGTTCGATGGTTCTTCTAGTGGCGTCAGTTAATCTGCGAGGAATTCTTGTTAAACAGTATGCTTTGTTCAGTCTGAATCTGACCAGGGAGATTTCCATTGACAGTGCATATTCTCCGTTGATCCTCATGATAGTATCGAGCCGCCGTTGAATGAGCATCTCGATCGTTGCTTTAGTTTGTACTCTCGCCCTCCCGCTAAGGGTATCCGAAATCCACTTGTGGACGCAGGCAGAATCTTTAAAATTCGACTAGAATCTTTAAATTCGACTAGAATGCAGAAGGATCGTCAAGTGTATCCTTTTGATGACGGCATAAAGCTCTGCCAGTTTTATATGCTGGAAGTCCCGTTCTTTACGTAACTAACAGGCATCTTCCATCCCCGCCCCATCATGGACTATTGATACGTCCGTGGCAAGAGAGCTCGCATCAACCCACACACTCAGGTCCCGACTGTCGGCGCAGCAGTGTCCTCCTTGCGTACTTTGGTGAATACTTACTCCAGAATTGTGTCGAGAAGGGCCTCATGTACCACACCGTCCCACCCAAAAGCTCTCCTCATTATGAACAGCACCGCAACACGAATATGTCCGCACACAGGGAGGTCGCCAACCAATTTTCCGCACCAAGAAAGTACGTTTTCTTCGCGTGACATATTAGGCATGTCTGGGACTTCATTTTCCCGTTTCCAATGCAGGAATGTTTACTGTACTGCACCTACATATTTACCTTCGTAAATCTAAATATGCAGTGACTGGGGAAAATTCTTAGCTCAATTCCTAATACCTACTCAAACTATAATGTTATCATGAACCTAAACTAACATAAAGTTTAAAAAATGGAAAACCCTAAAGGTAAAATGCTTAATCCGCACTAACGCTTTTCTAACAAGTCTCCCCACAAAACTGCTTCGACTGCATGCCCCTTAATAACTTTGAGGAGTGTAACTATTCATTAGATATATAACAAACTAATCCTGTAACATTCACTAACCAATCGGGGTCGCAGAAATACCAGGATTAGGACCCAGGCGCGGAGCAAACCCTCTCAGGGCTGATGGACACAGTAGATCTTCCCAGATCACCCTTCTTGGAGAAGGACAACTCTGAAACTAAACCAAAGGGGAGGGAGGCCTCTCCAGTCTTGGATGACAAACTTCCTAGAGCTGGTGACTCAAACAAATGACCGGTCTGCAAAACTAAATTGCTTAAGGAGTAGATAGGATATGTCTATCGCCGGCTTCCATACTCCTTTTTGCCTATTAGTCAGGCGCAGATACACTATCAAAAGTAAATCGAAAAAACACTTAGTGGTAGATCTTGTTTCTTGTCTAGGGTAATGAATGCTGATCCCCCATTCCCGACACATCCCACCTCTCAAAACTGGGCACTTGTGAGTGCTTGAGTACACATACCTCTGCAATTAGATTGGGGTGATCTTCTTCTGATGGGCTGAGGGTACCGGATTGACAGTTACTGTCTGCTGTATCCGACTGGTAGTACAGTGCCCTACTCTTTGCTAGCGCTTAGAGCGGCTGCTCCATCAACAGTTGTATAATATAGGGATGTTTGTAGTGCCAGGTCCTGCACTGATCCCCGATGGGCTTTTCTGAGGCCGCAGTCCTAGCTGAAGAAAGGTCAGCTAATGGTCTACTTGTGTTGCATGTCTGATACCCTGCATAACCTCTTGTTCAGCTCACCCCTCACTGAAACTCTTTAAAAACATGATCACAGTACAATAAAAAATAAGATTACACCTAGGGACAAACAAATCCAACGTGCCTCCTCTCTTGAGGCTTGAATTCAGATACATCCGTGGACTTAGAACTAATTTAGCTGATGTTGAAGCATTTATCCTAACAAATACCCCGGATATCTTAGCACAAAGCGATGCTAACTCACGCTCCTCCATTCCATCTAACCAGTTTTACATGCCTGGTTATCTGCCACTCTGCCTTAAGGACTCGGGCAGACAAAGGCATGGGTTTGGAGTCTACATTCGTAACACCCTCCCCCTGACTATAGAAACAGACCTTGAAACGACTAAACATAAAACATAACATTAGCTACTTTTATTTTCTCTGCCGCTCTCCTTCGACCAAGGACTGCAATCAAAATAAACAAAGTCTCTGACAGCATAGACACAGCACTCTCTGTCGACACTCGCGCACCAGTAAATTTATTTGGTGACTTTAATGTTAACCACAAAAACTGGCTTGGATCCTCTACTTACACAGAAGCCGCGGGCAGCTCAGCACATAGTTTCGTTATAGCTCACTCCCTATCACAAATGGTTACGTTTCCAACCCGTTTCCCTGACCAGCAAAAACAACACGCATCAATTCTATATCTGTTTCTGTCTACAGTTCCCGAGGATTGTATAACAAATGCAGACAGCTCACTCCGGAACGCTTACTATGCGATGATAACGGTCGAAATCATCCTAAATTCTATATCCTGTGGAACTCTGTTCCGTCTGCCTGCTTCCCACCTGACTACAACTTGGATGTGTTCAATTCCAACGTTGACAAATTCCTAATGAACCGCCCCCTTAAGTAAACACTTCCTCAAATCTCAAACCTAACGTAATGCACTTGCAATAACCCATATCCCTGACAGAGTGGTGACCACTGTGTAAAAAATATACCCAAAACTCAAGAGGCAGTGCAAAAATTAGCGAAATATTATAAATAGTCTGACTGGGAAGCCATCAGAGATTTTATCAGAGATGCCCTATGGAGAAATATTTTTCCTTTCCTGCTGAACAGTGCGCAAATGAGACCACATAGTAGTTCAAAACTACAATTGAAGCACATGTTCCCATGCGGAAATTTTATAGCAAGCCCCACTCTGCCCAATGGTTTACTTCGACTTGCGCAACTGCCATAGCTCAAAGGCAGCATGCATACCGCAGATTTAACCGAAATGTCCAGTTCAAACAAACAGAAGTATATAGAATCTAGAAGTAACGTTAAGAAAGAAGTAGCGAGAGCTAAGAGAGAATTTACCACTAAAAAACGCATCGAACACAAAATTAGGAAATCATGACTACTGGAAAATCTACAACAGTGTAGTAAATAATGGCCAATCAACAATTCCCCCACTAACCAACAATCAAGAGATTGTTTGCTCAGCAAACGACAAGGCTAATATGCTTGCCAGCCGGTTTGCCTCCAACTCCACACTAGACCCTTCCAACCATCCCATGCCTTACTTTTCTTTGCGGACAGACGCCACGCTAGACGATCTAAAAATCACCCCTGCTCAGGTACACGCTATCATAAAAAAAAAACATGACTGATGTATAATGGGGGGGGGTTCACCTCAAATACACAAACAGATTATCGCTACAGTCCTCTCTCTTGTCTCTACTCTCGTTGCCTTCTCTCCTGGCTGATCGGGAATCATCTCCCAGCACCCAGAAATGAACATCGTTTTATATGTTCCATCGTCACGCACACACGGGATTATGCGAGAACGGACGAAATAAAAATGCTGGCCGCCATGTTTGTTCTTCCTTTTCTTCGCCTGAACTCACTCGCTGAGCACACAGGGTAAGAATTCTCTTTCTTGCTTCTAACCACATGCCTCCTTGATCTCAAGATCACATTTCATAGTCTCTCATCCACTGTGGCGGTCGCCTCTCTCTACTTGGCCTCTGAGGTGTCTCGCCCTCCTCCTGTGGCTACACACTCCCCTCCACTGCTTCGCCCTAAACTGGTCTGACGTCGAGAATGTGCCAAGGGACTCCTCCCACCACAATGTTGTTACTAGTGTTCCTTCCAGTAACGCGACCTCTACTCCATTGTGTGGTGCAGCGCGCCCCCAGCGGCTTCACCCATACTTCGTCCCCGAGTTTAATTGTCCCTGTGACCTCTACTTCTCGGTTTGCCGGCTCCACCCTGGGATGTCTCCAGGAATATGTATTGACAGTTGCGGGACCGTCTCTGGTACTTGTCCCCGTTTAGGCGACATGTTATACCAGAAGACGGCTTGCTCAGGTGAGGTGCCTCCTCTTTCCGCAACTGCTTTTATGGTGCGGTGGGTTCTCTTCACGATCCCGTTGCCACTAGGTCTGTGGGCAGCTCTGAAAAATTGTTGGATCTTCCATTTCTTCAGTACTTCTGTCACTGCTACTGACTTGAACGCAGTCCCGTTGTCGGTTAACAACTCTTCCACGGGGCCTCGCTCCAAAAACTCCTCATCAAAGATTGCCGCTATTTGATTGCCTGTTCCTCCACGTAGCTTTTTGCATAGGGCAAATCGCGCGGGCCCACAGTCAATCATGGTCAGGTAAAGTCCACCCCTGTAATGGGTGACATCGCATGCCAGTCTCTCCCAGGTCCCACTCACCTCCAATTGGCCAGCTTCATGCGTGCTTGGAGCAGGATCAATCGACTGAAATCTGTCGCATGTCCTGACCACTTGCCTCACTTGCTCCTTGGTGATCCTCGGGTCGACTTTTTCACTAAGTACCAAGTCCTCTATACCCCCATATGGTGCAAATTGTGCAGTTCTCGCACGCCAACGTCATCTAGATCCGATGCAGCAACAACATCTTTCTTTGGCAACAGCCAACTCTTCTTCACTCTCGTGAGAGCATCTGCTCGGTTCTTTTCAGAATCCACAATGCCTACGCGAAGCTTCGAACAAAACTCTTGCATCAGCTCAGCCAACACCCCAAGACTGCGCTTCACTAATATCTCCACAGCACCTTTCGTTTTCATCTTTTTTTCGCTTGAAATGAGAGACTTTAGCCAAGCAAACACCGTGGCAGAGTCTGTTTTGATACAGATGTCACGTAGTCTCCATTTCAAGGCCAGATTGACTCCTTTTATTGTCGCGTCTTATTCCGCCACAACCAGGCTGCATCTTCTGAAACTCCTCCCCCAATTTCCAAAACGACCGCTGTTGCAATGCTGCTCGCATCGCACCACACAACTCCATCCAATGTTCGCGGTATGTTCCAGGTTCCCCGAACTGGGTCTTGTCGTTCTGCTTCTTTCAGGAGCTTTTCCATCATGGCGACCGTTCTTTCTCCCACCTTATCATTCCATCCTCATCCTTCGGCGTGTCTCTTTATGTAGCTGCATGCTGGTATAAGCAAGCTAGCAATGGGGTAATGTCCGATCAACTTTCCTCATATGGAAAAAAACTTCACGTCTGTTGAGCTCCTGCTTCAGCTGTGGGATCTCGTTTCCCATGCGAAACTCTAGGCCGCCTGACGCACCTCGTTTCAGTTTTAGGCCCAAAGCAGCCCCTCCGTCTAATTTTTCCGGCTCTTTGGCGACCAACCCGAACCTCTTTAAATGAGCCACCACCTCCTTGGCAGTTACCACAGTTTCATTCACCAGAATGTCGTCTATGTATGAGCTCACTACCCCATCTCCCTTTCCTATTGTCTCCAGAATTTTCCTGAGGATAGTTGACATAATCTTGGGTGCCGAATTTAACCCGAACCCCACTCGCGTAAGGCAGTAGGGTTTGCCTTTGTACTTAACTAACTGATATATCCAGAGCTTCTTGGCAACATGGAGTTGGAAATGGGAAGATTTTAGATCTACCAACGTAGATGCGCCATTCATCTGCCTCCATTCCCTAATGGTCTCACTGCACACATCTACCGTGTTGCCTCCCGTACGGATCTTATCATGGCCGTTCAGCTCTCGGAAATCCAGGACCGGTCTTACTTTCCATTTTGTTGTTTGCAGAACGGCCATCAATGGTAAAATGCCCGACTCAAAATCATCCGTCCAAGGCATCAGTATCCCCTCCTCAGTCCATCGGTCGAGTTCCTGCTCAAACTTCTTTCTCGCCCCTCCTCTAACCGACTTTGTGTAGCACGCCACCCTGTTTGTCAGCGATGGCGCTTGATGTTTCCATGCCAACTCCACCGTCCACCGATCTCCGTCGAATTCGGCTCGGAAGTCTTGATCTTTGATCGACAATTTTCTTTCCTCCCCGGCCTTGTTGATCCCTCTGGGGGCGTTCTCCGTCACCGCGCACTCAGTTAGTCCGAACCTCACGTTGCCACATGTGATGGTAACACCTCCAAGGCGGCATATAACATCCATTCCAATGATGGCTTGGACGCCAGGCAGCAGGCGATCAGTTACAATTGCATGGACCCTCATTCGACGTTCAGCAATATCAATAGTGACGGTCTTCCTCCCTCGACACTTCACTCGCGACCCATCGAATTCCACTACTTCACCCTTCCCTTTCCATTTTCCGACCAGGGTAGTGTGCACCATGGTAGTGGTGCAGCCAGTGTCAATCAGGGCCATAACTCCCCGTCCTTCGACCGCAATATTCTGTTTGGGCATCTGCTGCGGGTGCGCCTCTATTCTCGAATCGGGACAGCCGCTGGCGCGTCGGCTTCCCCTCGCCAGTTTCCCGAATTTGTGCATTTTACCGCTAAATGGCCTCTTCGATTGCATTTGTAACACACTGTCCGTTGCAAGAACTTCCTGCAGTCTCTTCTCATGTGTGGTCCCCCGCATTCAAAGCATGCGATCCCCGGGTTTGACAGATTCCTGCCCACATTCTGCTGTACCGTTGCTGTCGTTCTTCCAGGCTCCGTGGGCTGGGTGCTCACCAAGATTTTTGATGTTTTAAGCAGCTCACTCACATCCAGCGTCTCCACTCCCGGGACCTGCTGCAACCTTTTCGATATCTCTTCCGTGGACCCGGTAACATAATTCATCTTGACTACGTGACTCAACCAATCTCCCTATTTCATTCGCGTAGACATCCACAGATGCACCAGTCCACCTCTTCTCTTTCAATTTATTTAAGACCTCGAAAGGCCCCTCTGCGAAAGCTTCGATCAGTCGACCCTTGATGGTGTCTGCGTCACCCTGTTCCCGCTCACTGAGCTCCAAATAGAAGGCCAGTGCATCCCCTTCTAGAACCAGTGGTATTACTGCGGCCACATCATCAAGCTTCTGAATCCTTGCTACAAGGTCCACTTTTTTAAGCCACCCCACAACATCACCGTCGCCATTAAAAGCTTAATCATGTTGCTTAAGCCTGCGTTGGCAATCGCCGAAATAGCTTGATGTAAAATGGGGGGTTAACCTACAATACACAAACGGAATGTTCAAGAAAGATTATCGCTACAGTCCTCTCTCTTGTCTCTAATCTCGTTGCCTTCTCTCCTGGCTGATCAGGAATCATCTCCCAGCACCCAGAAATGAACATCGTTTTATATGTTCCATCTTCACGCACACACGATATTATGCGAGAACGGACGAAATAAAAATGCTGGCCGCCATGTTTGTTCTTCCTTTTCTTCGCCTGAACTCACTCGCTGAGCACTCACGGTAAGACTTCTCTTTCTTGCTTCTAACCACAATGACACTTCAAAAGCACGTGGATATGATCTCATCCCGGAGTCGCTATTAAAGAAGTGCTCAGCGGAAGTAGCTCCCGTTCTCTCAAAAATCTACAACAAATGCCTTAATGAATCATGCTTTCCGGGCTGTTGGTAAACTGCTTCTGTGGTACCAGTATTCAAGAACTCTGGCGAAAGAACTGACCCATCAAATAATCGCCCCATTAGCCTCCTCGCACTTTTCGCCAAAATATTTGAGACCATAATTAACCATGCTCTAGTCCGTCACCTTACAGATGCTAAACTTCTGACGGACAAACAATATGAATTTAGACAGGCCCGTTCCACAGCAGACATCCTAACTGTAATCTCTGAACATATATACCATTCACTGGACAAAGCGGGAGAGGGCAGAGCGGTAGTTCTAGATATATCTATGGCTTTTGACAGGGTATGGCATGAGGGTCTCCTCAGTAAAATTAAATCAGATGCTATCACTAGTAGAATACTTAACATAATTAAATCCTTCTTAGATAAGAGAAATATCCAGGTTGTCTTCGACGGTCGTACACCTAAACAGTGTGATATAAATGCGTGAGTGCCTTCGGGGATCTATGCTTGACCCTCTATTGTTCTTAATATTTATTAATGACCTCCCCGACAAAACTGCATCTGAGATAGGTATATATGCTGATTACACCACGCTCTATAACAGGCATGGCAGGAAAACAAATGAACACATATCCAAAAAAAGGGCAAAAACACTAGATGATGACCTCTAATCTGTAGTGGATTTGGGCCATAAATGGATGGTCACATTCAATGCTGCTAAGACTAAACTGTTTTTCTTCAATAATTACAAGAAACCTCTGCGACTAATAGCAATATCCAGTGACTCCCTGTCTGAGAGTACATCTTTCAAACTGCTTGGCCTAACGTTCACAGGAAACATGAGTTGGAACAAGTATATTGAAAACATTGGCATGGCCTCTACGAAAAAAAGTAGGCTCTCTACCGTGCTTAAAAACTACTGACACCTGAAAGTATCCTGTATCTTTATGAGCCCACCATTCGCCCATGTACGGAGTCTTGTTGTCACATTTGGGCTGGTGCATCTGCTGCTAGTCTCTCGCTCCTAGACAAGGTTCAAAAGAGACTCGCCAATCTGATAGGCCCTGAACTGGCATCCAAGCTTCAGCCTCTGTCCCATCGACGAATCCTTGCCCCCCTCTGCCTGCTCTACAAGTATTTTAATGGTGAATGCTCAGACGAACTGCAAACACTCGTGCGCCCACGACATAGACACCCTCGGCAAACCTGACAGGCAGCTAAATCCCACCCCACACAGTAGAGATTCCTAGATGTAAAATATCTTTCAATTCCGGGGCTCTGCTATTCTAACTGTACTGACACGTATAAGTCCAAGTGTAACGTGACCCGACATCTTGCTGCCGAAATCCTAACATAGTGCCCCAGCAGTTGCTGCCCCTGATAGTAGCCACCTACACCAAAGTGGCAATGTGCTTTGTTTGGAGTGACAATGTAAAAAAAAGAAAGGGCGATGTCTTCTCCCCGGACCTGTAATCTGAGCACCCGTGTGCAAGCCTGTAGTCTCTCCGGCTTCTTACTGAGAAGTAAAAAGTTGTGGAGATACTCCTCTACACGCGTCACGTATACAAACCCTTCATTCACGTACACGTCTGCAATATATGCAGATCTTGCCTGCCTTATGCGCTCATACTGAGTCAGAATGGTGTAAAAAATCGTTTGCATTATTGATGGTGCCACGTTGAGTCCGAGCCCCATACGGTTTAAGCAATGCCTCTTCCCTTTAACTAGATTTGTGTGATAATGCCATAGTGACTGGTTACATGCACTTGATGGTACGTCTTCCGATGATCACGCCCTCATTAGACCCTGCTTGTCGCCATTCCCGTAATTTGGCAGCGCACACGTCTGCGCGGGCCGTGTTTGTTTAACTTCCTATAATCGAGCACCGGCTTTATGTTTTGTTTGTTTGGCTGGACGGCCGCCATTAGTGGGAGTAAACTCAGTAAGCCCTAATGCCTTCTCAGGATAAGAAACAAGCCATCCACTGACGATTCAGGTCTGTAGTTCCCTATCATACTCTTCGCGAGCTCTGGAGGAAATCTTGTAGTCTGGCACTCTATTGAACACATTCTCTGGCGGGTGTTCTCCGGACCACTTCCAAGCCACAGTCCAGAACTTCGTGAACTGTTCGAACTCCGCACGAATATCAGGCTTATCTAGGGTAATTCCCGCAGACACACACTATTTGCGTTGGGAGGACGTCACGATCCCGGCTCCATCTACTACGACCCCACCCAGCTGCACAATTGCGTCCATTCCTAAGAGTAAATCGTACTCAAATAGCTCCGTCTCAAAATCACGGGTACTTCAGGCCCGCTACCGATGCTTATGTTGATGACACCCACCTTCTCAAGAGGGCAACGAACTCCCGTCTACAGTCAGCACTAGAGTTCTTGTCGTTTTCCAAGTGTCGACACGTTCTTTGCGCACAAGTCTCTGTGCCCACATGCGCGTGCCACTCACGCCGGGTAACATGTACGCTCAGCACAGGTAGCACCTTTTTAAATGACGAACTGGGGAGAAGACTGGCGTTGAAACTTCCTCCCCTAGCTCTTTTCCCGGACAAGTGCGAGCCTGGTGTCCCCGATTTTTGCATTTGTGACACCAGGGCCCGCTAGGCTTCTGAGTCGTTGACCGCGACAAAAGGCAATCAATGGCCAAATGATTTCGACCTCCGCATCTGAAGCATTTAACACATTTGATGTTCTCGCTAGCAGTAGGCAGTGGTGTAGTTGCACATGCAGCCTCTCGAGGATGCACTGCCTCCACGATCTCCTCATCTTTGGTATCCATCAACACGGTACGAGCCCTCTCAAGCGGTTCTTTCAGTAACAGCTTGTCCATCTGGGTCGAGGTTCGCAAAAGTTCCTTTGCATGGCACGGCAATATATTCACGAGGGCTCCCTGTATCACACACACACCGGTAGTATTTCACCAACTAGGCGTGCTCCGCCACTGAACTCGGGGATAAGTCAGAAGTTAAACTGTATTAGAGTCATGATACTAATATAGCAGAAATAGCTTGTATCAAAATCTTTTTTGGGGTAAAACATCAAGCAAAGGTTCGCTAAGCACAAGTTGAGTCGAGTACAGTTCGTTGTTCAAACACGAGATAAAAGTCGACATTTCTATTCACATGCCTTAAACGCTTCTCTACCTCCTCGCAGCCACTCGCCTTTTATAATGTTTCGGACACACCCAATTTGCATATTCCACACAAGACTTCTCGAGAACTACGCGTGATCGGCGGCTTTAAAAGACAACATCCACCATCATGGCCTCTTTTTTTAAAAATCTTTTTCTGTCTTTAAGCCTGCTGCCGAGACAGATTCCGCCCGTTTCTGAGGTAGGCTGCCTCTATGTCTATCACAATATATATATATATATATATATATATATATATATATATATATATATATATATATATGTCTATTCATAAATACACATGTATATTTTTGTGCCTATGTGTATATGAATATCTATCAGTATGTTATAATAAAACCATAATTTGTTGCATATATGTATACGTACTTGAATGATGGCTCTTGTAAGTGGACCTATATTGTCGGAGCGAAATCCATTAACATGTTTGACCCAATGAAATGTGTTATCTGAAATTTTGACTGATCAAAAATGTGTGTACATATGTAGACAATTCATAAACTAAGATGCTATACACATTCTCTGCTTATTAATCGAGCACACAGATGTCAGAGTGGATTCACATCTAGGAAATTATATCAAAGAGGCATTATCTTTATATATAATATTTACCTGCAGAACCCCCCCTGCACTAAAGTACGGGAGGTTTCAACAGATGATATATACAAACCTATTATATCTAGACTATTAGTCATTATATTATGTAAAATTAAAACGCATGTTCGACATATTTAGTCGTTATACTAAAATGCTTCATATTATACTTGGAGCAACCCAATCATAATCACAACATTTTTAAAGAAAGTAGTTCCTATTTTACCTCTTAAACATTAAGTCCTTCTACCGGCTTCTGTCAAGATTGGGAGGAAATATACATATTCGACAGATATTGTGCTTGCACTCTTCTTAACTAGATCATACACTCATTGACTTAATATACAATTTCTTTTTCAAAAGTGATAAATCATCTTGTCTTATATTGGGTGAGAAGTGACAATTCGATTATTGCAGAATCTACGTCTTACTGCATATACGGACGCCCCAGAACTTTTAATATATTTCGGCACTCTCTACAAAAGGCAATCGTTTTTTTTTTTTTTGATAAACCAAATACCATCTGAATTACCGCTCCTAACCCAACACTTACCTATGCACACATTAATAACACATCACTATCCTATCCCCAAAAACAAGACCTTAAAACATATGTATTGGCACCATTGTTTATTTTGCGATTTTAGATTGGTTTCCACACTGCTATTTTTTTGTTTTCTTTGAAAAAAAATTTTATAACAGGGGCGTTTTTTATAATCTTAATACTTTTTTCATTTTCTTTCAATGTGGGCAATTAACATTTCTCAAGCATTTTTCAAGGATTAGCTAGATTTCAAGTTACTTATCTTATCCGCCTAGCACTTCACCCTAGATCTGACAAACTATGAAATAAAATAAAATGACGCCTGTATTAAAAAAAACGCTCAAACCAGACACACATTCAAACAATTCCCCCCTCCTTTGAGGCTTGCATTTAAAATATCCGAGGACTTATAAATAACTTAGATGATGTAGAATCATTTCCCCTAGCAAACCTCCCGGATATATTAGCACTTCCACTTTGTCGGAAGGACACTGTGAAAAACATGCACGGACTTGGTGTCTATATTCGTAGCACCTCCCCCATGTTTTTTTATTACATTTTCAACCCAAAAAAGGCACATTGCAACTTTGATGTCGGGGGCCATTATCTGGTACATAAGCTCTAAGGATACTATGTGGGTAGTTGGACAGAAAGACGTTAGTTCACGTTACACTTGAACTTCTGCATGCCAGTACAGTTGGGAATTCTAAAGTCGTGCGGTTTTGGAGAAGAAACTACTGGAGTAGAAGGCTCTCTTACATCTAGGGATCTCAACTGTGAAGGGCCGGGATTTTGCTGCTTTCCGGGTTGTTCAGGGGTATTTATGTCGAGAGTATACAAGTGCTTACAGTTCGTCTGAGCATTTAACGTTAAAATACTTGAAGAACAGGCAGAGGGATGCTACATTTCGTTGATGGGACAGAGGCTGAAGCTTAAATAAAAATTGAGGACCTAGAAGGTTGACGACTTTCTTTTGAACCTTGTCTAGGTGTGAGAGACTAGAAGTAGATGCAGCAGCCTAAATGTGACAACAATACTCAATATATGGCCGAAAGTTGGATTATAATGGTACAGGATACTTTCGGACGTTAGTAGCTTTCTAGCACAGTAGAGATGAACACCTTTTCGCAGCCGTCCTGGCAATGCTCCCAATGTCATTTTTCCAACTCATGTTTCCTGTGAATGTTAGGCTAAGTGTGTAAAATATGTAATTTCAGATAAAGAGTCTTTGGCCATTGTTATTGGTGGTAGAGAAGGCTTCTTGTAGTCATTGAAGGAAACAAGTTTAGTCTTGGCAGCATTGAATCTGACCATCCATTTATGGGTCCATTCCACTACAGATTGGAGGTCATCCTCTTGTGTGTCTGCCATTTCTTTAGATATGTGTTCATTTTTGTTCCTGTCTTGTCTGTTATATAACGTTGTGTCATCAGCATATAGACGCATTTCACAGACAATTTTCTCAGGAAAGATGTTTATGAATATTAGGAATAATAGAGGTCCAAGGATAGACCCTTGAGGCACTCCAGCATTTATATCATATTGCTTATATGTAAGACCTCGAGGACAACCTGTATTTTTCTTTTATCTGAGAAGGATTTAATAGTGTTAAGTATTCTTCCATCGATACCGTATGATCAGATTTTCCTGAGGAGCCCCTAATGCCATACCCTATAAAAATCGTTAGATTTATCTAGAGCTAACGATCTACCCTCTCCTGCTTTGTCCAGTGAATGGTATATAAGCTCAGAGATTACACTTAGGATGTCTGCTGTGGAAAGGGCTTACCAAAATCCATATTGTTGGTCGGTCAGAAGTTTAGCACATGTAAGGTGATGAACTAGAGCATGGTTAATTATGGACTCAAGTATTTTGGCGAAAAGTTGGACGAGGCTAATGGAGCTCTAATTTACTGGGTCAGTTCTTTCGCCAGAAGTCTTGAATACTGGTACCAAAGAAGCAGATTTCCAGCAGGCGGGAACGACAGATTCATTAAAGCATTTCTAGTAAAGTTTAGAGAGATACGGAACTACTTTGGCGAAGCACTTTTTTAATAGCACAGCCGGGATGAGATCAGGTCCACATGCTTTTGTAGTATCAAGATTTTTTTATGATAGCATGCGCCTGAGAAGGGGTGATTTTCAGATCGTCCAGATTGGCGTCTGTCCGCAAAAGAAAGTAAGGGAGGGGGTGGTTAGCAGGGTCCAGTGTGGAGTTGGAGGCAAACCGACTGGCAAGCAATAAGCTTTCTTGGTTGCTGAACAAACAACATCATCACTGTTGGATAGTGGGGGAATTGTCGGTTGCCCATTATTTAATACACTGTTGTAGATTTTGTGCTTAGATGCGTTTTTTTTTTGTGGTTTCAGTAAATTCTCTCTTAGATGTCGCTATTTCTTTCTTACAGTTTTTTCTGACTTCTATATACTTCTGTCTGTTTGAACTGGATTTATACCTGTTAAATCAGCGGTACACATGTTGCCTTTGCGCGATGGCACCTGCACAAGTAGAAGTAAACCATTGGGGGAGCGTTGGGCTTGCTATAAAACTTCTGCGTGGGAACCTGTGCTTCAATTGTTGTTTTGAACCATTCAGGCGTCTCAATTTTTAATATCTCGCTGTTTTGAGCAATGCCACTTCCTTTGTGATCTAGAGTTTAGGGCGATTTCATCTATTATCACTACATGATCAGCATTTCCAAGTGGGCTGAGGACATTCGAAACACAATCATCGGGAAATGTGGTCATAAACAGATCTAAAAGTGATACCTGTTTTTCTTGCTTGTCAGTGAAACAGGTTGAAACGTAACCATCTGAGATATAGAGAAGCTATTTATTGTGCTCCCAGCTGCGTCTGTGTAAGTACAAAATCCAAGCCAGTTGTTGTGGTGGACACTGAAATTACCAACTGCATGCACTTGCGCGCTAGTGTCGCGGGAAAGTGGTGTATCTATACTCTCAGAGATTTATTAGGGTACAATCATGGGTCGAAGGAGACCGGGAGAGAAATTAAAAGTAACTAATATTATGTTGCATGGTAAGTCTAAAGCAATTAACGCTTTACCGTCCGATTCGTTTTGTTTCTCTAGTCAAGTGGAGCGCGTTTCCCGTAAATCTAAAGTAAAATCGTGTGACCAGACCTTCATGCGCTTTAAACTAAGTTTACAGCATAGCGTTAACTACCTGAATTTTCTTTATCGCTCTTCATCAACCCAGGACTTTACTATAATCAATCATGTCTCTGACAGCATAGATGTAACACTCTCCCTTGACACGAGAACTAAAATACATGTATTTCGCGACTTTAACTCTAACGCCACAGAAATTGGCTTGGCTTCTCTAACTACAATGACACAGCTGGTAGCGTCGTACATAACTTCGCTATATCCAATTCCCTGACACAGTAACATTCCCCACTCATCTCTTTGATCGCCAGGACCAGCAAGCATCACTTGTGGATCTATGTCTGACAACTGTTCCTGATGATTGTGTAACAAATGCTTATTGCCCACTTGAGAATGCTGATCTTACTGTAATAATGCTAGACATTTCTCTAAACTGTCGACCCCAAGTTGAAGAGCGGTTGCGTAAAGCAACAACGTACTACAATAAGGCTGATTGAGAAGCCATTACACATCACATCAGAGACGCCCCATGGGGAAATATCTTTTCTCTCCCAGAAGAACAGTGCGCAAATTAGACTACTGAATGGTTCAAAGCAGCAATTGAAGCATATGTTCCTCCACGGAAGTTCTATAGTAAACCCCCCTCTCCCCAATAGTTTACCTCTATATGCGTAGTTGCCATTGATCAGAGGCAACATGTATACCATAGATTTAACCAGCATAAGTCGTGTAAAAACAGACAAAATTATATAGTAGCTAGAAATAATTTCAACAAAGAAGTAGCAACGGCTAAATGTAAATACACTGAAACCATCAGGAAACGCATTGAAGCGCAACTATTAGGATCTCGCGATTTCTGCAAAATCTAAAACAGTGTAGTAAATAATGGGCAATCGACAATACCCCCACTATCAAACAATCAGGAGATTGTTTGCAAAGCAACTGAAAATGCTTACATGCTTTCCCGTCAGTTTGCCTCAACCTCTACCCTGGGCCCAGCAAGTCATTACCTCCCTGATTTATATCTGCTGACAGAACCCACGCTAGAGGACCTAAATAGCACGCCCTCCCAAGTACATTATATTATAAAAAACCTGGACACTTCAAAAGCATGTGGACCTGATCTCATCCCAGCTAGGCGATAAAAAAAAAAATGCTTCGCTGATGTCGCTCCTTTTCTCTCTCAACTCTTTTACTAATACCTTAACGAAACTTGCTTCCTCGATGCTGGTTAACTGCTCTGTCGTACCAATTTACAAAAAACTCTGTTTAAGGAACTGAACCATTAAACTATCACCCAATGCGCATCCTCCCTCTTTTCGCCAAATTATTTGAGTCCTTAATTTATCAAACTCTAGTCCAACACCTTTGAGCTGCTAACCTTCTTTCAGACGATCAATATAGATTAAGGCAAGCCCGTTCGACTCCAAATATTATAACTATAATCCCTAAAAGTGTATACCAAGGAGTAGATAAAGCAGGGGAGGGGATGGCAGTAGCCCTATATATCTCTAAGGCTTCGACATGGTATGGCACGATGGTCTACTCATGAAAATATCCTATGGTATTATTGGGCGAATGCGTTGCATATTTAGATCCTTCTTAAATGAGAGAATAATCTAGGTCGTCCTTGATGAGCGTACATCCTCGTGATGACCTTTATTATTGTTGATATTCATAAATGACTTACCTGATAAAACTGTCTGTGGGATCGGTATATATACCGACGACACAACGCTCTATAGCAGACACCTGGGGAAAACTAATGAGGACCTATCTAAGGTAATGGCCGAAACCCTAAAGAGAGATCTTCAGTCTGTAAGGGAATGGGGTCATAAATGGATGGTAACGTTCAACGCTGCCAAGATGGAGCTAGTTTCGTTTAATAATTACACGAAACCTTACCAACCACATAGAGCTAAGGCTAGAGATATTTCAGCTGAGAGCACTGCGTTCAAGCTCCTTGGCTTAACATTCCCAGGAAACATGAATTGGATTAGATACATTTAGACCATTGCGAAGGTTGCTGCAAAGAAGGCGGGCTCTCCTTATCGTGCTAGTAAGTTACGTACGTCTGCATATATCCTGAGCCTCTACAAAGTGACCATTCGGCCATCTATGGAATACTGCTCTCACATTTGGGCTGGGACATCTGCTACTAGTCTCTCATTCATGGACAGGGTCGAACAGAGAGTTTCCAACCAAATAGGTTCTGAATTGTTATCTAAACTTGTCCCACTAACGAAATGTGGCACCCCATTGCCTGTTTTACAGTAGATCAGAATATTTTTCTGGTTATCTGTCATAAACTTACACGACCTGATTTTTTTACATATTTTTGGGTTATATGATTATTTGGGTATGTTTGTAACGGTGCATCTTATTATAAACTACTCCTTTATCCATATCAACCAGCAGGACTCCGTTAAAATTTCAAATTTTTATATACTCATAATTTCTTAATCACGATATTTTAGCAATGTTAAATATTTGTCGTGGTTAGTATTTTTACGAAGAACATGACACCTTTCGTAAATAGAAAAGTATTAATGGGTATAAGCTTATATTTTGTCATGGGTTTTATGGTTCTTTCTGAAATGCTAAGTTCCTCAAATATAATCCACAATGCTTCATGTATCGGAATTTATAACCTTACAACAAATACATATTATTATGGTGATATTTAACTCCGTTCTAAATAATTCTCTAAACAAACAGGCAAACCATTATGTCTTCTCGTTTAAACATTCCCGCAAACATAAAATTCATAAAGAATACCAAAATAAATAAATATTTGTATACATTTAAAAAAGGAAAGCATAATCTGAAATCAGATTCTTTCTATACGTAACAAGGTATCGTGTTGCGTTCTTAGAGGTTGTTTGGAATTAAATTACGAAACATGATGGGAATTTTTTGCATTGCTTAAAATGCAGCGTTTTACTGTTGGTAATTTATCGGTAAACATTCTTGTTTGCGGCTTCATATGAGATTTTTTTTTTGATGTCATATTAACAGTTTAACTTATTTTACATTGCATTTTTCAGTTAATATAGGACTTTAAATAAGATGAGTATATTTTTATGTTTTAATACGGCGCTTTTCAACAGAACATCGTTCTCTTTCTGGGTATATATCATTGTATCTCAATGACTTCAAATATTTTACCCCCCCTCTTTGGGCAGAACACTGTCGTAAGTAATCTCACCCGTTACTTAATTGGCTGAAAAATGCGACCTTGATCCTTGTTTACACACAAAACGGTAATAGTACTGTACAAGTGGTGGACGGTTGTTTGTATAAATAGACATTTCGCGAGATTATTTACGGGCGCCGCTCCCGTGGGTCGGTCGATAGAACTGCTGACTGTCAACGCGATGGTTCCAGGTTCAATCATCGGCTTCGGAGAGGTGATAGTATCGCGTTACTTATGAGTTATGATACAACGAAACATGGCTGTATGTCGATGACTACAAACATGTATATGTGTATGTAGCTATATATATATATTTTTACAGACATTTAAAAAAATATATTTTTTAATTTTTAAATATGTTTAATGAATTAGCTTTTGTGTGATTAGAATTTACTTTTAATATTAATAAATCGTATATATCTGATAACCAAAAAAGGGCCGAAAGACGGATGTTTTTAATGTTTATTACTAAAATTCGTAGAATGTCTGTTTAGATACGTTTTTCATGTAGACATACACATGATAACGAAATGCTCATTAGCATACCTTGGAAAATATAAAACGAATATAAATAAAGCGGATTATTACACTTTCATGAGATAAAGCTGTAAATAAATATACATATTATTTGTTCATTAAATTTGAGGAAGTAAAGAACATTTTTCAGCTAATGAAAATTATTTCAAATATGAAGGTTTTTACTTATTTTTAATAACAAAACTTACGTTTGAAACACTATATACAAGGCACCTATATAGCTTTATGTAATAGCACATATCAGGTCCATCAAACTGCTATATTCCGAACACATCACCTTTAAATATATTTTACTGAGGCTTTTCCCTCAGACTCTGTCTATTACACTCTATAATGTATATATATATATATATATATATATATATATATATATATATATATATATATATATATACTTGTAATTTTTTCATAAGCTCTTTTTATGTAATCTAAAAATAACTAAGTCGCGTATTTACTCGAGTTATGCCATAGAAGTTTAATCAGATGCATGCGTGTTTAATATAGCACCTTTTAATTATAATGTCCTACGATTTTTCTGAAAATAAATTATTTGTATTTTATGTTAGGAACTTATCATTATATTATATGGAAATTAATCACCGGTCACGTGATACCCTTATTCGTGCGCCTTTTCCCCACCTCCAATTTGCTTTGTCAATACTAGATATATTAGCAGGTGTGTTGTTTTGTTGTATAAAAATGTGTCGAACTATACTCGAACCCTATTTAGATTATGAGGAACAAAACCTAGCAATCACCGTTATGTCTGTGAACGTAATAAAGAAATAACCAGGGTATTTTCTCAACTACACAAATAATATAATTTAATATTTTTAAATAAAATAATTCTATCCATTTTAAAAAGCAAACTATTTTTACACATAAACGATAAAGAGATCTTTTATTTTAAATGGATACTTTTTTAAAATTTAAAACGTTTTACTTATATTGTGTATTTTTTTTAGTTCTGCTCATTTAAAACTCTGATTTCTCTTTACAGTCAGTGATATAACGGTACTTACCCACTTTATTTCATCATGGACGCTAAATTTTTCGTGAGTATTCGTACAACCAACTGCCACGTTTTTGCCCTTTCTTAAAATTTTCTTTCAGACTGTGTTTCAGCGATACATTACTGCGACTTTACGTAAATAACAATGAAATACCTTGTTTTTTTTTGTTTAAACATTTTCGCGGAGTTGAATACGCTCTTTTCACGATGTGAATTTCGAATACGAAAACTCATGCGACTTCAATTTATAACATTGTTATTAACAAATTGAACTTTTCATTTTGCCTTCAAGAAAAAATGTAAACTGCCCCATTAAAAAATACCAAATAAAAAAATAATTAAAATAATAAAAATAACAATAAAGAAATAATAATGATGATGATGATGATGATGATGATTGTAATAATAATAACATTAATAATAATAATAATAATAATAATAATAATAATAATAATAATAATAACATAATACACCAAATTATATAGCAGAAACCTAATAAAGGGCATAAATATATGGGCACTCACACTAGTAAGATACACTGGACCCTTCATAGGATGAACTAAAGAATAAGTGAGACAAGAAACCCATTACTATGCACAGCACACTACATTCGAAGGACGATGCTGAGCGACTCTACTTAAAAAGGAAAAACAGCGGAGTATGCGAATAGCAGACAAAAAAGAATTAGAAAAATACTTAATGCAAATCACGTAAAAAATTATCATGACAGAGACACGGAACAAATCAATAAAACAGAAAACAGCGCGACAAATGTACAAAAAATAAGAATGGGAAGAGAAACAACTACACGGAAGATTCATAAGGATAGCAAAAGATGAATATAGCGAAAAGATTTGGACATGGATAGGAAAATAACACATAACCTGAGAAACTGAATCCCTAATAACTGCAGCACAAAAAAAGAACTAACCACATCTAAGACAAGATCGACAGAGCAAAATAAAATATCAACTGCGGACTCTGTTGACATCATGCCAGTTGGAAAAAAGACGCTGAACCATTATGGCAAACGGACGTTAAGTATTTTTTTTAAATGCATCCTAAATGTTTTTCATGCTACCTTTTTAAACTTGTTTTTCTTGTTTTATTTATGTATTTGAATTTATTTGTATCTACTTTCCTGCCTTATTCGTCACCCCCCCAGTCGCAACTATTGAAGCAGACAAAACAGTTTAGCAATGCTACAAATAAACAACGATAAAAAAACAAAAAAAAATGCCGGGAATATTTTTTTCTCTATTAGAGTAGATAAAGTTCGGACTTTATTTAAGTAATATACTAAATATATACTATTACTGCAAGCTTGCCTACATTGAAAATGCGTGTTCCTAGCTAGCCAATCAAGCCATATAATATAGTTAGTCTTATTTTTTTTATTATATTCGAAATATAATACAGTGACATTAGCAAAGAAAAAGTCACCTATGAAAACGAGCCTCCCAAATTAAAACCTTGCATAATTATCTAAGCTCGAATGTAAATTAATATTAAGCCGACTTAACAAATTGATAACATTTAATTATTGGATTTTAATTATAAAGGTGATACTCTATTATTCAAACTCAAGATAGATAACGACAAACTTCCACCCATTAATATGAGAGGGGAGATTATCATCAAAAGTGTCCTGAATTGTTAACTCACCACCGGACTTACTACTTAGATATAAATAAGTCACTTGTACTTATTCCCCTCCCACTTTTTTTAAATGGAGAGTAGATAATACAGTGGATGTGTTATCGGCCGCTCCAGTAACTCTTGCTTCTCTTTTTTGTCCCTGAGTCCTCATTCAACCAGTGATTTTTCTGACAAAGGGTGAAAAAAACTGCTTAAAAGTCGGTAGTACTTAGTGAACAGTAGTCTGAGATGTCGGATATTGTTCTGTCTCTATATCTATCCTTGTCGCCATGTAACTAGTAAGGGTTCTGGAGGTAAACGTTTTGTCTGGGCTGACGTTATCCGCTTAATAGTCAGGGACCCGAACCTTGGATTAACCACTAAGGAGGCTGTCCTATCAGCAGGTGCAAAGTACTGGGACTGCTGTATTGCCATTTGGTGAGTAGATCTGGACCATGCAGGAGTCTCTGGTAGGGCCTCTCGATGATATACTAGTGGGTAATTGTAACGGCTTTACCTTTTCGTGTGCTACAAAAGATCCTCTCTTTTTCTCCCTTACTTTCCCTCTCTGTACTGCTCTAACACAATTTGCCGACCTGTTTCCACAAATCCCAACACCTCAACATGAATTATCTCCAGAAAAAAAAACTCGACCCCACAAGAGCGGAGTTACTATATTTAAGAGCATATCTGAGAAAATAGACCACATCATGTCTGCACATCCCTCGGCTAACATCCACATCTGTGGTGACTTCAACGTACATGACATGGAATGGCTGGCCCATTCAAATAAGACAGACAATTAGAGGAGGTGTTGTCATGATTTTGCCATTGCTTATGACCTCAATCAGATTGTTCGCGAGCCAACCCGTGTGCCTGATACACCCGGTCAATATGAAAGCCTCCTAGACCTTTTTCTCTCAACTTCTCCTGAGCTATGTTCATGTTCCATTCATTCTCCTCTAGGATCCTCCGACCACCTCATTGTATCAGTTAAGATAAACACAAAATGTAATAAGTCCCATAACAAACCCCTCCACCGTACTGTATACCGATACTCTCTGGCTGATTGGGATAGCTTCCGTACATTCATATCTGATTTACCTCTGCATTCCATGTTTAAAAAAGGAAGTTTCCTCTATAATATCAGATTTGACCGAATAGTTAATTGTAGGCATAGACTAATTCATACCATCTAAAAAATTCCAACAAAAACCTAACAGCCAGCCCTGGTTCTCCCCAGCATGTGCTGCTGCTATCGCGCACAGAAATCACTTTTTCCATAGCTACCAACGTAATAGATGCACTGAGACTAAAGCTGCTTTCAGGATTGCCAGCAACCACTGTAAAAGAGTAATAAAAAATGCAAGAGAGCTGTATGCCCAGTCTGTTAAATCCAAGGGAGATGATCAGCGGCTTGGTTCCCACCAATTTTGGCGAATAACAAATAGGATCCTGAACAGAAGTGTGCGTTCTATCCCAACCATTATCAATGGACCAGAGGTCATCTTGTAAGCATCAGACAAGGCCAAACTATTTGCAAAGACCTTTGCAGCTAATTCTACCCTATGCGACGAAGGCCATCAACACCCCATTTTTCCTCCTATAACACAGAACACGCTAGGTAATATTCAGATATCCGTGCATGAGGTAACCAAGTTAATCAAGGACCTAGATTCCAGTAAAGTGGCCCTAACGGCATCCCGATTATAGTGTTAAAAAAGCTTAAAACAGAACTTGCTCCCATACTTACGAAACTGTGGAAGCGCTGCCTAAAGGAGAAGTGCTTTCTGACTCCCTGGAAAACCTCATCAATTTGCCCTGTATTTAAGGATTCAGGTTATAAGTAATCTCCCTCTCAGTACAGACCGATAATTTTCCTGTGTGTCATGAGTAAGTTGCTGGAATCAATATTAAATAGAGAAATAGTCAACCACCTCATCAGAAAGAATCTTCTTAGTGACACACAATATGGTTTCCGCTCTGCAAGATCTACCGCAGATGTACTGACGGTTATATCTCACAGGATTAGTTAATCTCTGTAGAAAGGCTTCCTTTCGAGCAATTCCTCCTGCTATATCAAAAACCTCGAAAAGGTATGCCATAAGGGTCTACTTCACAAGATTTCCAGCTACGGAATAACTGGAAATGTTTTCTCAATCCTTAAATCATTTCTCTCTAATAGGCTCATAAGAGTAGTGGTCGATGGACAAAAATCAGAGGCCTGCAGTATTAATGCTGGACTCCCTCAGGGTGCAATCCTGGGCCCAACACTCTTTCTGATCTACATCAATGACCTCCTTAAACACGTACTTAAATCATTCGTTGACATGTGTGCTGATGACACGACCATCTACGGCAACGCACCAAAGGCTGTACATGTCAAAGTTCACTCTGATTCTCTTTCCTCTGACTTCGAGCACGTGGTTCAGTGGGGGAAGACGTGTCTGGTTACCTTTAATGCATCTAAAACCAAACTCCTATCCTTACATCATCAACGTCTGATCCCCATCTGGCATCAATTGAGATGGATTGATCTCGTCTGGGAGAGGCCCCGTGTTTTTACAAGCTTCTGCGTTTGACCTTTACTGCTGATCTGAAATGGAACACGTACATCAAAGTCTGTTGCCAAGGTTGCTGGAAAGATGGTGGGATCCGTCTACCGCTCCAGAAGATATCTCACTACTGATGCAATTCTCTATCTATATAAAAGCCAAGTACGTCCAAGGATGGAATACTGCTGCCATATCTGGCAAGAGCTGCTAAAACAGCCTATCTGGCCTTGGCAGAGTACAAAATAGACTTCGTGGCTTAGTGGGGGATGCCCTTTTCCCTACCTTGCAACCTCTCTCCCACAGAAGAGACGTTGCGATCCTTTCCTTGTTTTATCGTTATTTCCATGGCAGGTGCTCATCTGATATCCAATCTCTGGTCCCCGCCCCTCGCCAATCTTTCACGAAAAACACCCGTCTAGCCGAATCCACTATGAAAGTTTTCCCTACTCTTTATCTCTGCCTGCCTGCCTCCCACCTGGCTACAACTAGGATGTCTTCAAGTCCAACTTTAACAAATTCCTAATGAACCGCCCCCTTAGTAAACACTTAATCAAATATCCACACTAACGTAATATACTTGCAATAACCTGAGTGGCTTCCAGGCATTGATAAGTGGTGATCACTGTGTAAAAACAAAAAAGACGAAACGATAAACCATATAATAAGTTATGGGAACAAACTGACCCAAAAGGAATACAAGAATAGACACGACCAAATAGAAAGGATAGTCCACTTGGAATTATGCAAACAACTGTAACCGAACGCACGGACAGGTGGTACACACATAAGCCGGCAACAGTACTTGAAAACAAAAATCACAAAGTCTTATGAGACATGGGCATATAAACTGATAAATACAGCAAAATAAGAAGTCCGGGTGTCGTAGTTATTTACAAAAAATAAAAAGCCTATCAAATCGAAGACATTGCTGTTTCAGCTGACCACAGGGTGAATATCAGAGAAAAGGAGAAACGGAACAAACCCACAGAGCTAGCCAGAAAGCTGAAAGGGAAATGGTAGATGAAGAATATAAATATAAAGACAAACCCTTGAATGTGGCACTAACACACATGAGCAACAAGTGCGGGCCAGACAAACTACTGCAAACGCAAAATAAGACACCGTACATGGAACCAAACACACTGAAACCGCATATCTATAAGTTCTTTAACCAACCCTACCAACATTATTTTCCGCATCACTGAGCCCCCCCCCAAAAAAAAAAGCGGGACCAAAAAACTGAGCAGAGTAAAGGAGAAAGGAAAGATTGATGAACTGACCAGCCCTCAGCCGAACAAGTGGGAAGAGAACTGGAACCTTGGGGAGGCTTATTGCCACTTAAATTTCAACAAAGACTAATAGCTGCTGCCAACGAGAAAGTAATGGCAATCAACTGTTGCGATAATGCAAATTTATTTCTATATCTTATCGAAAAGGCTGGAAAATTATAGAAACCTGGGGAGACGTGTTGTCACTCAGCATCCAGGGTACACCACATGCTGTTTCAGGGAAACTTATCTGAAGATCTGTGTGAAAGCTCATTATGAGCCGCAAAAAATTATAATAATAATAATAATAATAATAATAATAATAATAATAATAATAATAATAATAATAATAATAACAACAACACCACCAACAACAATAATAATAATGATAATGATAATTATAATAATAATAATAATAATAATAATAATTTCGTTTATCAACCTCTCTCTGGAAAGGGATGGTATTCATTTCAAGAGGATTTCCCTCAATCCCGACTCCAAATTAGGAGCTTCAAAGATCAAGGGGTTTTCTAAGGATGTTGTTGGTACCTACAATAGCAGAGGTCTGAAGGACACCTATAATATCAGATTTGTAGTTTTTTCAGTTGTCCTTCCAGACGACTTGATACTAACCATAGTGCACCAACTACGACCGGGATTATTTTTGTTTTAGCCCGTATATACGCCTCATCTCCAGGGCACATGGAGCATAATTGCTCCACTTCTTATTCTCGTTCTCTCTCACATTGCTGTCCCAGGGTACTGAAAAGTCTGCAATCCGCCAGTTTTTTTTTTTGAGACTTTTTCAATGACGATCAATTCCGGACGATTATGTTCCAATCGCTTGGTCGTTATGACACTTTTGTCCTACCATACCGCTACCTTGCTATCCGCACTTATTCTTACATAAACAGACACCTCCTCAAACCATTTTCCAGCACACTTCACCCAAACCTTACACACCTCCCACACCTCCCAGTATATCCGGAGTTCAATGCGATTGTGTCTTTTACGGTACTCTCTCTGAGCCAGCCCACTGCGCCCTGCTGTAAGGTGCGCAATTAACTCTGAGGACTTACCACAGATACGGCATTCTGCAGCAACTTCCTCTCCTAAAACGATTTTTTAAACAATCGTGTTCCTGATGCCTGTTCTTGCGCTGCACAAATAAAAGTTTCAGTACTCCTAGCCAGATACCCAGATCTAAGAAATTGCCATAAACTTTCATCGGCCACTACTGCTATATCCTGGAAAACTTTTTATGCATTTTCTTCCTAGCCAATTCCTCTGCCCTTTCTCTATCCATATGTTTCACATAATCAAACTTGGTCTCACATACCAACATTTTATTGGCCGCATTCTTAAGCATCCACTCCTCACTTTTAACCACATGCTTCTTCAACGACATCTCAGTTCTCCCACAATTTTTTACACTTTTCTATCCTCTTCCGTCGCATTTCCTCTTTTGATATAGCGTTGCAATACTACTTCGAATGTGAAATATACCAAACATTGCTAAAACCTTTCTTGTTTTGATATCCATTGCGTGCCAGTCATTGTTAGACCATTCTTTAATTGCTACACTGTATCTCAAAACAATGACAGTTCATGCCTTCACTGCTTTCATTAGTTTTCGCCATACAGTTTGATTTTGGGATTAGTTTCACTCTTCTAAGAAATCTCCTTCCTGATCTTTTCCTTCATTTCTCTGTTCATTATGCCTAAACTCTCCTACACTCCCAAATATTTATACCCTGTATCTTCTATTTCCTTCACGATTTCCCCATTTGGCAGCACAATTCCATTCGAATGAATTTTACTCCCCTTTTAATCAACAGCACCGCACATTTACTAATCCCAAACTCCATACAAATGTCTTTTGAGTATGTCCCCAGAAGTTCTACCAGTCTCTTAATTTCCTTTTCATTTCCACCGAAGAATTGAGATTATTCATAAACAGTAGATGTTTGACGCGTCTGTCACCAAATCAAAAGTTTTACCCCACATTTTATCTCTTCAAGAGGATGTTCAGTGGCATCATTAATATTACAAAAAGAAGTGAAGATAATTAATCTTCTTGGAATAGTCCACGTTTAATGCCAACATATCCCATTACCTCTCGGTTTTCTGTCAGCACCGTTTTTCATTACAGAACAGGTTAAAAGGCAAATTTCGTCGGAAAAAGAAAGTTGTACCAAGGCTATAGGATGATTTAAGCTGGAGAGAAACGTTCTACACGTATACAATATGAGGTTAAAACCCCCTTTGCGGTAGTCGAGTAAATTGATAACGAACTGAATCAGCTAGAAAAAAAACTGATAAATGAGTTATCCCCCACCTTATGCGCTACGAAAAAGAAAAGACTAACCACGTATGTTCGAATTTTTCCACGCGGTTCTTAAAGATAACCGCACTTCTTGTTGCAAACGTTTGATATCTAATGGGAGTATGCTCCATCAAAGTTGGGAGATTCTATTTATAAACGCTGCTGATATGGAGTGACGAATTACGTTCTGATATCAGCCAATCAGAAACTAGAATTGTTCTATAAAATATTACATCTTTTTAGAATTCCAGTACCTAATATTTTCATGTGAACAGGAGAAAGACTTTTACTCTTTGGCTGCACAATTTTAAAGTCCAGAACCTGTACAGAACAGTCGCCCACCGTGAATTACTCGTCACCAGAAATATATACAATACATATCCATGGAAAACTCATCTGAAATTAAACATGGCCTCCCATTCTGGATGATATGCGCCCAGCGGAACACATTTCTTGGATGGATTCAAAATGTGGCAAGCAAAATCTTTACAATATTTATGAATCCAAAAGTTACAAAAGGTAATTCAGGCACAGCCAGGAAACAGAAACGACATAAAGTTCATTGAAAAGAATGCTATAGTCTTTGCTTAGGTGATAGAAGTGTATATATACTGAACTGACGTCTCTTAAAGGTATTGAAACAGGGACGATTACAGATTATAAGAGCCGAAACAACAGATAATTCATTAAAACTATCTGACAATGTTATTAGCGACAGTCTTTATCGTAAAGGCTTGCCGAGTGGTTTAAACTCGATTACCAACGTGATAACTCAGTCGGAAATATCCATGGCATTTAGGCAATTACAAGTAGAACGTAGGACAAACGAGGGAACTGCGTAAATGATTACATAAAAACGAATCTAAAAATATCATGAAATTTAAAAATGGTCACTCTAAAACACTAAGAAAAACTATAGCTTTACCTCATATAACAAGAGCAACCTTTCCAAAAGCAACCGTTCTCCCAAGAAAAGAAAAACTAGTATTTGCTACACTTGTGAGCGAATCAATCATAAGAGTTTCCAATCAAGATATAAGAATATCCAAGGGACTACACTAAAAATGTGGAGAGCAACATTAGCGAACACACACACACACACACACACATATATATATATATATATATATATATATATATTGTGTACGTGTGAAGCTTCAGCGAACAGTAAAAACAGTCTTGCCGATTGTGTTGCAACGACACATGCAGTTACGAAGGAATCAAATGTTATCAATTTTGACACCAACTTTACCCGTCAGAGTCACTATGTAGAATTAGCCGTCGGTAGTCGACTAAACAATCTCATTTTGAAGAGCGACTAAGGAACAATAACGTGGGATTTTTTCTGTATTCCAAAAAAATGCACTTATACTACCGACATTTAAGCAATATATATTTTCTGTAAATGCAACCACAAAACAAGGTGCAAATATAAAATTTGCCCGATAATCAAAACTGGTGTACATGATATAAAAGAAAATTGAATACTATTATATTAAAGCAGCATATCCCTATAAAAACAGCCTGCTATAATTAACAGACGTGTCATAAAATTTCGTGGCATTGCAATATTTCAAGCTATAAGAAAGTTTCTGAATGTACTAAACGAAATGAAAATTATACCTTCAAAATACTGGACAAACTGCAACGTTTTTACACAAGAAATATGACAAACTACCACAACAAGATGACAGACAAGAAAGCCATAATAATCCTATCACTGGTACAATGTGTCTTTAATGGCCCCTTCGAATTGATGGAGACAGGAAAATCAGGTATGCATTACAATTATAAGAGGATTATTCCGATTGACTAATGGTATATTTCTAGAAAAAAATCTGATACCTTGCTAGCAACTAAATAGTATTTAGCTGTCATGCCGCCCTATGGTGCAGTAAAGTGTCTTCTCTCTGACAATGGTACAATATTCATTATTTTATAAAATAATATCGTATCAAACATAAAAATCGACCCCTAATCAATGTCACCAAATAAAAACTGATGAAATACCATGGCGGATATTTTAAAATGGCGACATGTCTACTCATTGTATCAACACTTCCAACAAACCTATGAACGTATGCATTTAGTACTGCTCCCTATATACGCAACGGGACCTTTATCGAAAGACTATCTAAAACAACATATAACGCTTTCTGCGATGGAAAACACACTTGAAGCAGACTGCATTAATTTGATTCAACTTGTCCGGCATTTATAAGAAAACATATTTAATATCAAAACCGGTCGCGGCGGGCGAAGGATAATAACAGGGCAATCTACTTAGTATTTTCCTGAGTAAATAAAATAAAGGAATCCGATGTGTAAAATTCGCAGACACGTTTAATTAAAAACGCAAATCCATCATATGAAGAGGATGAATTAATATTTCCATAAAATTAATAAAACAAATAGATAATAACGTAGTCGTTGAGAAAGACAAACGTACTAATAATGATTATAGCGAAAATGGATTCTATTTATAAACGCTGCTGATATGGAGTGACGAATTACGTTCTGATATCAGACAATCAGAAACTAGAATTGTTCTATAAAATATTAAATCTTTTTAGCATTCCAGTACCTAATATTTTCATGTGAACAGGAGAAAGACTTTTACTCTTTGGCTGCACAATTTTAAAGTCCAGAACCTGTACAGAACAGTCGCCCACCGTGAATTGCTCGTCACCAGAACTATATACAATACATATCCATGGAAAACTCATCTGAAATTAAACATGGCCTCCCATTCTGGATAATATGCGCCCAGCGGAACACATTTCTTGGATGGATTCAAAATGTGGCAAGCAAAATCTTTACAATATTTATGAATCCAAAAGTTACAAAAGGTAATTCAGGCACAGCCAGGAAACAGAAACGACATAAAGTTCATTGAAAATAATGCTATAGTCTTTGCTTAGGTGATAGAAGTGTACATATACTGAACTGACGTCTCTTAAACGTATTGAAACAGGGACGATTGCAGATTATAAGAGCCGAAACAACAGATAATTCATTAAAATTATCTGACAATGTTATTAGCGACAGTCTTTATCGTAAAGGCTTGCCGAGTGGTTTAAACTCGATTACCAACGTGATAACTCAGTCGGAAATATCCATGGCATTTAGGCAATTACAAGTAGAACGTAGGACAAACGAGGGAACTGCGTAAATGATTACATAAAAACGAATCTAAAAATATCATGAAATTTAAAAATGATCACTCTAAAACACTAAGAAAAACTATAGCTTTACCTCATATAACAAGAGCAACCTTTCCAAAAGCAACCGTTCTCCCAAAAAAAGAAAAACTATTATTTGCTACACTTGTGAGCGAATCAATCATAAGAATTTCCAATCAAGATATAAGAATATCCAAGGGACTACACTAAAAATGTGGAGAGCAACATTAGCGAACACACACACACACACACACACACACACATATATATATATATATATATATATATATATATATATATATATATATATATATATTGTGTACGTGTGAAGCTTCAGCGAACAGTAAAAACAGTCTTGCCGATTGTGTTGCAACGACACATGCAGTTACGAAGGAATCAAATGTTATCAATTTTGACACCAACTTTACCCTTCAGAGTCACTATGTAGAATTAGCCGTCGGTAGTCGACTAAACAATCTCATTTTGAAGAGCGACTAAGGAACAATAACGTGGGATTTTTTCTGTATTCCAAAAAATGCACTTATACTACCGAAATTTAAGCAATATATATTTTCTGTAAATGCAACCACAAAACAAGGTGCAAATATAAAATTTGCCCGATAATCAAAACTGGTGTACATGATATAAAAGAAAATTGAATACTATTATATTAAAGCAGCATATCCTTATAAAAACAGCCTGCTATAATTAACAGACGTGTCATAAAATTTCGTGGCATTGCAATATTTCAAGCTATAAGAAAGTTTCTGAATGTACTTAACGAAATGAAAATTATACCTTCAAAATACTTGACAAACTGCAACGTTTTTACACAAGAAATATGACAAACTACAACAACAAGATGACAGACAAGAAAACCATAATAATCCTATCACTGGTACAATGTGTCTTTAATGGTCCCTTCGAATTGATGGAGACAGGAACATCAGGTATGAATTACAATTATAAGAGGATTATTCCGATTGACTAATGGTATATTTCTAGAAAAAAATCTGATACCTTGCTAGCAACTAAATAATATTTAGCTGACATGCCACCCTATGGTGCAGTAAAGTGTCTTCTCTCTGACAATGGTACAATATTCATTATTTTATAAAATAATATCGTATCAAACATAAAAATCGACCCCTAATCAATGTCACCAAATAAAAACTGATGAAATACCATGGCGGATATTTTAAAATGGCGACATGTCTACTCATTGTATCAACACTTTCAACAAACCTATGAACGTATGCATTTAGTACTGCTCCCTATATACGCAACGGGACCTTTATCGAAAGACTATCTAAAACAACATATAAGGCTTTCTGCGATGGAAAACACACTTGAAGCAGACTGCATTAATTTGATTCAACTTGTCCGGCATTTATAAGAAAACATATTTAATATCAAAACCGGTCGCGGCGGGCGAAGGATAATAACAGGGCAATCTACTTAGTATTTTCCTGAGTAAATAAAATAAAGGAATTCGATGTGTAAAATTCGCAGACACGTTTAATTAAAAACGCAAATCCATCATATGAAGAGGATGAATTAATATTTCCATAAAATTAATAAAACAAATAGATAATAACGTAGTCGTTGAGAAAGACAAACGTACTAATAATGATTATAGCGAAAATGCTGATATTGATGTTGAAAATTCATCAGAATATTACCCAAAAAGAAATAGAAAACGACTCCATTTTTTTGTGGTCTATAATGTACAGGATTATCAAATCGAATATTTCTATTCCATAGCTATTACGCCAAAAAGCTTTAACAAAGCAATTTATTCAGAACATTGGCAGCAATTGAAAAAAGGAAAACCGAAATAGATGCTTTAACAGAAAATAATACTTATTCGGAGGTGCCTTTCCCAAAAGATAGGCATGCCATTTCTGTAAGATGAGTTGTTACAAAAAAGACTACAGCGTTATGGGTATTTGTGAGTAAAGGATACTCTCAAATTTGTTTTTCTAAGTTTTCATCGATGACGCCTAACAAAAATTAGAATTTTATTGCAAATCATATCTTAATATAACCTTAAAACCCATCAAATGGATGTTAAATGCACATTTACATGTCGCAATAGAATGTGAAAATTATTTTAAAAATTTAGAGGAATTAATAATGAAAAATAATAATTAAATTCGAAGAAAAAACGGTTAGATAGAGCAGTCGAATTTAAAATATACTATTTTAAAAATTTATGATTGAACAACAATTCAAATAGTTCCCAGTAGACTCTTGTTTTTGTACGCAAAAACAAAACCAATAATGTTTTTGCTTATAGTGCTATTGTTCGATGACAATTTAATCGACTCAAATTGTTACATAATGTTAAAAGATATAAAACAGATTAAATAAAAAACAAATCGAAAATACAAATCTTGATAAGATATCATGTTTTCGAGGCATGGAGTTTACTCATGAGAGGGTAATTATCAAATGAATTAATTTAGGTAAATTTATAAAATTACATTACAGTTTGGAATAATAAAATGCTTCCTCAAAAATGATATCAAAAAGAATAGGGCATGGGATCTGATATAATTAATGATGAACTATTCCGTAATATAGTAGGTTGTCTTATCTACTAAATGACTGCTATGAAACCAAAATTATGTTACACAGTAACAAAATTGTCACAAAAATAAACAAAGCCTAGAATGAGGGATTTAAACAAAGCTAAATAAGTACTTAGTAATTTGAGATGAACGAAAGAACGGCATCTAGTATTAAGAAAATTATAAGCTATTTAAATATATAATCAGCTCCAGAGAACATCCGTTTGATATTCGAAAACTTGTGTAAAACAGAAATATAATAGATGAAACCATGCCATGTCAGTTTTAGAATATTATTGTTCAGAACTAAATTTCGATCGTTTTATAGACGACATTATAATTACTCTTAAATTATTTTATACGCATAAAATAGGAGTTGACAAAAATTTAACATCAAAATAATAGATTCAAAACACCTTGCATTGTACTTAGCATGGAATTGTAACTTTTTGTGGTACAAACAATAATAACTGTTACATTTTTATAAATATCGTTGTATGTTTATGTCGTTTCAATATATTTTGTTTACAATAAATAATTACCGATTTTTATTTATTGTTCGGAGTCTTTAATAACCCTGATACTGGCGACGAGAATAATTAATAATCTTGAAACTTTATGAACACCCAATGGGCGACCGAAAAATTCCAGTTCACGGACTGTGGCACAAACAACTCTGGCGACGGGGGTTAGTTTTAAGACGCGAAACCTATGCTGCATAAAGATTTTGCAAGGTACAAGTAAAAAAAAATCCTTACTTTTACTTAATAACTATGAAAATTATGCTAGAACATGAGTCGTTCATTTAAGAATATTTAAAAAACAAACATGAAATAAGTATCACAAAAATTCGTAAAGTCAAGTGCAAAAAATAATAAAAGGAAGCTTCATCGACGAGCTTGATTTTACTGCGATCAAATTATAGATTTTTGTTTTACTTCGAATTAAACAGACTGTAAACAATTCATGCAAAATACTAAAATTAATCATTCTCTTGGCGTAAAATATATATTTAAAAACAATTTCGGGAAATATATAGCTTTAAATCTAGTAAGCACGAACTTATGAAATTAAATTAAATAAATCATCCAAAAAACGAAACAGGGCAACACAAAAATGTAATCAAGAACCGATTCCAAGATTAATTCACCGCTAAAAGTTAGTTTAATAAGCAATAAGGTATGAGACAGTTATGTTATAACATCGCAGGACACAGAGTAACATAAGTAAACACGGCAAAAATAAAAGCGTAACAACAGCAGCAATACGCAGAATAAGAACAACACAACGAACAACCTACTGCAACACAAGCAAATGTTTAATCATAAGTCAAAATACAGGAGGAAAAATTATATTTTTATAAAATGCTATAATAGTGAAACTTTTATTACATTGTCTTAAATGTATGGATTTATCGATCAAATATATCACCTAATGCGGAATCCTTTATGATTTCACGTTAAATAATTATGTTAGTTATCAATGTGATGTGTATATAAATTAGTGACGATTGTGTAATTAAATTTAAACTTGCTACTCACGAGCACTTCTGTTGATGAAGGGACCATTAATTATTAAAAATTGACATCGTCTCAAATAATATCTTATAATGATTAACGTATAATTGTTTCGATTCTTGAGATATACGCATGTAAATAAAAATACTTTCAGTTTGCTTTACATATTACTTGTCATATTGCCATATATACACACTCATATACATATACACATATATATATATTTGTATGTGTGTATGTGTGTGTGCGTGTGTATGTGTGTAATGAGATATAAGACGTATGTAAGGATTCTTTAAAAAGGATATAATAAAAAGGTTAACACGCAGATAATGTTTATACATAAGATAAAGCAATTGTCAATAATATATAAAGAATATATAGCGACACATATATATTTAATGAACAATGTGTTACAATGCAATGCAATGCAGTATCTAGAGGCCGGAAAACACTTTATGGCAACATTTCTAAGCCTAATGCTTTTCATCACAAAAGGAGAGAATGTTCTAGATAACAGTATAAGGATGGGACGTCTTGCAAAAGCATTTTTGAGGTTGTGTAGGGATTATATATTAGAGGATTATCCAGAGTGGGATTTTAACAGGATTTAATAGTAACGTTTTAAAACACGCTTTGGTTATGCTGTACTGTATTATATATTGAGGTTAATTATTTAATTATTTAATTATTGTCCAATGAAAGTTTATTATTCTAATCTATACAATTAAACACAAGAAACAGATCAAATAAAATCAAAAAGAAATGCTAAAAAAAGGAATGTGTGAAAAAATAAAAAAAATAAATTTGAAATAAGATTAAATAGTAAAACAAAATAAAATGCATCTTATAGGAAACATGACCTGGTGAATAGTGTAAAAATAGCGCTATATGTGGGTACTTAAATAGCCTAAAGAAAATATATAAATACGCTAAAGTAGATATTTTTGTCTGTTGTAATCTTTCAAAAGTTTCTTAGTAGTGAGATTCGCATTCCTTTGATCAGTTTTTAATTTTGATGTATACATATCTCTATGCATATATTTTAAATTAAAAACACACGTTTCCGATTGTTCGGTAATAGACAGTCAATAATTAATAACAGGGAACTAAGGAACATTATATAATATCGGTAATCAATTATGTATAATAACAGAATATAATACTAATTCATACCCCAACGGTTTTTAAAGATATAAACGAAACCTATAACAGCCGCTCCCATATATATATATATATATATATATATATATATATATATATATATGTGTGTGTGTGTGTGTGTGTGTGTATGTATATATATATATATGTATGTATATATATGCATGTATGTATATATATATGTATGTATGTATATATATATATGTATATATATATATATATATATATATTTGTTTACTGTTTTTTAAGGAAAAAATTCAAACAAAGTGCTCAATTACAAAGAAAACATGTTCGATATAAGGCTTAATATTTATTTATTTAATTGTACAAAAATTCATAAAAACATTGGTACCGTCGGTTTCAAAACCAAAATAAAGGGGGCCTAACATCATATACGTTTTACCATTAACTGGTCCCCTTTATGTTGGGTTTGAAACCGACGGTACCAATGTTTTTTTCTGAACTTCTATTCAATTACACATATATATATATATATATATATATAATAACATAGTGTGTGTGGTTTCCTGTGTTTTTGGGTGTGTGTATCTGTGTATGTGTTCCGTTTTGTGTGCGTTTGTGTTCGCGTCTGTATACAAAAAATGCGCCTGTACATATATCATTTCGCCTTCTCCTTACTTATTTTGCAATTTTTAATTTATTGTCCACAACCGATAAATATGCGTGTTAAGCTCTATATGTGTGTGATTTCTCATCAATATATTTGTGCTGACTTAAGAAACTTGGCAAGACTCGAGAAGCCAAAGACTTGCTACTTATTAGATTACAGTGTTTTCTAAATGAGTTTACCCTCAGCTGAATTACATGATTTATTTGATTATATCCCATGATAGAAATATCTGCTCCGCACAAGTTTTGGGCAAGAAATATTTTCTTCTTTGTCCGATCTGTTCCTGATTTTCATTTCACAGTTATTCACTTGCAGTACTCTTTTAACATAAACGTACAATTCATATAAAGGTTTATCGATTAGGAATTTGCCTAAATTTGTAAGATACAAATATTACTTATGTGCCAATCGAACACTTCAAAGAGCCAATATCTCCTCGTGTATCCATTCGGTTGCTTAGTTCTTCTTATATTATGTGCCAATGCATCATCAATGTTCGATTCTCATATCAATTCAGTATCAACGTTTCGCACTTATCTTCATCTGTAGCCATGCAAATTTATGCATTATCTCATGCTAGACTGTGTACGTGTTATGCTTATTCAAATGATAATCATTTATGATTATGATTATCTATTTCCAATAGTCTTTGATTATTTAACTGGCATTGTCGTGTAGTTTTAGCAACATATTCTACAGTAGTTGTTGTTTGTAGATTGCTTGTTAGGAATAGCCAGCAGCGGTAAAAATAAAGTGAAGCTCAACAACGCAACTGCCATGATAATTAGTATGGAGAGAGATGAAATATCAAACAATACAATTACGCTAACATATATGCATGTGAGTTGGCTACCAAAAATGTTTAAGACATTTTCCTATGTGACACTTTTTTTAGATAGACATATATCAAACTTTAGTCCCATTTGAAGTAAGCTCCTCCGGCTGCAATGCGCTGTTGAACTATTTCAACAACTTCTGAAGGCCGCCTGGAAGCCTTCTTGTGTGAGCGTGTCAATGACTTTCGCCTAGCCTCGTTCATCTCCTAAAATTGTCTCATAATGAAAGCGTCTTATGGTTCTACTTGAGATTAAGTATTAACTAAACATAACAAGGCGCATGATCGTGACTGTAAAGGGGTTATGAACAGTATTGCTGCCCATATTGGCCAAATAGTTTTTGACAAGAAGGTGTTGTGAACTGGTGCATTGTGCTGATCCAATTTGAAGAATACTAACTTCTTCCAACAGAATATCATTCTAAACTGTCATAAAACGTCAAAATAGCATTCATTGTTGGCTGTTTGTTTAGTGGAAACCGAATGCAAGTAGATAATGTCCATGTCGTAAAAAAGCATTACCATAATTTCCCGGGTGGATTTGCTCTGCCTGTCCCTTTGTATGCGTGAGAGCCAGTTTGATTCCTCTGGTAAGTCTGTTTCCTGGTCTCTATGTCATACCAGTAGATACAGCTTTTATCGCAGATCAACAGAGCATCAACAATTATGGGATGTGCATCGGTCAGCTTGACCATCTCCGTGTTGTCACGATAACGTCATTCTTTCAGATATCTTCTGAACAACCATTGCACAAATTTCGCGCACATCTTCCACATTTTCAGTTTCGGTAATGCCACTCTTTAGTTAGTCAATCAATTCTTTTGATTATTTGCTCATTCGTACGTCACATCATTTCTTATACCTTGAATCTCTTATGTCATTAAAAATTGATGTTCGATTCATTCAAGATGTTCAAAAGCAGTTTGAAACATTGCATACGTTACTATGCCATTTTTCAAAGTTTTAAACATATCGTATTGATAAGGATCTCCTAAAGTATTTCAAATATAAGATTTTTTGGGGGGGGGGATTTATTAGCTTCGACAATTAAACTCGAGTTGAAGGTTTCTATTTCTATTTATATGTTCATTTCATCTCATAAAATAGATAGCAATAACATAACTACAACAATAAGGCATATCTTATGTTTCTATAATGTCTACAAAATGTATGCAAACGCTTGGCATCGATGATTTTAGTTATTTTTCCAAGATGTTACGAGATAAAGTTATAATATATGAGAAAGAGGTTTAAGAATATATGTGCGAGTAAAACATCACATACATTGCTAAGTTCAGTAAATGCATTTCAATATTGAGAGGGGGTCAACACACTATCCCATCAGGCTAAATCATAAATTTTAAAATCAATAACAGGAAGTACATCATGTTTTCGATGTAGTTCGCTGCAAAATTAAACCGGAATATCTAATGAGTATCGAATATCTAAGGAACGACATTAAAACAATGTTTATTAAGAGGTGTGTCACTGTTATCATAACCATATTATTAAGAATGTTACAGTACAATTCATTTATGACAAGATGAAATTTGATATAATATTTGTTTAATACTAAACCTACTTATAATTAAAGCATTTCGCCATATTGTCAAAATACAGAAATACACACACATATATATTTTACCTACTTTTGATAAGAATTATACTTTCCACGAGTATTTTTTCCTTACGCAATATGCAATGTCGGAGGGTGTACTCTCTGTCAATCGAGATATGCGAACCAAACAAAAACCAACGTGTGATTCTATTTGTAAAGATTTTACCTCCGAGCCACTTAAAAATTGCCACAAGATAGAGTGAATATAAATCTTATGAACAACAAATTAGGCGGAAACTTTGGAAAATCCACAGAGGGAGCGAAAATCGCGAACGTTACATAAGCGCTTGTTTACCGATTTATATTTACCCTTAACACTTAAAGTATTATTATGTAACCTTAGATGTACTAAACTATAGCACAGATTTCGATTATAATATAATTAAATAATAAGAACGTTATATGATCTTGTATGTAAAACTAAATCGGAGAAAAAAAAACATGGATATGGTCATTATTATATGTAAAAGAAACGATTCTCTTGCCACCTATGTTTAAGTCTCTAAAGCATCTGCTAATATCTGTCTCTGGACCGAGTCAGAGAAAGAGACTGAATCTATATTAGCATTATCGGATTCAAATCCGACAATATTGATTTTTCTGATTTTCTCTTACACTCCCCTCCACACGCTCACACACATACATATATACAGAGAAAAATGAAATAATTATCGCCTTAGAAAATACATGATTCCGTTTACGTTTGATGAAACCCGATTTTCTGTTTTTGTTGCAGACCGTCTACTACTTGGCCAATTGTGTACATGTTCCAAAAACTATTGGAGACGGATATCATGTCTAAAAAGTTACACAGTGTCCAACGAGCGAAATCTACGATACGCTGGTGAAAACTCATCTTCTCTACGTATCCAAGTTACAACAGAAGGACTGTTGTCAGGACTCTGAAAATCAGGCTCAAGTTTGAGGGAAGATCTTAACGAAGTATTCGGCCACGATTATGGTTGTGTGTGGTGTTCTTAGTAATAGCGACAGCATGCACCCTCGCATCAACGATGGCGGCTTGAAATCAATACCAAGCTCTACCTGGATGGGCTACAGAGTGTGGTGAACCTCTGGTGCACTCAGGTGCCCGCTGGCAGGCTCAGGGTGTAACAGCAGTACTCAGCGCTTAAAAATGTAGAAATAAAACTTACATAACCACTTAATTGTATTACCAGATCAATGATAAGGAAATAAAGAAAACAGAAAACACATTTTAGACCATGACATTTTAAAGTTCAATTGCTTTCAGTAGAACAAGAAAAAGACCGTAAAAACATAAAAAATATATCTAAGTTTAGGATTCTAAGTGAGATGCAAATTATCATTAGCGTATAAAGAAATGCGTTTTGCGTAAACAAATTGACCTTATGTATTTGGACAATTTCAAAACATGTCTAATTCACTGCCTGCATAGCAGCAGCCGAATAGCGCTATACTTTGAACCTCCGACTGTCGAGTTTCGAACCTGGTTTGAGGTAGGGACTTGTCTAGTTGCACTGATGAGTTGTGACACAACCAAACAGTACTGCATGAGGTTGGCTATATATATATATATATATATATATATATATATATATATATATATATATATATATATATAATTATTTTTTACTATAATACACAATGCCTACAGACACTAGTGTTTCATCCTTTCGGGAATCTTCAGTGCAGTGTGTTACGATTAATACCAGTCGAACGATTCGAACCCCGAAACACGAGACAATTCTGGCTAAATTAGCAAAGACTGTATCAATTCGGCTACCATTAACCGTGTGAAATAGCGTTGAATTTAAACATATTGATTTTAAATGTTAATTTACGTGAGTCAGACATAGGCCTAATCATTATACGATGATCATTGCATAAGAGTTAAATTGACTGACTTTAATTCAACTGAAAGTGCTCAACAGTAAGTAACGGATTTTTAAAGGGGCTGAGAATTATTTTTTACTATAATAATTAAATACCTACAGACACTAGTGTTTCATCCTTTCGGGAATCTTCAGTGCAGGGTATCACGATTAACATCAGTCGAATGATTCGAAGACCACAACACGAGCCATGTCTGGCTCGATTAGCGAAGACTGAGAAATCTAATAATCACAGGTTTCCATACCAGCTGATTGTTAAATAACTTTACTCCGAAGTGTGTGTATATATATATATATATATATATATATATATATATATATATATATATATATATATATATATATATATATATATATATATATATATACACTCCAGAATAAAGTTATTTAACAATCAGCTGGTATGGGAACCTGTGATTATTAGATTTATAAAATATTACTGGCAGTAATATTCTATAGTAGTATCCCATCTAAAGAGGAATGAAATGAAGATACAAAACTGTATATAGGTAGATATAGGATGGATCATTTATTGAATAATGGAATACAGGCTAAATTCGGGGGATAGACGGGACTCTTTATGCCAGGACATTTCGAAGCCTAACGCTTCTCATCAGAAGAGTAGAGAAGGTGCTAGGTAGCATATTGGGGATGCGGCGTCTAGCGTAAGGTTCGTTAGGTATAAAAAAGATTAAAAAAATTATAGAGTGTTGGGGAAGCTTTAATGAATTCTAAATATATAAGAAGAAGCTTATTATATATAATAGTATATATAAGAATATAAATTGTCTTGACCATAGTATTGCGATGAAGGGGTAAATGTGTTATCGTTGAATAGGGGGTGTATTGCTGTTGTGTAGATTATTATGTATCATCTATATATCTTTAAAAGTGAACGTGTCTGTCTGTCTGTCTGTCTGTGTACATTTCCCTACGCAATAACTCTGTCAATTTTTAGTCTATAGACTCGAAATTTGAAATACCGGGTACTGAGATTTGGGAAAATCGATGTGACGGGTGTCAGTCAGAAATTTGGCTGTTAAGGGGTCAAATTTCAACGATTTAACCTTTACGAACTCTACCAAACTCCTCAAACAATTTTGGGTCTAGACACTTGAAACTTTAGACATAGGTTTCTTGAACCTGGATCTAACTTAATAAAGTGATTTCAGCCCGAAATTATAAATTTTAAGGGGTCATAATAGGGGTCAAATTAAAAAAAAAATTACTCTTTTTTTTTTTTGCTCAGCATACACCTCCAAACACCCGGGCAAAGTCGGGCTGAAATGCTAGTACTATATATAATAAGATTCTCCTTATTTACTTAGAATTCATTAAAGCCTCCCCCTACACTCTACAATTCCTCTTAATTCTTTTCATCCCTAACGAACCTTACGCTAGACGCCGCATCCCCACCATGCTACCTAGTACCTTATCTACTCTTCTGATTAGAAACGTTAGGCTTGTTGCCTATTATGTATATATATATATATATATATATATATATATATATATATATATATATATATATATATATATATATATATATATATATACAGGGTGACCCACACAACGAGCGCCAACTCTAATTAGGCCCCGTTTCTTAGTGTTTTGTTCGAATGAAATGAAACTTTGGTCATAACTAGTTTATTATATTCAAAACATCACATCAAAACATTAGGGTGTTTGGCCTTTTTTTCTCCGTTCTACAACATATGTTCAAGACGTCCTCCATTTAGCTCAGTGCATTTCTTGAGACGCATAACGAAGTTCTGACATTCTTACAGACCGAATTGGTAATGACTCTCATCTCCTCCCTTATGACTTCCTTGAGTTCCGTGAAGGTTCTAGGTTTCCCTGCGTAGACTCTGCCCTTCAGATAGCCCCAAAGAAAAACATCGGCAAGGCTAACGTTCGGGTTATGGGGAGCCTACTCAAAATCAGTATTGAGACCGATCGCTTGGTCTCCAAAGTTCTCTTTCAGCCAATATCGGGACAAGTTTGAGGTGTGACAACTTGCTCCTTCCTGCTTGAACCAGAACTTGCTCATGAGCGACGGGTAGATTGTCTGAAGCTCACTCTTGAATGTTTTGAGGATCTCCACATACCGCTCCTTGGTGGCTGTCACTGCTGCGCCAGGTTCTTTTATGAACATTGGTCCGATGATGCCTCTGGCCGAGATTGCAGCCCACACCGTGAACTTAGAAGAGTACAGAGGCATGGTGGCTACTTCATTAGTTTGGAGGACCACCGAAAGACATTTGTCTTGGAGTTCGCCTTTCCATGAAAATGGAAGTGGACTTCATCTGAGATCCAAAGGAGCTTAAGGAAACTTGTTGTCTCCTCGATCTTCTCGAGCATCTTGACTGCCATAGCCCTCCTCTGTTTCTTATCTGAGGTTGTAAGGGTCTGAAGCGTCTGTATTCTGTATGGGTAAGCCCTGATATCGTCTACCAGCACTCTCCTGCAAGTGTCACGGGACATACCGAGGGACTGACTTCGCTTAGGCACAGAGCGTTTCGGACTCTGCTGGAAAGACGCTCCCACTCTTTCGGCCGCCTCGGTTGCTCGCTTCTTGATACGTCCCGCGTGGCTTGCACGGTTCTCTCTGGCAGCGTTGAGGTTCTCCACGGTCCCATACTACTCGAAGTCGTCAACCCAGTTCTGAATTCTGCTTGTGAATGGTGCTTATCCACATTCGAAATGACGCGTGAAACTGTCCTGGGTTTTCTTAAACGAACCTGTCTTGTATTAAAATTAAACACAGTGCATCCTTTGTCCCAGCTCCCACTGGGGTCTAGGTGTACCCACGGTCGTTGATTCTGCTATGCCCAATAAATAAGGACAATCGGTGAATAAATAATGGAGATACCACATAAAGAGTACACGGGCCCCGTTTTTTTGGGTCACTCTCTCTCTTTCTCTCTCTCTTTCTCTCTCTCTCTCTCTCGATATATATATATATATATATATTTACAGGTGTTCACCCCCTCTATCTCTGCATTATAACATCCCCTCCTTATCACTCCTTTCTTCTGTCTTGTTTAAAGCACTAACGCTTCACCCCAATAATAATATAGGTCTTTAATAAAAAGTTTCCATCAGACCTAAAAATAGTTTTCACTGGACCCATAAAATAGAATAACTCCAGGAATATGCCCGCCCCGTATATCTACTAAGTTATATGGATTACTTAATACATAGCTTGGATCCTATTACCTCACTGCTTTAAAGAACAGTCACAATTTGGATTTAACGTTTATATCCTTTACTTCAATCCTCCTTGCTATATGACTTCTAATTAATCAATTATTTGTTACTTTTTTCCATGTCTTACTGACTTTAACAAATAGGGTACATACCTTTATAAATATTTGCTAATATTTTCTCCTCTGAAGAGATGGTAGGCATTGAAACCCTATAGAATAAGGAGATAAAATTTAGAAAGTATATTGTCTCGCTCAGAATAATAAAACTCCTTGATATGAAACTTAAGCATTTCACTTCAAATGGCTTTTTAAATTCATTGAATTACTATAATGTAATATATATATATATATATATATATATATATATATATATATATATATATATATATATAAATCAAAATCTTGGTATTTTCGTTTCCAATAAACTACAAAAATACAGATCCGTTTTCTGTCACATTGTATGATAGCGTTTTTAGCTAATCTAATCGTGTTTTTACATATTTAAAACAGAACTTTCTTTCTGAAATCCCTTTTCCTGGTATAATTTGTCCAGTTTATACTGTCGAAACACTGGCACGAGAGGAGCGCCGATTGGCTGAATCCTCAAAGCTGAAGATGCGAAATTTATCGCTTCGTCGTTCGTTTACATGTTCTGAAATATTTTTTTCCAAGTTTGATTTAAAATTGCGCTGGTTTCTCATGTCAGCGAATGGAACGTAAAAAAGATTTGCGATTATTATTTTAGCAAACACAATTTGTTTTTTAAGAGTAATGGGTTGGCGTACACGAGTCGAAACCAAATGGATTTAATCATACGTTTTTTTTAATACGCGCATCATTCATTTATTTATAGTTTTTGGGATGTTTTTTCTACGTATTGGCCCATTGTTGTTACACTTAAAAAATATTAACGTTATTCTTTCAGCACAGTGGCAAAAGTGTACAAATACCTTTGTTTTGTTTTTTTGTAAACAGAAGTTGTTTTTTATAGAAAAACATGAATGATATTTTTATTAACAGAGTAAATTGTGAGGTGAAAGTATAGCATTTTATTTCAGGAAAATTTACGGTATATGTGCATTTTTCGATCGTGCTGAAATAATACCGTTATTATTTTTTTCAGCGATACTTACATGGGGAGGGAAGGGTTTTAATCTCTTTTATGCTTTAAAGTGACAATTTATTTTAAAAAAGGGCGCTTATGCCTTAAACTAAACAGATGTAACGCCGTACGCTTAGTTTCAAATCGACGTTAAGACGCGCGCCCGAATAGTAGACTAGAATTCCGATAGAAACCGACGCAAACATAATGTTGGTAGACTTCTCATACCAGCCTGGGTCCTACGATGGATACGATCCCGCCGTAAACAGGGTGTTTTCTTGATGGGCGTACCAAATAAAATTGAGAAACCTTCTTTCCACTAAGAAAAAAAAAAAAACATATATTCTGTCGATTACCCTTTATGTAAATTTTACATACATGATATTGAGATTTCAGAAAATCTGTGTGATCTCTTTTTGATCAGAAATTTGATAGATAAAGGGGTCAAATTCAAACGATTTGACCTTTGAAAACTCTACGAAACCCCTTCGGCAACTTTGGTGTTTAAACACTTGAAATTTTAGATATAGGTTCCTTGGACATGGATCAAACTTAATAACTTTATTTGAGCCCAAAACAATAAATGTTTAGGAGTCATAATAGTAGTTTAATTAAAAAAATTAATGACTGCTTTTTTTTTGTTTTTTGCTTAACATACACCTCCAAAACCCTCGGCAACGCCGGGCTGAAATGCGAGTATATATACATACATACATATATATATATATATATATATATATATATATATATATATATATATATATATATATATATATATATGTATATATATATATGTATAGATATATAAAAGTGAACATGTCTGCGTATCTGTGTGTCTGCGTAGTTTATCCGTGTGCCTGTGTGTCTGTTTGTGTACATTATCGTACACGATACCTCTGCCAATTTTTAGTATGCAGACTCGAAATTGGATATGCAGAGTAACCCATTTTCGGACAGAAATTTGTCGTTAAAGGGTTCAAAGTTTAAGGATTTGACCTTTGAGAACTTTGCCAAAGTCCTCCAACAATTTGGGGTATTTACACTTGAAATTTTAGATATAGGTTCATTGAGCATGGTTCGTTAAAATCCGGCAACTCACATTAACTATCGACTTTCTCTTTTTTTCTGAATTTTTTTTTCATGTATGCTACAAATGAATATTGCTCTGTTACTTGTAAAACGAGAAAAAAAAACACCCACGAAAAGGAACCTTCCAAACTAAAAACCTCGAACTATTATCTAAACTAAAATGTAAATGAATTCCAAATTAAGCAGACTGCACAAATTGATAAAAGTAAAATATTGCATTAGAATTAAGGGGAAGCTCGAAGTCTCAAACCCGTTAGATAAAGCAAAAATAAATAGTAAAAATAGTCAAACAATATGAAAAAAAAGTTTTTAAAAAAAAGCAATACCCCCCCACCCGACATACGTGCACCTCCCCTATACCATAAATGTACCTAAAATTAGTCGGCTAAATGTGGCTGCTTCGTTTTCCGAAATGAGTTCAAGGTGTGAATATCGCATTTAACTTCCACTCTTAAAGCTAAGTTTAAAAAATGTTTGTCTCTCTAATTTTCTGGAATCTATTTTGTGCTAATATACGGTAACCCTTTTCTCATTGCAGCCTTGACTTAAAATCCGGTAACTCACTTGCTCTTTTTGTTCTGAAATCTTTTTATTTTCATGTATGCTACAAACGAATATTGCTCTCTTACATGTAAAACGAGAAAAAAAGCCACCCGAGAAAAGGCACCTCACAAACTAAAACCCTCGAAATATTATCTAAACTAAAATGTAAATTAGTTCCAAATTAAGCCGACTTTACAAATTGGTAAAATTAAAATATTTTATTTGAATTAAGGTGAAGCTAGAATGATTCAAACTCGAGATAGATAATGACAAAAACATCCCCCATAAATATAGGAAGTGAGATTGTCTTAAAAGATCATCCTAAATTGATAATTTAGTACCGGACTTGTGCTAAGTAGATATAAATATGCCCCTCGTTTTTTTTTTTTCTTAACAGAGAGTAGATAATGCGGTGGATGTGTTATCGGCAGCTCCAGTAACTCTAGCTTCCCTTGTTTTTTTTTGTCCCTGAGTCATCATTGAAATGGTTGATTTTTCTGACAAAGGATGAAGAAAAAGCTGTTTCCAGGGCTGAGGTACTTTGTGAACAGTAGTATCAGTTGTCGGAAATTTTCTGTCTCTATATCTATCCTTGAAACCATTTCACTAGTAAGGGTGCTGGAGGTAAAGGTTTGTCTGGGCTGACGTTAGCCGCCTGATAGTCAGGGACCCGAACCTTGGATTAACCACTAAGGAGGCTGTCCTATCAGCAGGTGCAAAACACTGGGGCTGCTGTATTGCCATTTGGTAAATGGATTCTGGACCTTGCACTAGTCTCTGGTGGGGCCTCTCGATGCGATACTAGTGGGTAATTGTTACGGCTTTACCTTTTCATGTGCTACAAAAAAATCCTATCCTTTTCTCCCTGTCGTTCCCTCTCATTCTTGCTCAAACCAAGTATGCTGACCTCTTCCACAAACCCCAACAGCTCAACATGAAACATCTCAAAAACAAAAACACTTGAATAAACCTAGAACCCCATCTTCCAACGTAGACCTCTACTACATTGTTTCCTTCTCCAACATCAGGGGTTTATGTTCAAACCTTCCAGAGGTTTAAACGCAATAATGACTGTACAACAAATGCCCACAGCCCACTCAGGAATGCTGATCACGCTGTGATAATGGTAAAAATAAGCCTAAATTCTCGCGCTAAAACTGAAAGCCCACTACTCAAAACCACGAGGTATTACAAAAAGACTGATTGGGAAGCCATCAGGGAGCTCATCAGAGATGCCCGATAGCAAAATATCTTTACACTTCCAGCGGAACAGTGTGCAAATGAGACAACTGAATGGTTCAAAACTGCTATTGAAGCATATGTTTCCGCACGGAAATACTATAGCAAGCCCCACTCTCCCCAATGGTTTACTTCTGCTTGCGCAGCTGCCATTTGTCAAAGGCAGCATGCGTTCCGCAGATTCAACCGACATAAGTCAAGCTCAAATAAACAGAAGTTTATAGAAGCTAGAAATAATTGTAAGAGAGTGATAGAGACAGCTAAGACAAATTACTCTGAACCCACCAGAAAGCGCATCGAAGCACAGAAATTAGGAACCCGGGATTTTAAGAAAATCTAAAACAGCGTAGTAAATAATGGACAGTCAATTATTCCCCCACAAACAAACAATCATGAGGTTGCTTGCACAGCAAATAAAAAAAAAGCGGTCATTTTTTTTTAACTTTGACCCCTATTATGACCTCTTATTTAGTCTTTGGGGCTCAAATAAAGTTTTTGTGTGTGTTTTTTTACCAGGAGGTTACCACTCATCAAGGGCCGGAAGCAACTCAGGGATAAAAGTTATTGCATGTACAGTACGTTGTACTTTAGTGTTTAAATTTCATAAACTGTCTTCTTAAGGGGGCGGTTCATCAGGAATTTGTTTACGTTGATTTGAAGACATCCAAGTTGTAGCCAGGTGGGAAACAGGCAGACTGAACAGAGTTCAACTGGCGTGCTGTTCTAAGAAAGAAGTTGTGTTCATGGAATCTACGTTTTGATTTAGGCACAGATAGAGAGTGGGGAAACATTTTGATAGTGCCTTCTGCTAGACGGGTGTTTTTCGTAGAAGATTGGCGAGGGGGACCAGAGATTGGAGCTCATACGAGTACTGCCCATGAAAATAACGGCAAAACAAAGACAGGCTCTCAACGTCTCTTCTGTGGGAGAGAGGTTGCAGTGAAGAGAAAAGGGCATCCCCCACTAAGCCACGAAGTCTATTTTGTACTCTGTCAAGGCAGGATAGGCTGTTTTTAGCAGCTCCTGCCCAAATATGCCCAAGTATTCCATCCTTAGACATACTTGGCTTTTATATAGACAGAGCATTGCAGCGGTAGAAGGAACCCACCATCATTCCAGCGACCCTGGCAACACTGATGTACGTGTTCCATTTCATATCAGGAGTAAAGGACAAACGCAGAAGCTTGTCAAAACATTTAGTTTCTCCTAGGCGAGAGCCATCCATGTCAATTGATGCCAGATGGGGATCAGAGCGTTGTTGGTGTAAGGATAGGAGCTTGGTTTTAGATGCATTAAAGGTAACCAGCCACGCATTCCCTCACTGAAGCACCCGCCCGAAATCAGAGGAGAAAGAATCAGTGAGAACTTTGTCATTTACAGCCTTTGATTTGTTGACGTAGATGGTCGTGTCATCAGCATAGATGTCAACGAATGATTAAAGTATGTGTGTAGGGAGATAATTGATGTAGATCAGGAAGAGAGTTGGGCCCAGGATTGACCCTTTAGGCACTCTCGCATTTATATTGCAGGCTTCTGATCTTTGTCCATCGACCACTACTCTTATGAGCCTATTAGAGAGAAATGATTTAATGATTGAGAAAACATTTCCAGGTATACCGTAGCTGGAAATCTTGTAAAGTAGGCATTTATGCTATACCTTGTCGAACGCCTTTTATATGTCAAGAAGAATTGTCTAGACAGGTAGTCTTTGTCGAGAGAGTCGCTAATACAATGAGATATAATCGTTAGCACATCTGCGGTAGATCTTGCAAAACGGAAACCATATTGCGTGTCACTAAGGTAGTGATTTCTGCTGAGTTAGTTGACTATGTCTCTATTTAGTATGGATTCCAGCAAATTACTTATGACATACAGAAGACATAGGTCTGTACTGAGAGGGAGAGGACTTATCACCTGAATTCTTAAATACAGGGCATACTGATGAGGTTTTCCTGGGTGGTGAAAAGCACTTATCCTAAAGGCAACGCTTAAATAGTTTTGTAAATATAGGAGCAAGTTTAGGTTGAAGCTTTTCTGACACTATAATTTGGGTGCCGTCAGGGCCAGTGGTTTTACTGGAATCATGGTTCTTGATTAGCTTGGCGGAAATATGGGGAGTTTATGGACTTCGTCGCATAGGGTAAAATTAGCTGCAAAGTTCTTTGCAAATAGTCTGGCCTTGTCTTATGCTGACGAGATAACCTCTGGTCCATTGATAATGGTTGGGATAGAACGCAACTTCTGTTCAGGATCCTATTTGTTGATCCTATTTGCTGACGAGATAACCTCTGGTCCATTGATAATGGTTGGGATAGAACGCAACTTCTGTTCAGGATCCTATTTGTTATTTGCCAAACCTGGTGGGAACCGAGCCGCTGATCAGCTTCTTTGGATTTAACAGACTGGGCATGTAGCTCTCTTGCATTTTTTATTACTCTTTTACATCGGTTGCTGGCGTACTTGAAAGCAACTTTAGTCTCAGTGCATCTATTGCGTTGGAAGTTGTGGAAAAAGTGATTTCTGTGCACAATGGCAGCAGCACATTTTGGGCAAAACAATGGATAACTGTTAGGTTTTTGTTGGAATTTTTTAGATGGTATTAATCGGTCTATGCCTACAATTAACCATTCGGTTAGGTTTGATAGTATAGAGGACACATCCTTTTTAAACATAGGAATCAGCGGCAGATAAGATATTAATGTACGGAAGCTATCCCAGTCAGCCATGGAGTATCGATATACAGTACGGTAGAGGGGTACGTCTTGGGACTTATTACAGTTCATTGTTATCTTAACTGGTATAACGGAGTGGTCGGATTATCCTAGAGGAGAAAAAACAGTGCATGAACATAGCTCAGGGGAGGTTGAGAGAAAAAGGTCTAGAAGGCTTGCAAACTGACCGGTAGTATCTGGCACTCGGGTGGGCTCGCGAACAATCTGAGTGAGGTCATAGGCAATGGCAAAGTTATGACAGAACCTCCCTTCGTCATCTGTCTTATTTGAGTGAGTCAGCCATTCAGGTTATGGACGGTGAAGTCACCACAAATGTGAATGTTAGCCAGGGGTGTGCAGACAGCATGTGGTCTATTTTCTAAGATATACACTTAAATATAGTAACTCCGCTGTTGTGGGGCGATAGAGCGTAAATACAACTGCAGTGGTGTAAGCTAGTTCAACCCGGAAGCACATATAAGGTAAATTAGGGTATTCTCTGGAGAATACCTTTTAGACCTTTTTCTCTCAACCTCCCCTGAGCTATGTTCATGCACTGTTTTTTCTCCTCTAGGATAATCCGACCACTCCGTTATACCAGTTAAGATAACAATGAACTGTAATAAGTCCCAAGACGTACCCCTCTACCGTACTGTATATCGATACTCCATGGCTGACTGGGATAGCTTCCGTACATTAATATCTTATCTGCCGCTGATTCCTATGTTTAAAAAGGATGTGTCCTCTATACTATCAAACCTAACCGAATGGTTAATTGTAGGCATAGACCGATTAATACCATCTAAAAAATTCCAACAAAAACCTAACAGTTATCCATTGTTTTGCCCAAAATGTGCTGCTGCCATTGTGCACAGAAATCACTTTTTCCACAACTTCCAACGCAATAGATGCACTGAGACTAAAGTTGCTTTCAAGTACGCCAGCAACCGATGTAAAAGAGTAATAAAAAATGCAAGAGAGCTACATGCCCAGTCTGTTAAATCCAAAGAAGCTGATCAGCGGCTCGGTTCCCACCAGGTTTGGCAAATAACAAATAGGATCCTGAACAGAAGTTGCGTTCTATCCCAACCATTATCAATGGACCAGAGGTTATCTCGTCAGCAAATAGGATCAACAAATAGGATCCTGAACAGAAGTTGCGTTCTATCCCAACCATTATCAATGGACCAGAGGTTATCTCGTCAGCATAAGACAAGGCCAGACTATTTGCAAAGAACTTTGCAGCTAATTTTACCCTATGCGACGAAGTCCATAAACTCCCCATATTTCCGCCAAGCTAATCAAGAACCATGATTCCAGTAAAACCACTGGCCCTGACGGCACCCAAATTATAGTGTCAGAAAAGCTTCAACCTAAACTTGCTCCTATATTTACAAAACTATTTAAGCGTTGCCTTTAGGATAAGTGCTTTTCACCACCCAGGAAAACCTCATCAGTATGCCCTGTATTTAAGAATTCAGGTGATAAGTCCTCTCCCTCTCAGTACAGACCTATGTCTTCTGTATGTCATAAGTAATTTGCTGGAATCCATACTAAATAGAGACATAGTCAACTAACTCAGCAGAAATCACTACCTTAGTGACACGCAATATGGTTTCCGTTTTGCAAGATCTACCGCAGATGTGCTAACGATTATATCTCATTGTATTAGCGACTCTCTCGACAAAGACTACCTGTCTAGACAATTCTTCTTGACATATAAAAGGCGTTCGACAAGGTATAGCATAAATGCCTACTTTACAAGATTTCCAGCTACGGTATACCTGGAAATGTTTTCTCAATCATTAAATCATTTCTCTCTAATAGGCTCATAAGAGTAGTGGTCGATGGACAAAGATCAGAAGCCTGCAATATAAATGCGAGAGTGCCTAAAGGGTCAATCCTGGGCCCAACTCTCTTCCTGATCTACATCAATTATCTCCCTACACACATACTTTAATCATTCGTTGACATCTATGCTGATGACACGACCATCTACGTCAACAAATCAAAGGCTGTAAATGACAAAGTTCTCACTGATTCTTTCTCCTCTGATTTCGGGCGGGTGCTTCAGTGAGGGAATGCGTGGCTGGTTACCTTTAATGCATCTAAAACCAAGCTCCTATCCTTACACCAACAACGCTCTGATCCCCATCTGGCATCAATTGACATGGATGGCTCTCGCCTAGGAGAAACTAAATGTTTTGACAAGCTTCTGCGTTTGTCCTTTACTCCTGATATGAAATGGAACACGTACATCAGTGTTGCCAGGGTCGCTGGAATGATGGTGGGTTCCTTCTACCGCTGCAATGCTCTGTCTATATAAAAGCCAAGTATGTCTAAGGATGGAATACTTGGGCATATTTGGGCAGGAGCTGCTAAAAACAGCCTATCCTGCCTTGACAGAGTACAAAATAGACTTCGTGGCTTAGTGGGGGATGCCCTTTTCTCTTCACTGCAACCTCTCTCCCACAGAAGAGACGTTGAGAGCCTGTCTTTGTTTTGCCGTTATTTTCATGGGCAGTACTCGTATGAGCTCCAATCTCTGGTCCCCCTCGCCAATCTTCTACGAAAAACACCCGTCTAGCAGAAGGCACTATCAAAATGTTTCCCCACTCTCTATCTGTGCCTAAATCAAAACGTAGATTCCATGAACACAACTTCTTTCTTAGAACAGCACGCCAGTTGAACTCTGTTCAGTCTGCCTGTTTCCCACCTGGCTACAACTTGGATGTCTTCAAATCAACGTAAACAAATTCCTGATGAACCGCCCCCTTAAGAAGACAGTTTATGAAATTTAAACACTAAAGTACAACGTACTGTACATGCAATAACTTTTATCCCTGAGTTGCTTCCGGCCCTTGATGAGTGGTAACCTCCTGGTAAAAAAACACACACAAAAACTTTATTTGAGCCCCAAAGACTAAATAAGAGGTCATAATAGGGGTCAAAGTTAAAAAAAAATGACCGCTTTTTTTTTATTTGCTCAACATACATATCTTAATACCCCGGCAAGCCAGGCTGAAATGCCAGTATATATATATATATATATATATATATATATATATATATATATATATATATATTTATATATATATATATATATATATATATATATATATATAAATATATATATATATATTTATCCATATCTATAAATATTTATATATATATATCCATATCTATATAAACATATATATATATAGATATATCCATATCTATCTATCTATCTATCTATCTATCTATCTATATATATATATATATATATATATATATATATATATATATATATATATATGTTGGCTCCGAAAAAACTGAAGCTAAGTAGAGGCCATCTAGAACATATGCTGTGGAACGGAGAAGAAAAGGTCAAAGACCCTAGTGTTTTGATGTGATGTTGTGAATATAATAAACTTTCATTCGGACAAAACACTAAGAAACGCGGCCTAATTAGATTTGGGCATGCTTTATTCGGTTTACCCTGTATATACATACATACATATATATATATATATATATATATATATATATATATATATATATATATATATGTATATATATACATGGGGTCCAGGATTGAAGTTCCGTTTGGGATACACCTGCTATACTAATCATGTTCAACATGGGCAACGGTGATACCCTTACGACAAAAATAAAATAGCATTAAAAACAGTAAAAACATGGAAAATACGCGTCTCAAAAAAGAAGAATGTAATAAGCTCTCTTCTATTTTGTCATTCAGTCCTCATTCAATGAGTGATGTTTCTGACAAAGTGATGTTTCTGACAAAGGGTGAAGAAAAAGCTGCTTAAAGGTCGGTACTACTTGGTGACCAGTAGTCTGAGATGTCGGATATTGTTCTGTCTCTGTCTGTCCTTGTTGCCATGTCACTAGTAAGGGTGCTGGAGGTAAACGTTTTGTCTGGGCTGACGTTATCCGCCTGATAGTCAGGGACCCGAACCTTGGATTAACCACTAAGGAGGCTGTCCTATCAGCAGGCGCAAAGTACTGGGACTCCTGTATTGCCATTTTATGAGTGGATCTGGACCATGCAGTAGCTTCTGGTGGGGCCTCTCAATGCCATACTATTGGGTAATTGTTACGGCTTTACCTTTTCGTGTGCTACAAATAAAAAAAACAAACCTTTTCCTGTCTTTTTCTCTCTTACTTTCCCTCTCTGTACTGCTCTAACCAAGTATGCCGACCTATTTCACAAATCCCAAAACCTCAACATGAAATATCTCTAGAATAAAAACTCGATTAAACCTAGAACCCCATTTTCCAGCGTACACCCCTACTACCAGGTCTCCTTCTCCAATATAAGGGGTCTACGTTCCAACCTTCCAGAGGTTGAAACCCAATTACAGGAGACGAAACCGGACATATTATTTCTATGTGAAACTGGAATAGGGCCGACCACTTCCCTAGATGAGTTCATAATAAAATGGGTACTCTAACTTAACAGCTAAATCTGACCCTCAAGATCGCCATAGACATGGAATATGTGCCTACATTAAGGATGGCTTCCCGTGTGGCAGGGATATCTCTAACAAAGATCCTAAATTACCCTATATGTGCTTCAGGGTTGCACTTACTAACACCACTGCATTCATATTTGCCCTTTATAGGCCCCACAACAGCGGAGTTACTATCTTTAAGAGCATATCTGAGAAAATAGACCACATACTGTCTTCACATCCCTCGGCTAACATCCACATCTGTAGTGACTTCAACGTCCATAACGTGGAATGGCTGACCCATTCAAATAAGACAGAATATGAGGGGGAGGTTTTGTCATGATTTTGCCATTGCTTATGACTTCACTCAGATTGTTCGCGAACCCACCCGTGTGCCCGATACACCCAATCAATATGCAAGCCTCTTAGACATTTTCTCTCATTCTCCCCTGAGCTATGTTCATGTACAGTTCATTCTCCTCTAGGATCCTCCGACCACTCCGTCGTATCAGTTAAGATAAAAACGAAATATAAGAAGCTATCAGACGTACCCTCCACCGTACTGTATACCGATACTCTATGGCTGATTGGGATAGCTTCCGTACATTCATATCTGCTTTACCTCTGCACTCCATGTTTTAAAAGGAAGTGTCCTCTATAGTATCAGATCTGACCGAATGGTTAATTGTAGGCATAGACCAATTCATACCATCTAAAAAATTCCAACAAAAACCTAACAGCCAGCCATGGTTCTCCCCAGCATGTGCTGCTGCTATCGCGCACAGAAATCACTTTTTCCATAGCTACCAACGTAATAGATGCACTGAGAATTAAGCTGCTTTCAGGATTGCCAGCAACCACTGTAAAAGAGTAATAAAAAATGCCAGAGAGCTATCTGCCCGGTCTGTTAAATCCAAGGTAGCTGATCAGCGGCTTGGTTCCCACCAGTTTTGGCAAATAACAAATAGGATCCTAAACAGAAATGTGCGTTCTATCCCAACCATTATCAATGGACCAGAGGTTATCTCGTCAGCGTCAGACAAGGCCAAACTATTTGCAAAGAACTTTGCAGCTAATTCTACCCTATGCGACGAAAGCCATCAACTCCCCATATTTCCTCCTATAACACAGAACAAGCTAGGTAACATACAAATATCCGTGCATGAGGTCGCCAAGCTTATAAAAAACCTAGATTCCAGTAAAGCAACTGGCGCTGATGGCATTCCAATTATAGTGTAAAAAAAGCTTCAATCAGAACTTGCTCCCATACTTACGAAACTATTTAAGCGCTGCATTAAGGAGAAGTGCTTTCCGACTCCCTGGAAGACCTTATCAGTTTGCCCTGTATTTAAGAATTAGGTGATAAGACATCTCCCTCTCAGTACAGACCAATAAGTCTCTTCTGTGTTATGAGTAAGTTGCTGGAATCAATATTAAATAGAGAAATAGTCAACCACCTCAGCAGGAATAACCTTCTTAGTGACACACAATATGGTTTCCGCTCTGCAAGATCTACCGCATGTGTTCTTACGGTTATATCCCACAGGATTAGTAAATCTCTTGACAAAGGCTTCCTTTCTAGGGCAATTGCTCTTGACATATCAAACCCCTTTGACAAAGTATGGCATAAGGGTATACTTCACAAGATTTCCAGCTACGGTATAACTGGGAATATTTTCTCAATCATTACATCATTTCTCTCCGATAGGCTCATAAGAGTAGTGGTAGATGGACAAAAATCGGAGGCCTTCAATATAAATGCTGGAGTCCCTCAGGGGTCAATCCTGGGCCCAACTCTCTTCCTGATCTACATCAATGACCTCCCTAAA